>NC_133233.1:3558491-3898491 GCF_040436345.1 Pagrus major
CGTCGACTCAGCTATTTACTGATTATTAAACAATGCTACTATCGTCTGAAGTTAGCTAGCAAGCTAACACTCTGCTCCAACAACAGTAACTACGATCATTAAACTATTAGTTTCATTCACTTCATCACATTGACGTTACTGTAGCTCTTTCTTTTTCACGTGTTTCTTCCTCTTCTTTCCTTCTTTTCCTTCCCTGGGCGCCGGATGGTTTCAGTCTTTTGGACATAGTGGTTCCGCTACAGTACTGATGTATCTCTCTCTTGGTCTTTGGGTCACGGTCCGGTCAGATTCAGGCAGCTCGCCTCTCGACCCCGCCCCCCACCCTCACAGAGGGCAGGTACAGTGCAACGAGCCAGCCAGGAACCCAGAAAAAAGGCCTCTCCATTATTTAATAGGCTTTGCTATGAAGTTATGTTGCTGTGGGCTTATATAATATTTCAAAATAATATTAGTAATAGCACTGGTAAAAAATAGTAATTTTTTATTTATTTTTTTGTTTATTTATTTTTTTTCCCCCCCATTTGCGGTGTCCCCCGTGGATGATGGTGCCCTTAGCATTCGCCTATACAGCCTATGCCAAGGTCCGGCTCTGATTGTCAGTGTGGAAATGTGAAAACAGTCTAATATCTTGTGTTTGTGTGAAGTGATGTTGCTACTGTAGGTATGTGTTCTGCGTCTCTGACGCGTTAAAATGTGAAAGGACGCAGTGAACTCACCATCCATGCAGAGCGTGCATCATATCTTTATCCCTGATAATGCTACATTATGAGCGAAAAAAGACAGAAAACAAAATCCGCTGCTCATCATTCCCGACCATCTCTGCACTGTGATATCTTATGATATCTTAATCATCGTGACACGATACTTTCTGCTGCAACAAGACCGATCCTTGACACGCAGATTTCAACAATCAAAGCTACAAACTTAGTATTGGTGAATAAACAAACCGGGCCACTGTCAAGAATAATTAGCTCTGATTGATTCTGTATTCTCTCGTGATGATGATAACAGATGATTGCCGTTCAGGTTGAAACCATAGAAAAAAAACTCTACTTAGTTTATCTGAATATTGTAGACAGTTGTATCAGTATGATGTGATGGGGATGTACCCAACTCAGGATTTTATCGGTTGAATCAGATTTTGCTGTTCAATAAAAGGATTCAACTATTCGTCTTTTTTTTCAGTTTAGCAGCACACTAAACTTCTCTATCAGCCTACATCAGTGTGTGTTTTATGCAGCCTCAGATTCGTTTTAATGTCTTTTGGTAGCAGCATGGACAGGGACAGAAAGAGACTGAACAAACTGGTCAGGAGGGCCAGCTCTGTCCTGGACTGTCCGCTGGATTCCATAGGTGGTGGGTGAGAGGAGGATGTTAGCCAAGCTAACGTCAATCATGGACAACACCTCTCACCCCCTGCAGCAGACTGTGGAAGCCTTGAGCAGCTCTTTCAGCAGCAGACTCTTACACCCACTGTGTAAGAAGGAGCACTTCCACAGATCATTCATCCCCACAGCCATCAACTCAAGCACTACATGAACACTTTCCACCCACTTGTTTGCTTTTGTAAATATCTTGTGTTTTTCAATTTATTTTCTATTTAATATTTAATATTTCTATCCATATTTTTCTGATTCTACTTGTACTATTGCACCTCGAGCTGTTGTAACATTTGAATTTCCCCGTTGTGGGATAAATAAAGACAATCTTTCTTTGTCATCTGTGATGTGAAAACATCAAGTCCCAGTGCACCACGGAGCATCACTCCTGTCAGGCTGCTGACAGCACTGTCAGAGCAGGGCCGGCTCGAGACATTTTGGCGCCCTAGTTTTTGGCAACCGGTCTTGGCAGATGGCTGCCTACCATTGAGTCCGGTTCTGCCCTGAGGTTTCTGCCTGTTAAAAGGTAGTTTTTTCTCACCACTGTTGTTAAATGCTTTCTCATGGGGGAAATGTTGGGTCTCTGTAAATAAATCAATCAAGACCTGCTCAGAGGTTTAGACCTGCTCAATTTGAAAAGTGTCTTGATGATGACTTTTTTGTGAATTGGCGCTATACAAATTGATTGATTGATTGATTGATTGACTGATTGATTGATTGATTGATTGATTGACTGATTGATTGACGGACGGATGGACACAGTTATTCAGGGAGTTTCCAGATCTTGGACTTGGATCTTGGACTTCTCTTTTAAATCTATATTTTCCTCAGAAACGACGTTTCAACATGTTAGTTGGGCAGTTATATAATTTCTACACGCAACTGGCCTGTATAAAATATAAGTTAAATATGTACTCATAGACTGTGGAGGGCAGCTATACAGTGTCGGAAAATCATTAGAAGAAGAAGATCATATGGCTCAAAGGTCAGAGTCAAACCCGGAAGCTTCAGCATGGCTGCCACATGTGCTTCAGAAATACTGCTTTCTCCTTTTCCTACTCTGTGCCTCGGAGAGTCATTGTTTGTTAGTTACTTAGTTTTGTGATTACTGTATACAAAGATGCATCTTGTTAATTTACAAATCGCACCTTTTATATTAAAAAAAGATGCATTTTATTAAAGGGAAACAATGGAAAAATACACTGAACTAGCCTGCATGTAGCTTTTGCTTGTTTGTGGAAAAACAGTTATGTTGAGATGTGATTTTTAAAGAGAAAAGAAGATTGAGTAAACTTCCTTCAACTCTATTCTGCATCTGATTTTCTACACTGCTGCTACACTTACTGAGTACATGATGTGCGCAAAACAATGGAGATTCCATCTGCATTGTTTTGTTGTGCTAGTGGTTGGCTGTTACAGATCTAGTGAGCTTAAATTATGGTTAAGCAGTTTTGGGTGGTTTCAAATTTAGAGTGATATAGGACTATTGAGTTTGATATTGGATAAGGTTTAATTGAATTAAATGAGACTGTTGGGCCTTGGCAGAGGTTAGGCACACTGCTGAGTGCCATTCTAGTTCATGTTTTAAGAATATTAAACAATAAAGGTGCTTACAGACAGCCAGTGGCTGACGGCAGTGTATAATTACACAGCCTTAGTTCCTGACTACCTCCAATTCTATCAGAATGTACACAACAGGCTGCTGCTCATATTATCCAACTAATGTAATCTCAACATGCAGCGAAGTAGATTGTAGCTTAAAATTCTGGAAGTCAATATGATGTGATTAATCTAGCAAGTTCTTCTAAATAGTATCATAAACAGATCAAATAATCAACTTTGATACTGATGTGGCGGATGTTTCTCGTATTGGATATGTCTGTTATCTGCTGGTGAAGAGGTGTGAGAGTGAACTCAAATACAAGTTAACTCTGCTCCCGTCTCCTTTGCTGCAGTTTCTGTGATTGCCAGGGTCACACAGCAAAGCGTGGCAGCAAATTGAAGAGGTTGGTCCATCATTAATTCAGACAGCAGTAGCAAAGATTTCTGAGAGCGACAGCCATCCTCCCTCTCCTCACCAGCATGTCTGCCACTGTGTTTACATTGAAAACACTCTCATAGCCCTGTATGATCATTAATTAATAATACCAATTAAAGTAGAGATGTTCTGATACAATTTTTTCCTTCCCAATACCAATACCTGGGCTTTGGGTATCGGCCAATACCGAGTACCGATCCGATACCAGGGCATGTTAAAAAAAAAAAAGACAGAAGAAGATTTCTTTTTTCTTTTAACAATTGTATATACTACCAACCCTGTATGGATGTGATATGAATGCTATCATTGTTGTTCAGGTTAAACCTTGAAGTGAATGATTGCCATACAACATTCAACTATTATCTATTTTGACAGTCATAACTGAAAAAGAACAAATAAAGAAATCTAGGAATAAATAACAATTACTTTAAAGTTAAAGTGCAGCCACTGTTTAAATAGAACAGTTTAAAACAGTTGTGCAACAGCAACTTCAATAAATCTAGGAATAAATAATTCCCTTAAAACTTATAAACCAAACTTGTTTTCTTGCAGCACCGCACTTTGAAGGGCAAATGTTGATGCCGATACTTTGTCCACCAAATGTGCATACTCGGCAAATACATGGGGCACACATCGGAGGGGCAAATGTCAGTAGTAAAGATGATTGCCTGCATGTCTTTCAGCCTATGTGAAATGTGTTCCTTCACGTCTCATAAGGTTTTGGGAGAGCAGTTTCGTCGTGCTCTTTCTTGTGATGCATCTTCAAATGCTTTATAAGGTTGCTGGTGTTGAAATTGGCATCACTTGTGCCACCCCTCGAAGTTACAGCCTTGCATACAGAACATGTCGCCGTTTTACTGGTGGGGTTATCCAGAGTAAAATACTGCCAAATAGCTGACATTGCCAGCTCCGTCTGACTCACATGAAATCAACTTCTTCTTTGCCACCCTAAACACAGTAGTTGCAAGGGGCAGCACAGCACATCTTCCTGTGTTGGCTTTTAGAGCATCGAAGAAGAATTGATTTCTGGTGTGTAACGTTTACCCTAGCTAACGAAGCTAACTGTGAAGTAGCAGGATCCGGTTCTAAATTACGTGGTATTGGCTCGGTGCATAGACTTGTGTACTCGCTGATACTGATAACTGCATATTCCTGCAGCATCAGCGGCATTTCCAATACTGATATCGGAATCAGAACAACTCTAATTCGAAGGGTCAGCTCGGCCAAATGACACTAATACTGTCTGACTTCCCTCTAGTGGTATCCTTCCATGCAGAGAGTTTTGGTTTTATTTTATGACCATGATGTGAGATATCTGGATCTGAGATTTGGGCTTCCTACCCCATACAATAGAGGGAAATATAATTTTATCTGCCATGGCCAAAGCAGGAAGCAATAGGGGAATCTTCTAGGGTTGGGCCGATGGACGATGCCATATACACAAATTTGTGGCAGCAGTGTTTCTTTTCCCGTGGGCCGCTGTTTCTCTCAGTCATTGTGTTTTTATAAACAATTTTCTTAGTTTAGCTTTCTTGGCTAGTCGATAAACGTTATTTTATACATCTGAGGCTGAACAAAGCTAAATTACGGACATGTGGTGCAAAGACAAGGACGCTTTTAAACCTGGCACAGGGATGTATGTCGGTGGTAACTGGAGATAGTTTCCTCTGCAGGATGAGACAGTTCCCAACGGTGGGAAGCAGCAGCGGCTACAGTGGTGAGCTACTATGCGGCTGCTGCCTTATGACAACGCTGAGGGGACACGCTGCCTCAAATTCGTAGACAATAATGTCATCGTCCATCACAGTGTTTCACAGTAGACATCGTCATATGCCAATTCAGCAGACATCGCCCAACCCTATAAAACAAAACAAAGTATTTCCTTCGCTGCTTTTTCCTGCAGGATTCCCAAGATGTCAGTAGATTATCAGAGCTTTTGATTCTTTATGTTCCATCATTTTGTTTTTTGTTCTAATACCTCAATTTTAATGTGGTTTCTGCTTGACTCAGACATTGATTTATTTGGGATTTTTAACTTTTACTCAACCAGGCAGGTCTCATTTATGAAGCCTGCTTAAAGGGGGATTCCATTGTTATTAAACCTGGGCCTTATATTATAAGTAATCTTTGGGACAACTCCGACTGTCAAAGTTACCTCCACCTTTACCAATGACAGGCTGAGGTTGTTATTCTAAGTGTCCGACAAAGTTTCTGAAAACTTTTTATTGGAAAAAAAAAATAATTGAAAATTGTTGGAATCGTTTCCGCAATGTTGTCAGACACTTAGAATAACATTCTGTTCTTCATTCTGTCAGTGGCAAAAAACAAGTACTGGACGTGACTTTGACGGTCAGACTTGCCCCAATAATTACATTGTAGCTATTTTAGCTACAATGGGAGCGCTCAAAAACCTTAAAAATAAAAATACTGCAATTCCCCTCGAAACGATAAAATCATATGTCTACCGAGTGATTATAAGGACCCCATAAGCATGTTTTGCATTACTAATAACCTCATAGTGGTCAGAAATTTAAAGAAATGTCTTGATCAAGGATCTGCTGATACCGATACCAAGTCTAACATGCTCCACCCTCTGGCGTGATCTTTGTGGAGAAGTATTCATACCAAAGCAGGATAATGAGCCCAAGCACGCCTCAAAGCTTTGATAGAACTACTTGAAGACTAAAGCCCAAGGAGTCCTGACTATCATGGACTTTCCTCCACAGCAGCGCTGCCATATGGGAAATGTTCAGCTATCATACCACAGGCTTAAATTTTTCGTAGGGAAAATTATCGTACCTGAGTCATAACCACAAGAATGAATAGACGTCAGTGTGTAATATTACCAAACTTGTATAAAAAACACATTTTTGACCCACATCATATTTCTTCAAGGCAATTGATGTAGCTCTGATGTGTCTTCAAATCCATTGGTCTCACAATTTTTGTAATAGCCTACTTACACAATATTAAATTACATGACAGCATGACTGGAAGCCTGTTCATGTTCTGCGTAATTAAGTAAATAACCATGCTTACTTGAGCTTTCAAAACAGTTCAGTGTGAACACAGCATACCTCACTGAGACAGTTCAAACTCCACCTCCAAGTGGAGCAGCAGAGAGAGGACAGCTATGTTCACCATGAGAGCCTACACAAAGCATGACTGGCTTGAAAGAGGTAAAATAGTAGATATCCTGATCATGTCAGAAAATTAATTAAAACAGGAACGGTAAATTAAATCAACTATGAATATATGCATCACAAAATGGTCAAATTATTGTACATTATGGCATTTTTGGATGACTGATCATACTCTGCACAGAGGGCAAGATTATGATAACAATAAATATTGTACATCTGGCTGCTCCACACCACCTGATCAACCAACTGAACATTCATGGGAGCACTTGGAGACTGAAAAAGCCAAACATTCTGTGACATCACACTAAGCTTTGTGGAACACAAATCAGCTGGGATAACATGAGTCATCAGGTTTTGGACAAACTTGTGGAGTCTATGCCAGTTTAAGTGCATGCTGTCATTAAAGCAATGTCATACCAAATACTAAGATTCTGAAATTCATGGACATTTTTCAAAAACTATTGAACTGGTCATGTCAAGTTATTGTGATATGATTAGATGAGCTTAGCTGGGAGGTCCTGAATCCCGAAATTAACATTAAGTTATCTGCTGATCATTTTATTAGTGAAGATTCTTCACTGAATACTGTGTATTAAACAAATATGCCCAAAGTGTGCTGCAGATTGCAGTGTGTCATTGTGTGAGTGTGTGCTGCAGCAGTAGAACAGTGACTGTAGGACTCCTCATAGGCTGAATGGGACAGTGACAGATGGACCTGTAGGTCTACAGAGGGCTCAACTGTGTTCATACACTCACCACTGCTTACAAGAACTGCTCTCTGATTGGCTGGATTTGGAGCCTCCTTTCTGCATGGTTGATCTTGTGTGTGTGTGTGTGTGTGTGTGTGTGTGTGTGTGTGTGTGTGTGGCAAACAGCATACACTGCATATGTGTAAAAAAAAGTGCAAACAGCATGTGAAGGATTTCTGCTCGTTCCTTCTATGTCAGTATATGTAAGTCTATTCATATTAAAATCAAGACAGGAAATTATTACCATTGTCATTACCTTTTTTCAGTTGCACTAATACCAGCACAGCATGTGTGAATTTATCATATTTTCTTTATATAGTATACAATATAATATCTCACGTGTGAAATCATAAATGTCACATGTGCTCAGTGTTCCCACACCTCCAGGAGCACCTGTGTTTTTTTTAATGGAAGTTTGCAGGCATAGAAATGACAAATTTGACCCAAATGTTCTGGCAACAATGAGCTATACTGGAAGCATGTGAAATGTGCAGCATGATTACCATCAGGTTCATGTATGAAGTGTCACAGGTGTCACAGGCTGCAAATGCCTTTTTGGCCAGCATCCCTGAAATGGCTGCAGCTGAATTTAAAGCTTTGTTTAGCCACAATAAGACAGAAATTAATTTGACTATATGAGATTTTCACATGTATGACAATATTCTGATAATTCCTAAACAGTAGAAAAATTCAGAATTATTAAAATACTATGAGTCTATCACTCAAACCCTGGGTCCCCTTGAATGCCCGTCAAAAGCAATAATTAGAACATCCTGAAAATGTTTCCTTGTAAGGTATCATAATCATTTCATCCTTTCTGATGACATTGTTATGAGGTAAAAAATACATCATTAGATGTTTCTCTGGTGTTTTTGAGCATGAAGCAAGCAGCATATAGATTTGGCCTAGTTAGTATTAAAGTGGGGAGTGACACTGTAATGGCAGCCATTACTCAAAACTGTCAGCGTGTACCCACCTGACTCCACTCACCCTTTGCATCTCCATCTCTGTCTGCCTCTATGCCACCATCCATCTCTCTGTCTCCTCTGACAGCCTTCACTTATGGATTTCTGAGTGTCAGTGCACCAGATAAATGTGTTTCCGGTGTCGGAGAAAGACAGAGAGAGTGTGCAGTATGAAATAAGATGAGGCTTCAATGATCCATGTGGGGAAATGGGGTCGCTGCAGCAATAGAAGGAAACGAAACAAAGGAAAATAAAATATAAATAACTACAGAGTGAGTGGTGGATGTTTAACATATTTGTGATATGTTATCATGTCACCATTCCAGCATATCAGGAAGTGGAAATGTACGAAGTGGTATGAAAGAATTAAGAAGTGTAAACGGCAGGAGAACACAGTTAGACAAAAATGTGCCTTATTGAATGAAGGAGGAATTCTAAATAAGAGCTTGCAGGGTGTGAAGATAATGCTCTGTGTTTACTCCTATCTGAAACTCTCAGGTAGGGAATGTTATGCACATCACTGAAATTAAATAAATTGTCAGCCTGATATTAGGAACTTTATATTACCAGCTATTTCTTCAGCTCATCCTCACCAGGAATATGTCCATATTGGTCGACTATGAAAACAGCTTATTACAGCCCATATTTACGTTTCTTGTTAGGTGGTGGCTTCTAGTGGCCATAGTAATTATTAACAACAGCAAAGGAGAAATTCAGGGGAAGTAGTATAAAGAGTGACAAAGTCCACACAGGGAGGAGGTGGATGGTCAGGTAAAACAAGCACAGGACTTTCAGCCAGGAGGCTGCTGTTCATGTTCAGTGTGACACCAATAGTAAATGGTGAGTTATTTTAACTTACTAAGGCGGTGAAGTCTATGTTTGGAAGTGAAGTTACATAACTAATGTAGTTATTTTAACTCAAACCACAATGTCCTAAAACAAAGGTCTGTCGCTGGTATTGATTGACCTATTTTGTCGTTTAGGTATCAGCATCTGTTATCGCATCAGCTGAAAAAAATCCACGTGCACGTAGGCCTTTTATTTTGCATTCAGAATGATTGATACCGTACAAGTGTCTTTTAAAATAATACTTATACTGATAACAATTCATCGGAGATGGCAGTTTTTCATCTCCAGTGTAGATAACCATTAGATGTGGTTGAAAGCTAGAATAAAAGATAGCTAGTGGACCTTGAGTGAGGATTATTTTGTCAGACTACTAATCCTGAGGTCGAGAATTAGCTTTGATTCTCAAAGATGTTGTGCAGGAAGTTTAAAACAACTATACAGAGAATTATTGTCTCAAGTACAGCTTGTTCTAGATGGAGAGTTTTATCTCTCAGAAGGAAACTCACTTCCTATATTTGTCTTCCTTCATGTGGGTTTTTGGCCTCATTTGTTACTTCAGCAAAAGTTACTCCATAATTCAGTTGCCAAGCGTTCCCTACACAAACCCTAGCAAATAATCAAAACCTATTTTTTGTATGTAACTGTATCAAGAAGTAGATCAGGTCTTTTGGTGTGATTGTCTAAAATCACACCACATTAAAATGCTTTGCCTTTTCATAGTCAACACTCTGTGGCTGTAGGGATGCCACTACTTCAGCAGTCTCCCAACCCAATCACCAGAATAAATGTTGGCATGTACATTTTTGCAAACCTCAGATATGTTGAAACTTCACATTTCTTTTTGTTCCAACTTTACATTCCTTTTAGTTCGGTGTTCAATTTTACCTTGTGACCACGCTGTGTTTGTGGTCTGGTTAGGTTTAGGCACAAAAACACTTGGTCACATGGTCCTGTTGCCACAAACAGGGCTGGATAATGTCCAGACGTTAGTGATATGTAAAGCTCTTCTTTTCAGTCTACTGAATCTCTGTCAGCTTATCAGGTTATTAAAGAGACAGTATTATTAAAGAGAAAGTACAAAGATTTGTTCACCACATCATTCATTGCTTGACCTAAACTTCAGTGAGTTCCACTCACTGAACTGACACACAGCTGAACATTCACATCAGCTTGCTAACTAATGAAGTGAGAATGGAGAATTCAGTTGAATAAAGATACCGTTTGCAAAACAAAAATCTGAAGTCCTACCCTATGTACATCACTATTGTATGTCACATCCATTTTAGTGACACCTATTATTAAATAAAATATTTGCTACAACTTAGAAATTGTAGACTGAAAGACATGAGAGGAAGCGGGCTCACACTCACTACTTAGTTTTGTTTGTGTGTGTGTATTTGTGTGTGTGTAACCATGTGTGCATCTGGCACAGCGCCCAACCATTATGTTAGCCTATGTATATAATATAAATATATTTATAATATAAAATCAGATAATGTCATACAGTATATCTGGATGGCAGTCCAAGACCAATGTTGTTGAATCATTGCAGCTACATGTCAGCAACCTAAGCTGAACTGAGTATTTGCTGTCTTGAACACACCCCATTCCTCCTGAGGACAAATGTGGTGAATCACTGAGTGAGGGGACATCCCTGTATGCTCTCAAACTGAGAGAGAGCTCAGCTGATCTGACTAATGAACGGATTTTTTAAGGAAATGATTCAGTTCAGTTTGTTCATCCGAAAATGTGTTATTTTGAATAAATTGTTCTTGAATGACGCAACAATATCTGATTTTATTGTCACAGATACGGCTGGTAAATATCCAGAGTATTGACGTCTTGTTGAAACTGTCCTGCAATGTCGAGCCTACAAATGTTGAAACGCTGTCCAGAACAGTGGTCCCTGGCTTGGCAGCCTTCTTGCCTAGCTGTAATGCCACTCATACAGCTCAAGTACATGTAATGTGAAGGTGATATAACACGTATGTATATATGTTCATATGGTACATATAACATGGTTTGCAGAAACAAATTGCCAGCATTGTATTCTAGCGAGTCGGCTGTCGAACCTCGTGAGTATCTTACAGACGACCTTTTTAGTACATAATTCCCTTTGTGTGTTTTCTTGCTCAGCTGCGGTGGAGGGACAGTGACTCAAAGAGGTACTTTTGTAGAAAAGACTTTTGAAGATACCCACTTGGTTTGACTGACCCAGACTGCCCAAAGTTTATTGTACATGAGTATGACATAGCCAGACCAATGTTCACGCTTTGCTTTAGTGCTGTGCCAGTGCTGGAGAGAGGTCTGTCCACTTTCATTCTGGTAGAGGGAAAAAAACACTTTGACTTATTTGTATTTTGTTAAAACAATCACAATCCTCTTGGCTGGTGTTGAGCTAAGTGACAGTGCCCTTGAAACATAGTGTGGGGGAATATTATATATATATTTTTGTGGAACATTTGCAAGTGGAGAAGCAACAAATGATATGCACATAAAACAGTAAAAGACACATTTGGACTATGTGATCACACTTTTACTGATAAAAAGGACAAACATAACTTCATCATTGGTGCCCCAGAGGTGAAGCCTGCCTATATTATAGCTCTGGAGGAGCTCAGTGGATCGGTTAAAAACAAAGACGATTTAACAGAAGCTCATGTTAAGTTGATCTGTTGAACAGATCGGTGCACACTGCTGGCAGTTAAAAATGTTCCAAATCAGCTCATACTGTCGATGGTTGTCAGAAAACAGATCAAGTCTGAGCGTTTTGCTATACTACAATAGATGACCTTAGACAACTTGACAGGTTCAGTATGTAGGTTGCTAGCTTGAAGGTGGTTGTTGTTCCAAATAGTGTGGGAAACTTTAAAATCAGTAACGTGCAGATAACAGAAGGGGAGGAGAACTCTGATTGAAATAGTTGGGTCAATGGCAGGCTTATATCCACAGCCTGTGAGTCAGACTAAATGTATATTAGCTTCAGATATATTTTTGCATGTATTTTTCAATGAGATGAGGACTGTGTACCAGAGGTGGAAATGAGATTAAAATGCGATATGGTATGATTCACTATATGTTGCCCATGATAAGACTATCAGGGTACAGTGATTCTGTGATAATCACTACATTTGACATCATATCTATCAAACTAAAGAATACAAAATATCACGAAAAAGGCAAAGAGCAGGAAATATGTATTAATGCACAACATTGTCGTGTCAGTTTCACAGAATTGACATTGAACTGAGACTCAACGATGTATAGAAAAGTTCATAGAGCCTTTTTGTCACACACACTGACTTCTCTCTGTGTCCGTGTGTCATCATTGCAATATAAAATACTCATGAACTGGCAAAAGACTGAACTGTCAGAAAGCAGAACATTTCTGGAGTTAAAATGTTTAAATGAATGATACAGCTACAGCTCACTAAATTCTATTTAATCTGTATAAATTAAGTTTACAGAAGTTTACACCACAAAGAGTTATGAAGTATTGACTCTGGTACGTCAAGCCGTCAAACAGAATCTGTTTAGAGCGCCTCCATCTTTGATGAAAAATATCAATATCTGGCACCGGTGAATTGATAATGTTATCCCAAAAGGAAGCAATACAACATATTTATATATCAGTCTTCTGTCCCGTCCCTACTGCGTACTTTCTTGATTTTATCAATGAGATTACATTCCACACAGTATTGTATGCAACTTGAATCCTTCTCATTTCTCTCTGATGAAATATGGGCTGAATGTAGAGTGGAGAGCTTCAGCTTCTGCCAGTGGTCGAGAAACATATGACGTCTAGCTCTCTCCCTCCCCCTCTTTCCAGCTCTCTTTTCATGTTCTTTCTCTTTTCTCCTTTCATTCTCTCCTTCTCTCCTCTGCCGTTCTCCTGCCTGCTCCTAAATCTGTTAAACATGGCAGTCCATGTCTTGGTTCTATGTCCAGTTTAGAAACACACACAAACAGGAGGAGCTCCTCCATTACATGCTTACATGTCCCTCTAATCTGTCTCTTCTCACACAAGCACACACACACACACACACACACACACACACACACACACACACACACACACACAGATACATGCAAAGGGGGGTTAGCCCATCCTCCTCATCTCTTACATGCTTGCACATCCTCACAAACCGCGCTGTCTTTTCCTCCCTCTCTCTCTCCTGCTCTCTCTCTCTCTCTCTCTCTCTCTCTCTCTCTCTCTCTCTCTCCTGCTCTCTTGTAGCTCTCTCTCTCTCTCTCACACACACACACACACACACACACACACACACACACACACACACACACACACACACACACAGAGTCTGTAGTCGCAGCAGCAGCAGCGAGCAGAGGTAGCCAGGGCGGCTGAGGCTCCACCACGATCAGAGAGCGGCTCATCGCGTGCAGCCGAGTCGTCATGAGGCAGTCAGCGGGAGTTGGTGCCGCCGGGGAGGAGGAGGAGGCTGGGTAGGAGAGAGAGAGAAAAAAGGCTTTGTTCTAATTAAATGTCTCTCGCTCTCCGTCTGCATCATGCTGTACTTCCAGCTGGTGATCATGGCCGGGACCGTCATGCTGGCCTACTACTTTGAGTACACCGACACCTTCAGCGTGCACGTGCAGGGCTTCTTCTGCTATGACACCACCTACACCAAACCCTACCTGGGATCGGAGGACAACAGTGCCATCCCGCCCGTCCTGCTGTATGCTGTGGTGGCTGGGCTGCCCACGCTGCTGGTGAGTGTACACTTCATCAGCAAACTTCACCCATCAACCTGCAGGTTCAGTGATCATTAAACAGATAAGAAACATTGTTTATCTCTGCCAACAAACTGCCAACAACTTGAATAACTGATGAATTATTTGATAATCCAAAACACAGGAGACATTCTGGTTGATTTTCCAATGTGAGGCTTTGCTGCTTTTCTCCATTTGGACAAAATAAGACATTTGTAAATCTCACCATACCTTGATGTAAAAATTCAAATTTTCAAACAATGATTTATAATGAATATGTGTTCGTCACTGCCATAGATTATTGTATATTAAAAAAAAAACCACAAACATGCAAAGTCAAATTTTGCTGCTGACATTGGCCTGATCTTCGCTCCCCATTATAATGCAAGACAAAATTTAAAATGTCATATACACCATGCATCAAATGTGAAAACCTACCTATTTATCTGTATCGATTTGATATCCAATAAGTGCACCAATGGGAGATGGCTGTTGGTCAGTCTGATGAATTATTAGCTGTCATCTTTGAGGGAATATTCTCCCGAGCAGTTCTGTCAGGATTCAGCCTCCGTGTAGATCACTGCTGACTTTGGGCTGATCTTTGTTCCATTATACGTCAATGACATAATCAAATTTAAAATGGCATTTAGAGACTGAGTTGAGTCTCCATTGCTCAGTAAACATGATCACATGTTAAGCCTGTGACTGTACTGACTTGATTTCTCCAAAGTGAAGAGGCGAATGATAAGTAATTATCAACCCGAAGAATTATGAGCTGCTGTCTCAGTGATTCCTGTTATGGTGATGTTTAAGATGCATAAATTAATTTTTTTGGCCACTTGGGGGCAGCACAACAGTCTGTAAACACCACATTATTTAGGGTTGTGTTTGTGTCCATACGATTATTCCAATATATCCCTCATTTTGACTTTGGTTTTCGTTCTCTACCAGAGAATATATGGCTCTTCAGCTGCCTAATGCTGCTCTTTGTTTACCAGCTAGTTTGTAACTGCATTGGTCTGTTGTTTGGTGCTGAGCAATTAGTAGAGACCAGGTTTATTGGAGCTTTTTTTAGTGAAAAAGCTGCCTGCTGCTCTTGGAATCCACATTGATCAGAGCAGAGTTACAGGTCAGAGTTCCAAAACAGTGACCTACAAGAGGCTCATCAGTATGAGCCACATCTTTCATTGTTTACATTTGATTTATTGTTTATATAAAAATATAGATTATTGCAGCTTTAAGGGTGCAATGTGTACAATATAGCCCAAATTATGGTTCAAACATTCAACAAACGAACATTACCAAAAGAATGTGGAGAAATAACAATTATGTTTTATGTTAAGTACTTGTTGCTACTGTGTTGCAGAGATATCTTCTGAAGTTAGCATGCTAACCAGCTAGCCAGTCCTATCAGGTGTAATCAATAATTTGCGTTGATAAGCAAATGTACAAAATATTATAATCGTAAATTTTCATACCATGTACTAGCTTGAAAACGGTGTACCCCTGCAACCTTACTCATAAGGCAACTTGTTACCTCAAGGGGGATAGTCTGAAAGTACTGCTCTCATAGTACTTTGGAGATAAGTAAGTAAGGTTATCAAGTATTAGCACGACAAAGTCTGCAGATTGAGACCACTGATTGTGCCACATGGGACTAATCAAACAAACTGTTTCGCAACCTTAACCACGTGACATGAAGATTCTGTAGCTGCCTGTCACTGGCTTCTAACAGTCATGTACAGTATGCCAATTTGGGAGTCACTGGCAATTGACCTACTTAGTTGTTCAGGTGGAGGTTGTTTTGCAGAGTCAAAATCCTGGTCGAAGCTGCCGAAAATCACTCTGGCACTGTTTTCCCTGCTGTCAAACTGAGCTAACTAGCTAACCACAGCTGGTAGTTATAGCATAGATAGCTATAGCAAAGAGTATAGTGAGCAGCAGTTAGCATTGACTCTGTTGATAGGTTTGGAGTGACCTTCAACAATTGTGGCCAATTCTTACAAATTGCACCTTTAAGACACAGCTTTCTTGTAGAAAAATCTTGTATTAAATCTGACTTTTAACCGAGTTTAGTTCCATGATATGATGCTCACAATGTTGTGTCATAGCTCAGTCAAAAGGATCAAATGTGAAACCTCTAAGTGTATCTGTAGTGATTGGATTTCTTAAAAGTGGTGCAATCCAACATTACCATTGTTTTATGTGATCAGTCTCATGAGTTATTAGTCACCCTGCTGTCATCTCAGGGAGAATGAACCCTGATGGGATTATTTCAGTACAACGTCTGCAGATATTCCTGTGGCTTTCGCCTGATCTTTTCCATTACAATCAGAAAATAAACGGAATTAGCTATAACAGGGACTGCAGAGACCTCCTTTACTTACCATAATATCTCCCTGGCCCCTGAATGAATGATGCTTGTGTTATGTTTCACAGCTCTTTCATTAGATCTGCCAATTATGAGCTGAATGTGGAATGAACTTATAAAATGCAGCCAACAGGGGTGCAGTGCACCTTGAATGTTAAGTGCAGTGATTACTGCTGCAGTAGCTGGTCGGTAGTTTACACACAGTGATCCTGCTCTTGCTACATGTAGGGCTGTCTGTACGCCTCTGTGTCTGTTTCAGCTGCTTGCCTGCCTGACTGTCTACAACCACACGCACACACACACACACACACTCACTGTGAATAACTGAACACAGCCCAGGCATACTGGCACGTCTCACAGCACACAGTCTCAAAGCAGCAACATTACATTTAACCAGATTTAGCAGCACAAGTTTGCTTCTCTTTCCCCTGCTGCCCTGAGACTTTCTCTTTGATGGCAGTCTTCATTACACTGCATACTGATTTTGGTGTAATTAAGTCAGGATGTTTTTATTCAGACCGACCGGGTGTTCAACATGTAGTGTAGAAGTGTGCAGCTTGGATATGGACTAAGCTTAAGACACTGAAATGGTTCAGAGTAGACAGCATGGTGGCACTGTATTTGTTTTGCTTTTAAAAATCAACAACAAACAAGTATTTTGTTTAAATTTTGACTTTCTCAGACAACACAAAATTATAATTTTTTCTTAAAACTTTTTTGTCATCCATAATCGTAAAATTGACTGTATTTATATAGTGCTTTTCTAGTCCTACCAATGACTCAAAGTGCATTACAACACAGGTCAGCATTCACCCATTCACACACACACACAATCACACACTGGTGACAGAGGCTACCATGCAAGGCACCACCTGCTCATCGGGAGCGATAACCACTCACACACTGATGGAAGAGCCATCGGGAGTAATTTGGGGTTCAGTATCTTGCCCAAGGACACTTCCACGTGTAGATTGCAGGGGCTGGGAATCAAGCCAAGACCCTCCGATTGGTGGACGACTACTCTAACTCCTGAGCAGCCACTCCATTAATTAATGCTGGTACTTTTAAATAATTAAAATTACTAGCATTCAAAGTACTTTTGTCTCTAACCTGTACTTAGCTGAAGTACTTAAGTGCATTTACTAATTGTAAACTTGTTATTAAATTAGACACTCCATAGAATTGGTAAGCATATAAACTGGGAACTGTCAAACATACACTGATAGATTGCAACAAGTATGATGAAGAAAAGAGGGACTAAATATCAGGTCTAATTGATGGAAAATACAAAATTACATTGTGGAATCTGCTAGAAAAGACTTAATGGAAAGTATGCTATCTTCTAATTAGTTATTTAAAGGTAACAGGACTAAGAGATAATTTAGTCTATGTTTATGCCAAATCTACTACTACACTTCAGTCCAGTAGGTTTGCCAACCGCCAATATAACTCAAAGAAGTACTGAACCGGTTGGATTGTTACATTAACCTGTAGTTCATTGCAACAATTCATGTTCCTATGAACAGAAACCCTCAGTCCTGTTGCGGTTTGGATATTAGTGCTATTAGCTCTGTTGATCCGTTAACCAGACACACAGCAGGACTCACAGCTGCTCACCTGCTAATAGTTAACAGCTAGTAAGCTTTCCCCCTGCCAACAGATTTATTGCTCACATGTTACATTATCGAGGAATATCTACTCTGTCCCCCTTCGATTGAGTTTGATTTGTCTTTATGGATATTAGCACATCATTTATGTCTCGCGCCGTGTAGCCAGTCAGTGATTGTAACTACCACTGATGCAGCACTGCAGAGAGATAGATAACATTAACCATGGTAACAGCATGAGAAGACGTGCTCCGTTGTAGTCAGTGGCTCAGTTCCCTTTTCCCTTTTCATCCTCGTGGCATCCCAGGGAAGAGCTGTTTGTCCCAATCCCATTTTCTGGTAGTGACACGTGCACAGGAGTAGTTTTTGGGTACATTGACTGTGTGAGTGTCTCCAAGTGTGCCTGCTGTTTTGATTCATTATCAGCACAGAGTGCAAAAGAGTTGGACGAAATGAAAAATGAAGGGTGTGGTGATTAACAAAAACCCTCCCAGCCAATCACATCAGTGCTCCCACCACTCTGAATCAGCTGAGCCAATCAGAGGAAAGCATGACAGCAAAAATCTAACAAATGGAATGATGCTTTATCAGAAAATCATACTGTTGTCTGGATGATGCAGTGGCATGATGTGAACACACAACAGCACAAATCTGCAGCCAGAGGTGGATAGTGTGGCTTTAACAGTTAATTAATACAGTACAATGAACATAGTAACAGATTATATTAAGCACTTGTTTGGTGAAGCTATTTAAACAATCACATCAATTCAACACTAGTTCAGTTTAATTCCGCTGTTTGTCACATCTTAAATGGTCACATCATATTGTAAAATGTTACACAACAGTGTTTGCACTTTAATGTATTTCAAGGATACGTCACTTTTACTAAAAAATAAAAGTTTGAAAAGAGACAGTGACATACAGGATTAATGAGCTGCAGTAATCTCACTTCTCTCAGACTTGTCTGATGTGTGTACAGCTGTGTGCGGTTATTCTGCAGCAGCCTGGTGTCAGTTGCACGTGATTTAATGAAGATATACACAATGGACATCTGTGTGTAATGGCACTGAGCTCTGACACGGAAAATCAACTCAGACGCTGCAGATTTATCAATATATGTGTCCTGTTGCCTTCAGATGGCTGCAGGGATTTGATGAACCGAAGGAGGGACTTTTCATACATAAAGCAGCTGTGGACAACAGATACTATAAGAATCACTCAAAGTCAGAATGTACAGTATATTGTTTCAGCATCAACATCACAATGTGCACATACCTAATAATCACATCGCAGGATGTGCAATGTCAAGAAAGGCTTTAGAACTCAGCTCTTTGACATTTAGTGCTTTTTGTGTTTTGGTGGCATTGCAGCTGAACGTTAAGATCGCAGCACTTGATAAATATTAACAGTGGTTGTAACCATGGTGACTTCCTACTACTGTGACGTCACATGCGTAGCCTCTATTAAGCTATTCAAGTAATCTGGTGAAAAAAATCTCAGATCACAATATATATTGCAGGAAACCAAAATATTGCAATGTCAAGTTTCTTTCAACATTGTGCAGCCCTTACTCATCATAACTTATAGATAAATGCAGAATATATTACTGACGTTCCAGCAACCACAAGTACTTACTTTGCTGTACCATTATCATAACATAAACCGTTAAACATTATCCAGAAACGATAAGGGGGAAAAAAATAGTGGACTACAGAATGCCAAAAAACAGATTTCATGTGTCTGTGTGCACGGATGGAAACATCCTTGAAAACTCTGCTCACACTAAGACATGACTTTGATAAGAATTTGATTTGTTGAATTAGCACCATTGGCTACTCATATGGTTCAGTGCCTCTCTCAAGGTTAGAGGGAGAGTTGTATTATTCTAATTTGCTCCTGCAGACTTTCCCAATAGCAGGTATTCATTGCAGCAACATCACAGTATTGCTCATTTTAACCAAGTCTCCCACGATATTCACCAATTTTGTCTTCGTAGCTCTAAACTCTGCTGTTTAAAACATGTCTATGCACCTCTTTCTGTCCTCTTTTCTCTGGCCCATTAGCCCTAGAAATTACATCCACATTGGACAATAATTTACCAGATGATTTATGTCCATGTTCAGTGCCAATGCAGGAGGTAGTGAGTCTTACATGTATTGAAAGTGGAAAGGTGGAAAGTAAGGGTGTGGAGGTCTGGGTGGTGTGAAGATATGTAGTGTAGCTGACTTCATGTAGGAGAGCAGAGTTCTGTCACAGATCTGCAGTTAACATTTGTCTTTTATTAGCCCAAACAATGATCGTTCCTGTACTCTTAGTGTGCTTGCCATGCACAGATACTGTATGGTAGCCAGTGAGAATTACATACATGTGAGTGAGAAAAACATGACATAAAAATGTTGTCATTGAACACAGTCAGGGGTTTTGCAGAATTTTATGGCCCTTGTCATAGCTCACAACTTGACTGCTGCCTGATTTTTCTGTCAGTGATTGATAGACCGTAAGAATGGAGACATCATTATTCTGTGCCAGATCCAGGAGTGTGGTACATGATATTATGTGTTATTTTAAGTATTATCGTGAAAATAGCACCAGGCAAGCACGGCATGGACGCAGCTGTCAATCCTTGATTGACATAATGACAAACCTTAACTTTGTGTAGTAACTGCTTGGCATACTGCACTGGTGTTGGGTCCGCTAGCTCTGGTGTCTCTTGTGAATTAGCCATAGTGCTTCACAGTGTCTTCTTCTTTCTCTTCATTTATCGTGTCTTATGACATGGTCTGGGTGAATACTTGATTCTTATTGGCTAGAGGGTGTCAATTAACATTTGATATATGGACACCTCAACAAATGGTTCCAGTGAAACTGCCTGTTCACCGAGCTAAATAAATGTGCTATAGCCTGTTGTTATGTGTGCCTCTGTTGTGTGTGTGTGTGTGTGTTCTGTTCTCTCTCTCTCTCTCTCTCCCTGAGTCTCATTCCACCCTCCTCCCTCTCTACCTGAGCACACCTGAGTGTGATCAGTGATCGACTGGAGTGGGGGAGGTGATAAGAGGGTAGAGAGTGCAGGGACAGGGGAGCATGGAGACACACACACACACACACACACACACACACACACACACACACGAGCAGCAGCACACTTGTGAGGAGTGTTTTCTCCTCTCCTTTTTTTCCTCTCCTCAAACAGGTTGGTTTCTCAACCTCCATGCATGTTTAGGTGCTGGGGTTTTGTTATTTTATTTTATTGTGTTAGTTTGGGCTGGAGGTTACCGGTGGTCAGTTATTCGCTTTTGTGTCAGCTTTTCTTGTCAAAAGCTGTGGTGTTGAAGGGGTGGTCCGCTTCACTCACGTTTCATAAACTTTCGCTCGCCACGGTTTAAAAAATCATAACTTTTATTTTACAACTTAAATCCGTTCCAAGCTGTATGCTTAATTATTAAGAAATCCAAAAGAAAACGAAAAAGTCTTTTATGGCAACGAAAAACTTAAAAAACGTGGTCAAAAAACTGTTTCCAACCACCGCCTCTTAACCAAACATTTAGGGTTTTTCCAATGCGCCGCCGCGCAATCACCTGACCCATATATCCTCCTGTTACACACAACACGCCCCCAGGAGACATGAAAAACAAAAACAATAATATAAACAATCATAGCAATATCATAGGCCATCATAAGCAGAATAAACAATTACACCTGTAACACCTGTATCTAAATTGAGTGGCGTTGGCATCAGCTGGCTGCAGACACCCCGACATTCGAAATAAATTAAATTTAAATAAAAAAAAAACCATCTGAATATCTTATTTACAACACAAAATGTAGTCCTGTAGTCCTTCATACAACACCACAGAGTGGCACTTGTAACAGACAAGCTACAAGATGAAGCCTACACTCAGGGCTGTAGTAGATTAAAAAGTGGATTAGCTACGTGTACTTGCCATAATAAGTAATGGGTAACTTATGAAAAGGTGAGTAAACCATGTTGGATTTTTTTAAGCTGGTTAATGTGATCATATGTGTTTACTCCCAACTACAGCCTGCTACACTGTCCCTCTGAGCTGACTGTTCCTCCAGAGTGATCCTCCAACATATCATAAGCTGTTCAACTCACTACTTCAGGCTGCAGCCGGACACTCATTTGTTCGTGAAAATTCTTTATTGATTTGAGGACAGTGACATAGCTAGTTAGCTAGCTTGTCTTGTTGTTTAAAATGCTGTGAAATTATATTTACTGTTAATTACTGTCGAACATACGCAATATTATTTACTTTGAATCTTGCTAGCATAATGTTAGCTACGTGGCTAACAGCTGAGCCGAAGGGTTTAATGAGCTGATCGGATTAGTTAATCTCCCGTTGCTAAGTGGTAAATATACATTAATGATCTTAATGTTGTTTCTTTGGCATGAGACCATGGTATAATGCCCTAGGAGGTGTCTATTATCAGTAATTAATAGACTTTGTGGAGGCGGTGCGTCGGATGGTTCAGGCCTCCATGTTGTCCAGTAATTCCTGATAATGGTCACTTCAATATACCCTTCAATATACTCTTCTTCTTCTTGTTCTTACTCTCATTCTTATTATTCTTATTCTTATTATTATTATTATTCTGTTTTTTAATAGTGGTTGGAAAACAGCTTTTAGGCACATCAGCGCCACTTGGAGTCTGGATCAGAAGGGTTATACTCTAATTTTATCCACTGACATTTTCATGCTTTCACCATATGACAGTTAGACGCATTTGTCATATGACTTCATGCACCGCACAGACTCGGTTCGGACGAATACATATACCGTTACACCCCTATTTACTATGTACCTCGTGTACAGGCTAATACATTGCCAATGCCACTACCAGCATTTGGTTGTACATCACCAAAAAACTTTGAACTGATAGCTTCCTTGCTAAGTTATTTTTAATCTAGACACTGGTAAGTCACGTCATGAGGAGGATGGAGGCATCGCCTCTGATATTGTAGCGATAGAGATTAATGTTAGCACAATGGACTTGAGGCTGTGATCAGAAAATGTACTGCTCATGATAGATGTGACAAAAGCATCTTGTTTACATGTGTGTTTAGGCCAGAAACTATCATAACAGAGACTGAAAAGTCTGTATGTGGGAGCAGATTGCAACAACAACAACACTGAATGTTGCTGGTGACTGTTGACATGTTATAAGCTTGTTGTTAGCTCAGCCAACACACTGTTATTTTAGTGCTAAGTTAGCTACCTAGCTAATGTCAACCAAAGCCCACATTCAGCACTGTGTTGTCTCACAGCACAAGCACTTCATCCAAGCTCTCCACCATGGTTACTATAGTAATGGGGACTGACAGTGGAGTGCTGTGAGGAAGAGAAATGAGAGAGATGATTGAGTGTGAATGTTAATTAATAGCATGTTTTGCTTTACACTGTGTAAGTGTGATTGATGTTTAAACTGGGATTGTTGTGAAGCAAATAAGTCAACATGTGAATGCAGTGTGATCTGACTGCATAGGCAAATAGGGGCGAGTGAATCGCTGTCATTTACAAATTAAATCGCACTGATGTATGAGTCTAGATCACATTTCTTTTTTTACTATTAATCGTGCAATCCTAGAGTGAACCAAAGCTGCTCTCCATACTGACACAATTGACACACCCATGTTCCTCTGTGTTCCCTCTTCAGCTCAGACTTCAAGTCTTTGACAGTCAGAGTATTTACTTTCAAAATCCCCATTTAGACGAGTGATAGCCCACACATGACTGGCAGCTTGAAAATCATGGAATATTCTGTCTAACCAGTAACATTGAAAAGGTAGGGTGGAGCTCAGTTGACTTGTTACAAGTCACTTGTCTGTTGTCCCAGCACAATTGTTAATTAAATGTCTGCTGTTTGAAGCCATGCCAGTCAGTGTAGCACAGAGGATGTTTTTCCCGGAGTGAATAGGACACTTTGATTTTTATCTGCAATCTGGTTAACACTGCTGTATGTGATGTTACACAGTCCTGCTTTTAGAGAGATTTGTTCTAATGACTGATGGACTCAACCAGCCTTATTCACACAGAAATAATATCCAGGGATGTCAGAGGTGTTTTTTGTGTTCTAGATACTTTCTTCCACCTTCCTCCTAGTCTGCACCGGAAGGTTTGCATTTATTCATTGTGTTCATTCAGCATAAATAATCAAGTTCTGCTAATCTCTGCAGTCACAGTTAAGTCCTTAATGCTGTTAAGCACAACTCAAGCCTGATTTCTTGGCCAGTAGGCAGCTCCATTGAACAGTGGGACATTAAGTGCCTTGATCTTGGGCAGGGGTTTTTAAAGTTTGACAGTGAAGCCCCACACTTTGTGGGATGTAAACAGGAAATATACCATTGGTATGAAGTAAGTGACATAAGGGTGGGCGGTGTCTTGGTTCCATCATTGTCGGCCACAACATGGATTTTGCTATACCATCATAAATGTTGTAGCGTATCAAGAATAATGTGCTTTACTGCGATAACAAGCTAAAGGGCTAAAAACACATTCACAGAACCCAAGTTATATCCAGTAACTACTGCTTTCCTTGTCAACAGCAACTTCAGTACCACAAACATGTGGACGGTGAAAGAAGCAGTATTTTGCAAGAACCAACTCAAACATCTTATCTGAGGAAGTGAAGACCCCTGGATTCACTTTATTTTTGAAGGAAATGTCCCCACAGCAACTGGAAACACTTATATATGTATGCTAACTATTTTACTGCAAACTGCTTTCTCAACAAGTGCCAGCACTGTAAAAAGCAGAGTGTGCTTCAAAACTTAAGCTCAAGGATGGATCGTTACTGAGTTCAAACTTCAAAGCTGTCAGTTTTGCCATTACTGTAGGTTGCTATTTATTTTGCAGGTTAATCTGTTAAAATTAAGCCAGTGTGCAAAATACAGGGGGGTCCGGGGGGGCTCGACCCCCCGATTAACCCATGAGACCCCCTGAAAGCCTCAAAAGCAACATTTGAAGGGGGTCTCAAATTTTGTCAAAAAAATAAAAAATTAAATATTTTATTGTCACTAATGGTCACTAAAATGTGTTTAAGCTCACCATGTCCAATATTCAGAATCCAAAACATTTATTCACAAATATGTTCTATTTTTTGCCAAGCGGAGCCAGCTGGTCCTGTCCACGTATGCAAATTACATACGTCCTGTTGCCTTGGGAACGTTATGAAGTGATGTCATCGGAAAGCTGAGAACTGAGAATAAGAATTATTCCCAGCACTTTCTGTGATGTAGTATGCTCTTCACTCATCACTTTTTTTTTTCTTATTCATCAAACCGCAATTTTTGCAAATTCCCGCAATTTCATCGCATAAAATTGCATAAATATCCCGCATATTCCATCGCATTTTTTAAGAAAACGTGCCGCATAATCAAGGATTTTTGACCGCAACAATCACAAAAAAACTCCACATTTTTCTGGAAGGACTGACTAAAAATGGCTAGCAAGTGAAAGCTAAACCAGAGTGTATCACTCACACACTTTGGGTTCACATCCAAAAAGGTGGCACTCAGAGATGAAGAGGCACCGAAAGACGATGCCGGTGCAGCTAACACAGTGGGCCCACTCGCTACCAGAACAGAGGACCCTCTCCCACCCAGTGACTCCCCAGAAGAACAACGTGAAGTTGAGGCCGAGTGCTCCGAAGACGCAGCAGGTGCTGAGGTAACGTTAGCTGCTACTGCTGCTAGCACAGGTGACTTGCTGGCTGGTTGGACAACGAAGCAGGTGGGCGAATGGAAAGACTGCAAGTTGTGTAGGCCTTGTGGTTGGTTGTGGTCTTAGAGAGGGCACCCGCTGTGGTGATGTTTGGCTTGTTGTAGGCTGTCTGTCAGCACCCGCCGTGGTGATGTTTGGCTTGTTGTAGGCTGTCTGTCGTGGTGCTGTTTGGCTTGTTGTAGGCTGTCTGTCTGTCTGTCAGCACCCGCCGTGGTGCTTTTTTCAATTTGAGAGATGGCCTGTTTGCACGGTTAGGCGAATGTGCTTTGTGTATGTGTTCAATGATGTATCTGTCTGGTCGTATTTGCTGTAGATGGATGGTTAAATAATGTCACACGATCGGTCTTACTGCAGGCTCTCATTTGCAAGTGCACTGATTGCGTGCCAGTCTCCGATAGGCTATACCTGGCATTTATTCAGTTGATTGCTCTTGTAAATGCGCCAGATTGGTGCCAATTATTGTCGTGTCTGCATTGTAATGCACAACTTTGCCTCTCCTTGTTATAAAACAACGTGCATCCAAACAACTTTAGCCAATGCAACCTCCTATGTCAGTGTTGCTTTACGAATACTACAGCATATCGGATTATCAAAAATTGTTAAGTGTGTGCGTGTGTGTGTGTGTTGTCATGTAGGCTATAGACTGATTGTCTTGGCTTGCATCCATGAAATATTGTAATGTTATAGGCCTACTGCATATTGAGAAAATTTAGATCAGTATTGCGCAACAATCGGGAGATGGGGACCCCACCGAATACTGACGGGTATTGCACACACTGAATTTAGTGTTAGCACCTCCCACTACTAATGTGGCTATCGTCTATTGTAGCATGCTGGAGCAATGTTGCAGTATTTAGTATTAAGGGATAGTCAATAGAAACCGTGTGAATGTTGAGCCGATTACATAACCACAGTTTGCAACTGTTTTCACATTGCTCAATGTGCTGGCTCTGTTGTTAACGTTACAATAAAACTCCTTCAGCGCCGTGATCCTCGTCAGTGTGTCTGTTGCTGCTGTATGTAAATGATTTTAATAGACAAGCCCTGTGATACTGACCATAGTACTAACATAAATATTCTCGGTTTTCCACAAATGACATTCACTAATTAACCTACATTTTCCTCCGAAAACACGTGTAGGCCTACACCTCATTTCTATTCCTATTTCAAGCCAATAAAGACAAGACCGTGAGATAATACCATCACCGTAAAAAACAAACAAAAAGAGATACTGTGACATAAGTTTTAGGTCATATGGCCCACCCCTACAGTGACATAGCTGGTGGCCACCAGCAAAGTCCTGTTTTTAAGCCCATTTTTGTTTACATTTTGGCAGATTTCCTATTTGTAATGTACCCATGAATGTGCTAACACCTTTCACACAGCTTAAACTGATCCCTAAAAAAAGAAACAAAAAAAACTGCTGATTGTCAGAAAGTTCTGAAAATATAAGGACCATCTTTCTCTAGAAATAATGATGTCACTAGAAAGAGAGCTATGACTCAGAGAAAGAGGATGATTGTTGATGCACATTGCTGCTATCAGGCAATAAAGGTTTTAAGTACCTTCTTTGCCTCAATGAGCACCTTCATGTGTCACCGCCACTGCAGCCAAAGTAACTGCTGACCCTGTGAATAAATGAAATCAGCAGCCAAACTACAGTAACTAACTTCCAGTTGGTTTTAGAACACCAGTATGCACCTATCTTGACCTCATATCTCTTCCTCTGCGCTCCTTCTTTAAACTCCCCTGCATTTACTGGGGAACATCACATTGTTGCCATAGAGCTAGTTCTGAGCAGAGGAATACACAAGTGGACATAATGGACAAAAAATTATCCATATATATATATATATTTATATATGTATATGTATATATATATATATATATATATATATATATATATATATATATATATATATATATATATATATATATATATATATATATATACATATACATATATATATATATATATATATGTTTAAGTATACACTATATATATATATATATACATACATACATATACATATATATATATATATAGATAGAGAGAGAGAGAGAGAGAGCGAGAGAGAGAGAGATAGATAGATAGATAGATAGATAGATAGATAGATAGATAGATAGATAGATGTATATGTATATAGTGTATACTTAAACAGATATATATATTTTTAGGTGTGCCTTCTGGATGCCAGACTCTAGGTAACTACTGGAAACACTGTAGTTGTAAAGGATGTTATCCCAGAGACATTAGGTTTCCTTTCAAAATATACTTGCTAATGCAACATTTTTTTATGTGAGCATAATTTGTAGGAGGCAGGGTTTCCAAAGGATAATGTATGTCCCTGCCCAGATATAACCTGCTCCCTGGGGATTGAACAAGCAAACTTATGATTAAAACAGTCAACTTACAGTACTGCTGGCAGTTAGCCTGCTCACCTCAGGTGTACTTCAGGTGCATCATCCCCCTGCTTTTCAAAACAACTGTTTCAGCAGCTTTCAGGACAAATTGAGTCCATAAACAATGTAGAAACAAACACTGATTCCTGATTACCCACATCATGCAGCATTTGAATGGTGTAGAAGACAACAGGGTGTCCGTATAGTTTTTCATCTCCACTCTACACTGACAAAACAACAGAGCACACTGTTCTCAGTAAACTTTTTTCTTTCCAAGAATAAAAGTGTCTGAAAGATGAATGTGCATCTGCACAGCAGACGGTTTAGAAAGCATCAGCCTGCAGCACCCAGCCACTGAGAGGAAAAACTTATCGCAGTATACACTGCATTCCTGCCCCTATTTTCTTTTCTTCATTTTGGCAATGATTTTTTCATTCTATGTGAATGTTTTACTAGGCGAAGACATGGGCCCCATATAGGAATTTATATGAACAGATTTGTTCTTAGAAATGCTTACAGGGCATTTGTGAGTGATTTAAGTAAGTTTATGGCATTGACCAATTTTTTATATATTTTAAATGTTCCTCTTATTCCTCATAGGTAATAAAACAAAAGGGAGTGGTCCAGCACTGACTTTTTCCACACCACAACAAACCACCTGTACGTCTTAAGAATCATAATAATGTCTTGCTCTGAATTAATTTGAAGTTTAAATATGACACCCAACTTGACAAATTAAAACAAACTTAATAATTAATATTCAGTTGACCAACTTTATCACAAAGATGTACATAAGGTAAATTCTCCAGACAGTGCCCTTGACCAAAGCACCGGCTTCGATCTTGAGTTGGTCCCAATGTGCTGTACGTTGCCTGCCTCCCCCTCAGTCCAGGATCACACTCTGTTGTACCTGACAGTGTAACGTCACCCTTTTTGGCCTATAATATATGTGTAATATCTACTGGACTGTCATGTCCCTCTTGACCAACTTGATACAACTTCTGAATCTTCTAACTTAGTAGAATCTGTTTAATTAGTAATCTGTGCATCGATCTTTGACAGCAGAACTTGAAGCTCTGTGGTGTGAAATTCTGTTTTTTATTCCTTGTAACATTTTCCAGCTGTTCCCCCACACAGAGCAGACCAGTCTATGACACTTTTACATTGATTATGCTAATGATCAAATGTCATGATCATGCACCTCCTTCTGAACAGGTGGTATCCATCACACTGAAACAAGTGAGTTATGGGAAGTTTGCACAGTTGAGAGTTTTTTGAATCTGACATGGAAAACTTGTATAAGCAAACCTCAAAGAAGAAGAAAAGAAGAGAATAGAAAAATGTTCCAGCAGAAGACCTGATTGATGTTGTTTCTGTTAAATGACTTCTTCAGATATGGAGTAATGAATTGATACCAGTGATCTTTTTTCATCATTATTTTAAAATCTGAATAAGCTACTTTGCTGCGCTGAACTTATTGGGGTTATTCTTATTTGAAGTTACATGAAGCTGCAACTTCATCTGTTCTGAACTCTAGACAGCTCTGTCCTAACTAAACACATTTGATCTTTCTTTTTATTAGGAACCTGATTAGCATTTACACACACTTAAACACAACAAACAGCTATATAATACATTTGGTGATTGTGCCAGTATATTTCTGACCAAATTTAGCAAAGCATAGTTGGGTCTTGGACTCACCACATCAGACTGCCATGCATGTCTATTACATTAGTTCTATGAGAGCACTGTAAAGCACAATGTGCTGAACACTGTATTTAACAGCTAGTTGCTTGATAGCTAACAAAACTTTATACAAATGAAAGTATCCATCAAGCCTCAATTGGAAAACATGTAAACACAAAATATTTAAACATTGCCTGCCGTAAAGCTAATATATAACATTGTCTCAGGTGAACATCTACAAGTCAGTTTCAAATGTAGCTCATCACACCTTATGTTTATCAGAATATTAGATGAATATAGTGGTTAAAATGATTTGTGTGCTGACCTGCAGCAGCTCCCCTCTGTCTGTCAGCACCATTCATCATCTGAGTGATTGACAGCAGCTGCTACTTGTATGTAGCGCAGTGGCCACTCTTATTGGCTAGTATGTACCGTGAGATTAAACTACGGGGTTAAGGGTTCTGCTCTTATATCATATACTTTCACATTCTATACACAAAGACATATTTTCATAATGTGAGCCCTGGGTTACATCCTCCCCCTTAAATCTATGCACATCTGTTGCATGTTAAGTGACTACTCTACATGGATTTGTGAATTTGGAAAGGGTTTAGACACAGTATTCTGTAGACAGGCTCAGGAAAGGCATTGCACAATGGAAATTAAAGGATTGCTTAACTTAGGCTATTGCAACCTCTTAGGCTTTCCTCTGTGTCTGTGTGAACATCTGAGTGAACTGTCCGCCTCAACTAGATCACTGAAATGTTAATTTTAGGTTTCCCAGGCACTTCTCGACCAGGTAAGTATCCATCCAGTCAGACATCAGTAGGTAGGGTTTACCTCCACAGATCCAGGTAAGTTTCTTTCATTGAAGTATTCAGGTATGTGTTCCATGGTAGATTCAGGTAAGTAATGTACATCAGTTAATTCCTGTGTTTGTTCTTCATTGAGGGGTTCAGGCATGTGCTCCTTAGCAACAGGCTAATGAGAGAGCTAATGGGTGGTCGTGATGGAAGATTGGGTGATATGGAAATATTGTCAACACTGTGATAGACAGCTTTGTTGGTCTCACTCTCAGTTCCAACATTGTGATTGTTATCTACAGTAAACTTAACTGTTGGTTGAACATGGCTCCTTGGAATCCAACATCATAATAGTCTAACTCAACAGTTTCACAGTTACTTACGTGTTAGTGGCCTATGGACGGGAAGGTTGAGGGAGCTTTTCTAATGATGACCCAAATATTTTGTCAAGTCATCTGCATACATTTATGCCTTTTCTAAAACATGTGGAGGGTCATTAGCAAAGACAGAAAATAGCAGCAGCCGTGGCAGTAGAAACACTGAATAGTATGACACTGACAAAAGAACTGTATCTAATAAGTAGTGGTGCAACGGATCATCATTGATCCGTGATCTGTTCGGATTAATATCTTCGGTTCGGCACACACGTGATCCGCGCATCGATTTATGAAAAAAAAAAAAGTTGTGCGCATGTTCAATCCACACACTTGTTAAGTGCAGCGTGGTCATGGCGAGCAGAGGAACGGAGGAGCTTGAATACCCCGCGTCATTTAAATCCCCTGTATGGGAGCATCTTGGCTTCCCTCTCAAATATAATGATGAAGGAAAGAGGTTAGTGGATAAAACCGTGACGGTGTGTGGCACAAGAAAGCCATATGACAGTGGAAACACATCAAGCATGGCCACGCATTTGAAGCGACATCACCCCGGTGTTTCACTTACAGGAGTGAAAACGAAGGCTGCTCATCAACCGCTTATCACCGCGGCATTTAAGCAGCCCCTTGCTGCAAATTCCGACCGGGCTAAAGCCATCACAAACGCTATCGGTGTGTTTATAGCTGCAGACATGAGGCCATATTCGGTTGTGCAAAACGAGGGCTTTAAACACATGCTGAAAGTGCTTGAGCCACGTTACGACACAAAAAAAGATATTATGCCTTGTGCACTTTAAGTTGAATTTAGCAAGTGTTTTACATAATAAACGAAAGACAAAGTTATGTTTATTTGTCTTGTCTTTTTTTTTTTTTTTTCTGATCCGAAAAATGATCCAATCCGTGACTCTGATCCGAGAAACGATCCGAACCGTGAGTTTTTTTTATCCGTTGCACCCCTACTAATAAGGATCAGTGTATCAATGTATCAATGTGAAATGAAACCTGTAACTCTGAAACATCATGAAATTTCATTGATGTTTCACTTCTAATACTAATACACAGTAGTACATTATGGTGCACTGAAAAGGCTTTATCCATTTGCCTTAAAGGATGATTCTGGTTAATAACTTCTCAAGTTAAGGCTGAAACCTGGGAACATGATAAAATGACAAAAGACAAGCAGTCAGCCAGAAAATAATGAGCACTTTAAACCATCAGTAATAACCTCAACTTTTGATATCAGTCCTTTACAACAAAATGAAAAAAAAAACAACTGGACAGGAGAAATGTCTCATATAGGAGGCAACCATACTCACTTCTCCACCCACAGACACTGCAATAGACTTGAGAATTGACTGAGCTGTGAGATAGGTTTGTTGTTACTAAGTGTTTAAGGTCCGTGGCTACCAAAAAGGAAATCCACTGCAGTAAAAATAGACACACAGGCTGGGAGAGACCATAAAGCAGAGTGAGTACAAGACTGACTCACACTGCATTAGAATGCACTGAACATGTAATGAAATCTAACAAATCTCAGAGTGGATTTGTTCTAAACTGGAGGTATAATAGCTGTCAGCTAATAGATTGACAGTGTGCTCCACAGTGCTGTTAAAGAAACAAACTTAATTAAATTGGAACTGTGCTCTCCATAATGAGTTTGCTGAATTGATTTGAAAATGTTTACAAAATGTCCTTAATAAACAGATAATTCTTACAGCAGATCATTTTCCCTGTGCTGAAAAAACAGCGTGAGGTCTAATTATGATGTTGCTCAGTTGATTACAGCGAAGGTGGTCTGAAATATCTTGTTTCATCTACTGCCTGTACATTTAGGAACACAGTTTTGGTTTTGTGAATATAAAAGACAGTTAAAGTCAAAGAAATGCAATCATGTCCTCAGAACAGAGTTCATTACTTCCATGAATGTCTTTATACTGGAGTGAAAAAAATTGCTTATTGACAATATCAAACCTTGGATTTGCATTGAATGTTTCAATTGAAATGACAAAATGTGTCTCTTCATGGCGTCATGGCTCTGATCTGATCTGACACCTCTAATGACAGGACACAATTTGTCTGTGCCTTCCAAAACTATTACAAATCACTGATGAAAAATGAAACAGTTTTATGATGTGACATAGGGTAAGAGAGAGAACATGCAAGAAAAAATCTGCAATGTTCTTGCTGTGTGATTTGATTTCTTCTGTAATGATCATTTGTTAACTGTGACTGTGGATACAAAGTACTGTGTTGTAGATTTTTCACCACTTCCTTATTTTACGTGCCACCACGGATGTTGATAACCCATCATCACTTCGCTCGGCGGAATATAGCGTCTTCACCCGGGTCTTACATTTAGAATCAAAGCCAAACTGAGGTGATAAAAAACCTGTGTCTACTGCAGAGTCAATTGACCCAGATGTAGATGCAGAGTTTACACATTCCCATTGCACACAAAAGCCCAATCTTAGCGGGTTTAAGTGGGATTTTTGACCAGTGGAAAAGGGGTATATGTCAAACGGGAACGACTGTCTTTGAAAAGAGGAGGTGGCCTACGACACATTCAGCCACCTACAATGCAGTACTGAGTTCCCTCCCCAGACAGCTTAACAACCATTCACACCTGGGCTCACCTAGCCCTAGCAACCCACATGAAGGCCGGTTGGGTCAACGACCCACAAGTGGTCCTAACGACTCTGAAACTCAGAGCTCACACGTGTCCTTAACGACTCTGTAAGGACACTCCCACACAGAGTTTGAAAGCCTGCAACTCCCCTCCAGTTAGTTACAACTGAAGAAGCCTCTTGGATGAGAGGTGGACTGTCTTCAAGAAACTGAAACAAGTCCAGTTGCCTTTGATATAGCACTTAGAATAAAGACCAAAACATTAGCAATAAAGCTCAGTACAGTTGTGCTGATTTTACACAACAACTGAAGAAAGTTTACATTGCTATGATGGGAATAAATTTTCTATTGTGCTGGGATATTAAAGAGAGAGAGAGGGAGAGAGGGAATATTAGACCATGGGCTAGCAATAGCATGACACCAGATAGATAATGTCTTAAAGTGAAACTCTCGCCAAAATGCAACCTAGGCTTTTTTTGTGAATGTGTTTGAGTCAAACCTTCATGTAAAAGCATAATTACGACGAAAAAGCCACTTTTAAGTTTCACCGTAGTTTCATTTCCGGGTCAAACTCATTTTCAATGGCGTGCTCGGGGCAGCTGTATGGTAGCATCAAAATCGCTATTTTTAAAACACTAACAGCCGTCCTGCCAGTCGAGATGCGTCGATCCCCGAGTGCGGCGTAACATAGGGGAGAAAGCTCCATGTTACACCGGGGATCGGGGATCGACTCTTCTCGACTGGCAGTACAGTGACGAGCGGAGCAAGCTACTATATTCTCAATGCTCGTGTTCATGTGTAGAGACCCCGGTGATGCTACGAGCAAAGTTTCATGTTGTGTCGAGTCTTCTTAGTGTTTTAAAAATAGCGATTTTATTGCTACTGTAAAGTTGCCCCTGCACGCCATTGAAAATGAGTTTGACCCGGAAACGAAACTACGGTGAATCTTAAAAGTGGCTTTTTCATCGTAATTATGCTTTTACATGAAGGTTTGACACATTCACAAAAAAAGCCTAGGTTGCATTTTGGCGAGAGTTTCACTTTAAGTTTTGAGTTGATTTTTTGAAAAGACAAATATCATAAAACCATACAGCCCAAACATTGCTTTGAGCAATATTAGGTTCAAACCAACTTTTTTTTTCTTTTTTGCAGCTGTTGAAGCAACAAAACTTATTCTATAATAATAATGATAATAACAATGATAATAATAACTTGAGAGAACCCTTGCAAAAACACACCATCTTGGATACTATGTGGAATGGATGCAATTTGGTTGGTACCCACATGCTTAAAATATTGACTTTTAAGTGTATAATGTCTTTCTATCATGTTGAGTCAATGTGAATAAATTAGTCTGAATTTAAATAAACTAAATTAATGCAGACGTATACATAAACCGTATGTGTTTATTCAATAATTACATTTAAAGTTATGATGAACTCAAACATAAACATGTTTTTCAAGTATTTATTAAAGATGTATATACATAGAAGTAATGCATTTGAAAAAGGTTATTCTGTCTTATGTAATGAATCCCAGATCTAGTGTTGAATTAATTTACATTGACTCAACATGATATAGAAAAAACCCTTTGCATTAAATGTGACTCCATACGTTGAACTTGCAAAATAGAATTAGATGGAAAATTTACATGAAATTAAAAAAAAAAAGTGAAACATTACAAAGTGGTTCAGTTATCTGGGAAGTCTATAGTCTGAATTATATACACAAGCTGCTTTATGACTTTGAAACAATGGATCATGATGACATCAGTTATCATTTCCCATAAGCCCAGAGGTGCAGCTTGAGGTCAGGTCCCCTGACCCTTCAATTTCAGTGAACTTTCTTAACGTATGACTTCACATATGCAAATGCAACCATCTCTGATAACCACTGTAATTAGCATTTCAGTCCACACATTGGCTGTGGGGCTTTCTAACATATAACTGCATGGTGTTGTGCTTAAAAAGTCATGAGAGGAAGAGAATGAGGGAGGGGGGAGTTGGAGGCTTAGCTCAGAGCCAAGAGAGACGCATGCCACTCTAACCTCTGCATTATAATCTCACAGTAAAGGATTATCATCCTCATTTGTAATTGCCCAGTTAACCTCTCTGGAGAATCCAGCCATAGATCTCAATATGGCTGAGGAGATTGAAGCAGACTATATAAAAAATACTTTCAATACTATATTTAAATAGGCAATGAATAACTTTATTTTGGTAGGAGGAAGTAGTAGATTTACACTCACTTCTGGCTATCAAATTAACCTCCATCCAAGTTTCGTGGAAATCTGTTCAGTATTTTGTGTAATCCTGCTGACAAACCAACCAACAAATGACCTCAGGTGAAAACATAACCTCCTTGGCAGAAGTAAAGATGGGCTGCATGGTATCAAGTGTGACATAACTACCATATTTATTTTTTATATACTACACTAAGGGCATATGGTCAGTGACTAATTTCACAAGTAAATTTGGAAAAAGATGGAAGAGATGTACTGTTACCGACTGTCGTGTGTTTACTAGATGGGTTTCTGTATCTGAGAGTTTGTCCTCCCAGAGTTGCCGTAAGGCAGAAGACATTAGCGGATAATGTCTCTATGTCTTGTTTAATAGTTTCTTAATAAACCTAAATTGCTCCTGTCTGGAATGAGGTCTGTGTGTTCTGATTTTAATGAGTTATGTCTGAGATGATTGAGGCCCCAATTTGTGCCAGAAGCACAGAATATAAATCGAGACATAGTAGAATTTTTGCTTGTTCGCTTCACTTTGCTTTAAGTTGTTTTGGTTTGTTTTGGTTTGGTTTTGGAGTCTGAGTTTAGTGGTCATTTGAACTGCATCTTAAGGCCCTTGGCTTAATCTCTAAGCTGTGGTTGCTTCCCTGTTTGGTGCGCCGTTGCTTTCCAAAATGCCTGTCATTTATTACTGCGGACTACAGAGGCTGGAGGCTTCATTCATGCGTCAGTGGCTGAAAATGAAATACTCTGCTTCCCCTCTGTCCCTGAAGTCTCTTTGTATTAGCTTGTTCAAAAGACCTATTCAGTTGTTGAGATGTCAGGCGCTGTCTCGATTTACTGTGCAAACTTGTTGCCACTGCAAGCCCAATTAACTTGTAAATGGAGACATATTGAGACATTGAGCTTTATTGTGAAAGCTGTATCTGGAGGCAGGCACACTGACCAGCAAAGCCTTGCTCAAATATTGGTTCAGTGTCATTGTCTTTTCCTGTTGGCTGCACTCTGACATGCAATCGTGATGAAGATAGATTAGTGTCCTGAAATAGATTGGTGTGAAACTAAATAAGTGAGCCAGTCTAAGGAAGAGGTACAGAGGAAGAGAATGAGAGGAGTGAACAATTTCAGCCCTGATCAGAGGAATAGTTGAGTAAATAAGCAGCGCAGGTCAATCTGGCCCTGTCATCATGACTTAGCCAACGGGAAAAGCTCTGGAGAGAGAGAGAGAGTGAGAGAGAGAGAGAGAGAGAGAGAGAGATGGCATGGAGGTAGTTAAGGGACTAAACAAGCAACACATTGCCACTGTGGCCCTGTCAGCTTGTGTTATAGCCAATGACGAAGTGGGACAAATGGCCTGCGGCTTTCAGAGGGCTGCTCGGGCTTTCTGAAAATCAGGCAGCCTTTCAGCCACTTCTTGCCATTCTCAGTGAAATCACAGGCAAAAAGTTATGGCTGCTAATGTGCATGACCAACATGAGTATGGAAAAGTTTGGGGTCACACAAAACGTGTTTTTCATGAAAACTCACTCTTTAATTCATCAAATGAGTTGCAAAAATGAATGGAAAATATAGTCAAGACACTGACAAGGTTAATAAAAGTGACTTTTACTTGAAATAATAATGTTGTCCTTTTTGTCAAAGAGTCCCCCATTTTCAGAAATTACAGTCTTGCAGATCTTTGGCTTTCTACCTGTCAGTTTTTTCAGGTAATCTGAAAACATGCCTCCTGAAGCACTTCCCATTGGTTGGATTGGCTTGATGGGCACTTCTTATGTACCATACGATCCAGCTGCTCCCAACACAGTTCAATATGTGCATCCAAACACCTCAAATTTAGATCTGTCTGTCCATCTTCATCCTGTGTTCGTTTGCCCATCATAATCTTTTACTTTTATTGACAAGTCTCAGATATGGCTTTTTCTGTACTACTCTGACTAGAAGGCCAGCATCCTTACTGTTGACGTTGAGACTGTTGTTTTGCGGCTCCCATTTAATGAAGCTGCTAGTTGTGGACCTGTGAGGCATCTGTTTCTCAAACTAGAGAATCTGATGTACTTCTTCCTCTTGCTCAGTTGTGCAACGGTGCCTTCCACTTCTCCTTCTATTCTGGTTAGAGCCAGTTTATACTGTTCTTTGTAAGAGATCTTCAGTTTCTTAGCAGTTTCTTGCATCTCTCAGAACAAGAACAGACTGATAAAAACTACTAAACTAGCTGAAAGAAGGCTAATCTTATTGTTTCTTTAATCATTACAACAGTTTTCAGCTGTGCTAAAATAATTGCACAAGGGTTCTCTAATGATCAGTTAGCCTTTTTACACTTAAAACTTGGATTAGCTAACACAATGTGCCATTGGACCACGGGAGTGATGATTGCTGAATATGGTGCTCTGTACACATGTGTAGATATTCCATTACAAATCAGCCATTTCCAGATAAAATAGTCATTTACCACATTAATAATGTCTAGACTACATTTCTGATCAACTTAATGTTATTTTAAATGAAAAAAAAGCTTTTCTTTAAACAAACAAATGTCTAAGTGACCACAAACGTTTGAGCAGTAGAGTAAAAACAGTACTTTTTCGAAATAGTGTGATAGTAACATCATAATGATAGCCATCCATGTGTTTCAGTGAGACTTTGTAACATTTGCTGAACAGCAACCATTGTGGCCACTGATTTGATAATGACACAGTGAATTTCTGTTTATTTCTTCTGAGTCACTTGCTTTAAAGACTAGTAAGAAAAAAAAGCATGTCTCTTACAGAGGTATTGTTCCACTTTCTCTCTTTCTTTCTTTTTTTATTTTTGTCATAACACCATTGAAATGTCTTTCTGTGGCAGTGTGATAGTAGCACCCTACAAAGAATCACAGGGTGCTTTCAAACTTAACCCTTCTTATCTGAAACTCGCTTATCCTTTTCAGGGTCGGCTGGAGCCGATCCCAGCCAGGTCTCGAACCCTTCTTGCTGTGGGGCAACAGCGCTAACCACTGCGCTATCGTGCTGCCCCAAACTTAACCTGTTTGGTGCAAATGAACCCTGGTGCGTTGGCCCTTTTGGTTCAGTCTGTTTGCATTTAAAGGAGGCTACGCTTCGAAACAGATCCTGGTGCTGTTTGTGGTGTGAAAGTGTGATGGAACATCAGACAGATATGTCATTTTAGTAGGAATTCAAAAGATAAACTATCCATCTTGTGATCATGAACCTTTCACAAAAAAATCTTCTAAAGGATCTGCATAAATGATGCATATAGTCATGCAAGATAATTTAGTAACCATGACAACATATTCACATCACCATGGGAGAGTAGGGGTTTTCCTTGATCATCTGAAAGTGAAAAGCAGTAAAAACAGAGGTGTGTTGTTTAAAAAGTGAGTGAAACCATAGCAACTGCAGAGTCAGTTTCTCTGTAAACAGTAGAAGATGCCTGTTTTGTCCCTTGTTTACTGATCCTGCAGAAAAGGTCCAAATGTAGTCTTGGCTAACAATGACTATAGATCATTTATGTCTTCCTCAGTTCTTTGTGATATCAGAGAAAGGGAATAAACATGCTCAGTAAAGAGCAGCATGGCCATGCAGTCTTGAAATTGGATTTTCTTCTACAGGTCCATGAGGTGCTGATGATGCCAAATGAATGATTCACCCGTCATGTTTACACCCCCCGTTGTGCTCATAATAAGTCAGTGACAAGGACACAAAATGGATCAGAAGAGAAGTTTTTTTTTACAGAGACCAAATTAACTGAATTACAAGTGTGAAATAGTCCATCAAGATCCATTAAATCCATCAGCAGTGCGTGCTAGTTCCCAGTGCTCGGCGGAACTAATAAGAGAGTATCACAATAACTAACACATCAGTGGCTTTAAAAGCATAAGCTAAGTGTGCTGAGCAATAAAAATAGTGTTAGTAGCATTCGCAGTTGCTATTGTAGCGCTTCACAAGTGCATGATATGCCAATCTAATCGCTCTAAGAAAGAGAATCAGTGTCCTGTCACAATAGAGAACACCGGTTCTGTTTAGGGACAGGACACGTCGGAAGTTGCACTAAACATTTGTGCAAGGTATCATGGGGCCTAGGAATCAGGTGGATAGCTTGTGAAAGACCTGAGAATTAAGCAAATTTTTTGGTTGAAAAAAGTGACACTCGACACGTTCCTTTTATGCCGAGCAACTGGAACATTTTGTTTTGCTGCTGACACCACATAATTTCTGCACACTGTGAATCTGTTGTCACTTTAGCGGCTGATGATAGCATCTGGTTTACTGTGGAGATGATAGAAACCTTTTGCCGAAGCATAATTTAAAAATGATGTGATGCTGCCAGTGGTGGAAGAAGTTTTCAGATTAGTAAAAATACTAATACCACACTGAAAATACTCCACTACAAGAAAAAGTTCTCCATTCAAAACGTACCTAAGTAAACGCATGTAAGTATTATCAACAAAGTGAACTTAAAGTATGAAAAGTAAAAAAAGTCATTGTGTTTGACTACTTCTTTTTAAAGCTCAGTTGCTAAGGTCGTATTGCTCTTTACAGTTACTATATTTTCAGAGTCAATGAATAAGAGCATTAAGCTTTAAAACTCTACACAACATGCATGCAAAAGATACAATATTCTAAAATCTGGACTAGATTCTCGTGTAATTTGCTTCTCACTATGTCTCTGAATTCACCTTTAACTAGTCATCTGAATAGCAGACCTCTCTTTTTTGTGTTATTATGTTTGGTGGAGAAGATATGATAAAAAATGGTAAAACTTAATTCAGTCATGGGAAAATTAAATGGCCATTGTGGACACTGAGGCATATCTGTGGTGTCTCAATTTCTAAAGGTTTCAGAGCCCCAAACTATACAACTGTACCAAGTTTCATGCTTCTATGAAAAAGTGAAAATTTCAGCTTAAATTTGGCACATATCTACTAAACTATGTGAGTTTTCTGATCTGCCTGATATAATTTAAGTTCTGGGTTGTACTGAAACTACTTGAATAAGTTTAGAGATTAATCACTATCATTAAATGTTGGCCACAGAAAGAATGTGAATTAATTTCATCCAGTCAGATCTTAGATAGGCAAGATTGCTATTTGGGCAAAGCAGACAACTGTCCCTGACCCTTTACCTTGAGAGGCAGCTGGATTTGCAAGATCATGTGATTATGTGATCTTTTAAATTCATCTTACCAGGCTTCAAGCTAAGTGCTTGTAGCCGAAAAATACAGGTATTGAACTAATCAGCATCCTTTCAAGAATACTGGCAGCGATGAGTGTGGCTTAGATGTGACTGCTGGCAGGGTAAGCGACTGTTCGTTTGAATACAACAATGGCAGCTCCTCAAAATGTGAGCGTAGCTGCTGCTATAGCATCAATTATACTAGAACTAGAGGCCATTTCAATCACTCTTCTCCCAACTGGCTTCAGTAAGTTTGATTTACCAAATGGTTCCTCTAGTGGTAGTGCTCTCCTACTGTTGATCTGATTGGTTGAATCTAGGCCACGATGGTGGTGGAGCAGATGGTTCATTCAGTCACCCTCCTAGTATTTTTTGAAAGTGCTTGCCCTTTTCCAAGCTGTTTCTAGTGGCTCCTTTCCAGATGGATTTGTGAAACAAACCATTTTGTGAAACAAACTATCAGGCATGTCAGGTTACCCTGAAGACTGTAGTGGGGCTTTTCCATTGGAGCTTTTGGTCACGCTCAAAATGTGCTGCGCTGATTTGCTTTTCCAGTATAGTTCCAGGCAGGCTGTGGTGACGTCTCGCTACCATCCCATGACCCCCTCAAATATCCCTGTGTTGTGACTCATGTCTGTGCAGGAGACCTGAGAGAAATACGTCTTTAAAAGTGTATGTGTTCAGCTCTCAGTCCTTATGTAGCCTCTAAATTAATCTCTTTAATTTCTCTCCTGCTTTATTTAACTGTTTCTTCATGTCTGCTTTCATCAGTTTCGGAATTTATGTAACTGCTGGTGAAAACCCAACATATCCTCATTTTGCTGCTTCATAATAAAAGCTTTTAAAGAAACAAAGTAAGGGGGACTTTAATTGTGAAGAATTTATGGGAAATTACACGATTAATACCAAATTACTTTGTTCTGCTCCTTTGGCCACCATTCAAGACAAGCTCATCATTACTTGAAGACGCACCTTCAAGCAGATAGCCCTTTTGTATAGGAAAGGCTAATGTCAAACCGCGTCATGCTGAGCCAACACATGTGCATGGAAAAGCACCACAATTCACCATGAAGCAATAAACATAGGGTAATTTAGAGATATGAAAATGTGTTAATATTGTATGCACTACAAAAGCAAAGCATACTCTTTAAGGCAATATCTGCATTATTGGCTAATTTTGAGGCATCATCTTATAGAGGGCCCAAGGTCAAATCTTTTAATTTAATTTTATTTAACAACTTTATAGTTTTAACACACATTGTGGTTGTGTGGTGCATTTTACTGAATACAAGTGTTCTTAATCAAGTTGCTATAAACTATAAACCAATAATTGCATAGACAGTAGACAGAGACACAAGGATATCAGTAGGTGCCCACCAGCTATTTTTGCCCAGCTGCATCCTAGTGGGTTAACCTAGCCTTGGATGCTGGGATCTATAAATGTTCATGCTTTACCAGAAATAACACTGCATTGATTTGCACTCTCATGTTCCAGCAGGCAATTTCAGTTTTACATGATAGTATGACTGCTGTTGCAGAGACTTTACTTTTCAGAAAATAACTCAATTCCGGACAGTGCTCCCAAATCTACATGTTTTCTCAACATGAAAAGCCCATTATGTATGTACAAGTTTGGTTGTACAAGTTATATTATTTTTTATTTTAACCCTCTTGTTTTCCTCTACGTCATCTGCCCTCTTCACCAGTTGGCCTGACTAAATCACTGTGGCAATGCTTGAGTGCGTGGCAGCTCTGTGGGTTTTAGCTCTGGGCCTTGGTACCAATTGTGACCACACACATCGGCTGGCGCGTGTGCACAGTCATATGCACGCTTGGATGCACTGTGCTGTATTCACTGACAGGACTTTATGCATCTGGATGTTCAGCCAGGTGGAAACATTCAGACCGGGCAAGGTCAGGAGGTTGTCTGTACAAATCCCAGCAGGGGAAACCTGTAAATTTAAGATTAATCCCTCAGTGTAAAATCGGCCAAGTGCTGGAAGCACAACTGTGGGCTCAGAAGAAACGGGTGCATGGGGCATATCCTGGAGACAAGCAGCCACAATAGTGTTTATCATGTCCTTTTGTGGGCCTCTGGTCATGGCAGCTTACTGAGAACACAATGAGCTTAAGCCAGTAGTGCCAACCCAGCCCTGCTGCCTGGCTGTTGCTGCTTTATCACTGTGAAAAAAGACCTGTGTGGCTCTGTTCCTGCAGAGAGCTGTTAGGAAATGGCCTGCTGACACAACTGCACAGGGGTTATCACCACCCTCCATAAGCTGTAACAATACTGTCTAGCCCTTTATTGGCTTGGTCAATTCACCATATCCACCATTTGATGATTAGCAGTTTCCAAAAAGCATTGCTGTTCCATTGATGACTTGAAAAGAGATTCTCATTATGGCACCTAACATGCCTTTCTCCTCTAGACACAGCCACTTAGCTTGTCATGTCTTATTGAGTAAACCACTGTGGTTCCATTCTTTCACTGCTCTTCTATGCATATGCCTTTCTGCAATATATTTTAGCTTTCAAACAGGTCCTGATTCTCCCAATTTGAACTGAAAGTCAGACTCTAAATTCACTTTCTTATATTATTATTTATGTTTTTGTTAAAGATTGCTAAGATCTTTATCTGTTGAAATGTACCAGTTTAGTTTTAAAACAACATTCACTGTTTTTTCTTTTGGTTTTTTTTGTTTTCATTTCGATTTTCATGGTTGTGGTCAGCTGTGCTCAGCTGTGCTCAGCGGGGGCAATGGTAAAGATGTGTCCATTGCCGACCCAAAACACAGATCATGTCATTCTATATCTAGTTGGGCATGTCACAAATTGATAAAAGTTCCACAAAGTTTTTGTCAAAGTGCAGTTATTTAAGTCACCAAGGATACTGTTGGGAGCATTGGGAGACAGAGACTGAAGTTTCTGCATCACTTGTAGAATCGTCTCTGTGGAGTCACTCTCATTAGCCTTTGGATGAATGTAAACAACCGTAACAACTGCGAGGACTCCCGGGACAATTAACGGAGAGGGAGTGACACTGTTAGCAGCTCCATATCCTTAGTGCACTGACTCTCCCTCACCAGAACAACTTTACACCATCGTTCATTGATATAGAGACATACTCTGCCGCCACATGTTTTGCCTGTAGTTTGGGCATCTCGATCTGTGCATAAAGGTGCACCAAACCCGCCTATTGCCTGCTTGTGGTCCCTCTCATGGCCAAAATGCAAGCATCTCTAAATTCACGGTGGAAACGTACATGAGCTTGAGGTTCGTCCATTTTGTTACAAAGAGACAAGCCATTTATTAGGATGATAGAGGGCAAGGGTATACAAGACAGGGATTGATATTTGATTCTTCCCAAACTCCAACCCTCCTTCCCTGCTTCCTCCCTTTCCTATGAAGCTCACTGAAAATGTCTTCTGACCACGATTGTGGTAAAATGGATAAAGATCGAGGAGATTAGATCCGGAAGTGGGTTGCGAGAAACCTTCTGCTGTGCTGGATCCGAGTAGTGGGAGGACAATCATGCTAACTTTTGGCTAGGTGGAACACCAACCATAGCAAAAACCATCAGCTGTAGACTGGTTGAATTAATAAAAGACAATATTGACACTGATCAAATTACTTCATTGATTTACCTAATCATTGCATGCAGTGCTGTAACCACAGATTAAAGCATAAAAGGAGGACAACACAACAGAGAAGCACCTAGCAGCCAGTTGCTGCAGGCGCCTTCCTTCAAATATTGAAGCCCAGTTGTCCTTGTTGAATCTGTGGTGGTCCCACTGGGACTGTGCAGAGTTTTGCTGTGCAGCCTCTCTAAAATGGTAATTTTTTTGTGACTTTTTACCCTTAAATTTCAATAATATTGTTTTTTTTCCAAAGTAGAAGAAAATGGTGACATAGGTTTTAGTACAGAGAGTTTGATTTTGGTGCAGTTGGCAAATGTGAGCAGAGGGTAAACAATACTTTTATAGTAAAAGTTCCTGGCTAGCTTGGCCTACTTTTCTTTCTAAATAAGGCATCAGTCAGACTTGAGTCCTGCAAACATACAGTAGCATCATTATGGTACAGATGGTTTTCTGAGTTTTTAATTACATGCCAGACATATCAGTCCCTCGGGTTTGTATGGAAGTGAAGGTATTTTGCCTCTGGTTTAATTTACCCTGCAAGAAAGAAAAAATATTTATCTAGATGATATTTGCTGAACTATAAATACTATTGATTTCAACTGTGAAGTTGTTGGTTTTTTACTGCTGCAGCTATAGCACAGCCCCCTCAGTCAGGAGCACCCACTGATCCTTCGATTCAAAATGAAAAATATATCAGGAGAGAGCAGTGACAAAATATGAACAGTGACAAAGACACTCTGTTCCCACCTAACCGACTACCTAAAATGAGTTTTTAAGGTATTTTAAAGAGTTCAGCTTTGATAAATAGATTCAAACTGATTCAGTTCCGATAAAAGGCTATCAAACCCCATCCCTGCTTGGCAGCCATTTATTTTACTTTTTTCTGGGGTTCAATGAGCTTCACAATAATATCTATGAACTGAGCATGCAGACATAATAGTAGAATAATTCAGAACATGAACACTGTGCAGACAAATCTCACCTTGCCTAGGGTATATTGCCACTTTCCAGCCTTCATTCTATGAAGCATGACAAGAGTTAGCTTGGTAGACATACTAAATGCAGTTTACTGTTATCAATTTGAAAGACTTCAGATTTTTCAAACTTACCTCATGGTTGTCTGTCTTTTGAAGCAGCCAATGTGTTGGATGAATGCGGCTGGTCACATGTAGATCAGATATTTGAAGGTGTTGTTAACCTGCAGTCAAACCTGAAACCCACCAAATCCAGAGAATACACTTGACTGCACAAGTATGTGTGCACATACAACAAGAACAGAACAAATATGTTGAAAAATGGTAAAGAATAAAGACTTGTGAATGGTGCATGACTATACTGACAATAGTTTTGCTAAAAAAATATACGTATATATTAAATTCACCAATGGCCATAAAAGTTTCCACCAAGAGTATACAGGTCAACTGTTTTCTGTGTTGTGACAGTACAGTTAGTGCAAAAGAGAAAGAATAAATACTGGATAAATATGCCTACATGTGGGGGATGGATTTATGTACATCATGCATATGCAGATAGATAGATAGATAGATAGATAGATAGATAGATAGATAGATAGATAGACCTTAGATCCCAAGGAGATTTTTAGACATTTCCCAATTATATATATATATATATATATATGTATATATATATATATATATATATATATATATATATGTATATATATATATATATATATGTATATATATATATATATATATATATATATATGTATATATATGTATATATATATATATATATATATATATATATATATATATATATATATATATATTTTGATTTCACCGTTACTATTTTAGATACTATAACTGCAATTTTTTCCCCTGTTGCACGTCTGTTATCTTGCCTTTGTTTTCTTTCCCTCTTATGTAACCTTGTTCTCATTTATCTTAGGCACACCAAAGTGTTATATAAATGAAGATGTTATCATGTGCTGTTATTTCATCACGGTTTGAGCAGCAGAAGCTCAGCAGACATGCAGTAGATGCCTCCTCAGGCAGCATTATAGCTGTCCACAGAATTAACTTAGACCTATTTCATTATTATGTATTGATTCAGAGCTGCTTTGACCTTTTGTCTCACTGTCTTAACCTCTTGGCACAGTGGAGAATAAAGACAGAAAAACAAAACACTCCTGCTTTTCCCTGTCAGTTTGTTGGTGTTCATGTAGTTGGAGATAAGGTTGACTGCAGGCTTGCTGTTTTAAGCATAAAACAGAATTTGAAGTTTATTCTCTAAGTATAGTTTTTTCTAAGAGTAATGAATGTTAGTTGTATTCTTACCACAGGATATTTAGACTGTTTGATAATGACTTTGTGGAAGTCATTTGAATATCAGGTCTTTTTTTTTTCGATTGGTTTGCCAACTTCTGCAACTTTTGTGCAAATAAAAAGGCTAACTTGTCTCCTGCTATGAACTTAGCAATAGAAAAAAAGTCAAACGCCACTTTTTTGCAGGTTTACCCATGTTTGAAACCCTGAATATACAGGTCAGTTATGTTGTAAAAGTGGTATAAGTGAGACCACACATTATCCTGTGCCGATGATGGGTCTGCTGCGAGTTGAGATCCTTATTGGTATAATTTTAACACAACAATTATTTAAAGTAATATTAAACTAAATTAATGATAACTATTTTACTACTAATAAAATAATATTGATTACCTAATTAACATAGCTGCAGGCAGTAATTAGCAGCATCATTTTGCACTTGAATAGGCAGATATCCCCAAGATATGGACAAAACTGAAGCTAATAAATTGACAACAATATAAATTATACATTATGAAAGTCACCAGAATAGACCAAAATAATATTTTTATGACTGCGTGAACCATAATGTTAGTCATTTCATTGCCTACTAACCTTTCATCGATCTAGTGATAGAAAAAATATAGATTAATTAACAATAATAATTGTTGCAAATTATTACATATATAACTTAAACAGTATATTTTAAAATATAATGTAGTACTGGGAACAGCATGTTGAACAGCTAGTAAAGCCCGCTGAGGCAAATTTTGGATTTATCGTTCTATAAATAAAATTGACTTGCCTTGACTTAAAATTGTTGGTAGTCACAGAGATACACTGGGCTCTGTGTTGGCGTTGGTGCGTGGCAGGAACACAGCACTGAACAGGCAAACTGGCATTTACTGGAGTACATTAACTTCCTCAACTTTACCAGATTGATATTTAGGTGTCTTGCCATGCATCACAGTGGAAGAAGAGGTGCAGCAGAGGGTGTGATGAGGCCAGTCTTTTGGCACACAGCAGTGTTGTGTGAAGAATGAGTTTGTCTCAAACCTGCTCAGAGCAGGTCAATACCTTGCTCCATAATATTTTGGTCACTTTATTTGGTCAGACCTCTCTGAAGTCACACAAACCTCTTTATATCTGTTTTTCTCATCTTTACACTTTCATTCTGTATTTTTGACGCGATCATGCCAGCAAGACAGTATTGAATTAATTTCATCTAAGATAGTTAGTAGTCAGCAGTAGTTTACTCTGATGACTCCCTTTACAGATATCAGAAGGCAGCCATCTGCAATCTCTAATAAGAGTGATTATCACACTGTCAAGCCACAATTACGCATGACAGATGCACTGGTTAGATTTTGTCCAACACTCCAGACTGTTGCAAAATAACCACAGAGAGGTCCGTGCTGATGTGGACATCAAACTTGTCAGTTTGATTAATTACTTTCTACTGAAAATCAATGGACGTGTTGGAGACAGACGCATTAAAAACAGTTCACAATTTCATAGATCAATGAAAATTTCTCTCTCTACTAATAACTCCCTCACAATCTGATCTTCCTCCCAGTCTTCCAACACTTCTCCATCCAAACCAGGGCAACAGCTGTGATTGTAATTGTTTTGAAGGAACAATTTGTAAAATGTGGCCAGAATTTTTGTTTAAAACTTTCAAATGTCAAAATGAACTAATATTATCAACAGATTTTGAAAATTCAACAGTGTTGACATTATGTCAACGACATCTTTGTTCTGTGCTGCAGAGATGTCTACTGCAGTAGGCATGCTAACTAGCTATCCCCGGCCTGTTCTGTCTCCTAATACCACTTTGTACTGCAAGAGGCTTGAATGCTGACTTGTGTTGTAAAACACTCTGAGGGGTTGTTAGGACAGGAAATACACTATATAAGTACAGTTTATTCACCATTTAGTTTGTATTATAATGAAATACACATTACTTAATTTGTTGTTTTCATTTAGAATTCCTTGCTTTTATTGTTTACAGAAGTTATATTTGTCAACCTTATTTTTTCTGATCTGTAAACTGATTCGATCTGTGATTTAAAACCATTGCACCCCTACAGAAAATGCTGCACTGGTGGCTGTCAGTATGTCTGAGGTCACTGCAGTCTGATTGAGAACAGTAGCTGGTGTAATGGGCCTGGCCAGCTATGGAGCATTTGGCAGCAAAGTGCAGCAGCTGTCACATATTGACATGGCACTGACTTTGGTAACATACAAATAGATACATGATGAAGGTTTTAAAGCTTATTCTAATCATTGGGAGACTGAAATGTCCAACTGCTGATGTTGATTTTGCACAATTAAAAATATTTTTATTAGAATGTATCATTTTGTGTGGGCTGCACCATGCAGGAGTGCCCCATCACCTTACAAAACCAACAACCCTTATGTTAGCTCAGTGTGAGACTGTCCGCCCATTTAAAAGGACAACAACATTAATTTGCTTAAACGCTTAAATACAAGAAATATTTATGTTGACTGCTAAGGAACTCTAGTGGCTGTGTGAATTATCACTGATGTGACCTTACAGGATCAAAATCCTAAGTAGTGATATTGTGACATTATTATAAGTAGTTAGGTCATGCATGGATGGATCAACTAAGAGACCACTGTTCCCTGTTTTCAAGTTCAGTGAGTCATGGGCTCAATGAGACACACTGTTCCAGTAGGTGACATGTTTCTTTTTACCATGAATACACACAGAATAGTTTATTTTGACTCAGTCCCACACACACCGTCCTGCTGCACTATCCAGAAGTACGCACTAAAGCATTAAACATATATTAATCCACCCAACAATGTCCCAACAAATACACTCTTTCCTGCTGTTTCAAAGGGGATAGATAGAACTTTGGACCAGATCCCATTTTTCATAAAAAATAGAACAAAAAAAAAACATAAACACACCTCTGCTCCTTCCCTCACTGTAATGTGATCTGACTTCCTCTCTTCCATATGTTCCTGTGTATTCCACAGCTGTGTCTGTACAGATGGAGCCCACTGAGAAATCAGTCACACAAGCTCTGGGCTGTGTGTCAGAAAATGGCGCTGCCAACGCCGACTCACAAATAAACCGTTACTCATTTCATCTGAATTGTCTTTCTGTGTCTCTGGCTTGCTTTCAATCAGATCACAATAACGGAGACAGTGCTGTTCCTGGTCCAGTACACATCCAAAGAATTTGACCGGTCAGAGAAGACGGTGGCCACAGGGGACTGCTGTTACCTTAACCCGCTGGTGCGCAGGACCTTCCGCTTCCTCGGTAAGTCTCAGGCTTATGGCTAGCTTTAGATTACTGCCAGTCCATACAGCTGATTTTCGTGAATGGCTGTGGTCACAGACACAACCGTCCATCCACCTTTCTAAATGCTATGTGGTGCATTCTTCTTTCATTTCTATCAGACAGTTTTCCTCCTAAAGTCCAGAGCGTGGGAGAAAATTGGCCTCTCTAAATTGGCTGAAGGGGAGATGCCATCCCCGTAATGGACTCGCAGTATTTCTAGGATATTGACCTTATGCACTTCAACAACAAGGAAGTGCTCTCAGATATTTATTTAATTTGTTTTACTTCCTGTCTACTCTGGAAGTGAGAATGTGTATGTATATTGACAGTGGCCTTTATGCACTCGATATTTGTCTGATCCTGTTGGACACCTAGCAAGTTCACAATTATAGAGGTTATAATCCATCATATACATTTTCAAGTGTCAAAATTAGCATTGTTAAACCTGACCTAATTTGGTCAACTAAGAATTTCCTTAGCTGTCATGAAAGAGACTAACCTGTCTGTGGTTGGATCAGGTGTGGCTATGCAGTACAACCTGCACAACAGAAGAAACCTGTGCTCAGTAGACTGGGCCTCCAGTCCACCTTCAAGGATCCTCAAATGCACCATTATTTGTTACATTTATTTCACATTTATTTATTATTTCTCACTTTATTTCATGTATTCTTGATTTATTGCTTTACTGCAAACTGAAACACAATGGGACTTAAAGGTGCAGTTGGTAAGTCTCATAAAAGTAACTTTTTGTCATATTTGCTAAAACTGTCACTATGTAAAGACAGCATTACATGAAACTAGTAATCTGTAAAAAAAACAAAAAAACAGGCTCATTTAGCACCACCTACTGCTCCTACTGCAAATTGCCAGAATCCACCGCGACCGAACAAAAAGAACCAATCAGAGCCAGGATGGTGTCTGATGGAGTGTCTGACAGCTGTCAATCACTGCTCACGCACACACTGCGGACAGCCCCCTCCCCCTTCCTCCTCAGCTCATGCTAGCGCTCGGTCAAGCTCATATCTCTGAGAGCGGCTTCAGGAGCTTAGAGAAAGTAATGGCACAGCAACAACCATCAGCGAGGAAAAAACTACCGATACCTCCGTTACCAACAACAGCATACATGGCAAAGACGGGTAAAAAGAGGAAGCCAGAGCCGGAGCCACTTCTGCGTAGTGCATGTGATGTTACTGTGATGTTGCAGTCGGGCTAACGTTAGCTTGTTTCCGACGCTAGGGCTAACGTTACTGGTTGGTGTTGTTTTATTAGAAAGTAGCAGAAAATATCTTTATGAAGTGACCTGGCAGTCTTATTGGTTTTGTTTTTGTCCTCATAATTATGTTAACGTTTCTGTGCTCTCACAGCTAAACGTTGTCATACGTGGTTTACTGGCCATTTAGCAATATTCACGACAGTTTCGGTTATAAAAAAAACATCGAAGTAACTTACTGAAATCAGTGTGTGCTGGGTTTTTACTGAATACATATTGCTGTAGATTACTTTTCATGTCGACATGATTTATTTCTGTTCGTTTGTTGGCCAGCAATGTTGACTATTCACAACAGTAATATCTAACGTCGCGTGCACGCGACCTCCTGGGGAGGGGAGTGCAGCGGAGAGGGAGGGGGAGAGATCTGAAAGTTGTACTTGTTCAAATTTAATGCTAAGTCCTCTCTCTCCTCAAAGTTACCAACTGCACCTTTAAGCAAGAACCCCATAAACACATCAACAGATTTCTTCTTAAATGGCATGACAATAACCTGACAATTCATCAGTTGTCTTATTTTGAGTTTTCTCACAGGACTGAAGCAAAATGACTGTCTTGTTCTCTTGACCGCATTTTAATCATGGACTGTTTTGCTTTAACAAGAAGTTTTTGTCATCTAACTTCATGTCAGACCACATCTGTTGCTGTTCGGCTCTGTAGTGTCACAGAGTTGACAGCTGTAGTATTATTTTCACATTTTGTCAGGTCCCCTAAAATCACTACTGACACTGCTGTACAAGCAAGCCTAACAGAAAAAACAGAGAGGTTTAAGATAAGCATCTAAAAATGTTCTTGTGTGAGGTAGTCATATGACAGTTTTACAGCCGAATGTCCTTGAAAGTGTTTAGTTTAACTCACTCATACTCACTCATTTGAGTGTATACTGACTTCATAAGCATGTATCTAGCTACACACTGATCTATCCATTCCACACAAATTCTACATGATGCATGAGGATATACCTGTACATGTCAGACTGAATCAGACACATTGAAATACACACACACACACACACACACACACACACACACACACACACACACACACACACTTTGCAGCACAGTGTTGGCTTTTCCTCGGACTCTCATGCTTAAGTGAGAGCAGGAGATAAGGCTGCAGAAGAGGATTATTACTGAGATCCCTGAGGGGGAATCCACTTGGTGGCCTGGCTTTACCCTGGCATTTACACATCCAGCATGCCATTCATGCTGCTCGTTAATGTTAACAGGACTCTCATTCTCAGCTAAAGCTCCTTTCATCCCAAACAAACTCATTGGAATTGGTTATCATGTATTATACACTGGTACAGTGTTGTATCTGAATCAGGCTTATGTCTTAGTGTAAAATTGATGTCACTTTTAAAGACCGCTGTGCAATGACTTTTTCGTTAAAGTAATCTTTTTTTCACTCTAAGCAGAAGGAGGAGGATAAGTGGCTTCTGCTGCCAAGTTTCCTTTGTGTTTTGTGTTTCTTCTGCAGTAACAGCTCACCACAGTTGGGATCCCACTGTCCCTGCTAGAGGAAACATTCATTAAAGAAATTAATGATCAACTAGTCTACAACGCAAACAGGTACAGGTTTAAAATGGAAAATTATACGGTCACAATAGCAACATTTAAGTGTCTGAGAACTGTGCTATGTCCTTGAAGATTTTTTTCAAGGACAAAGTTTCCAGTTTTTCACAACATAAGTTTCCCCAAAGTTCACTTCCACTGACTGCTGGGGAGTGCTGGGTATTATAAGATCAGAATCATTTAAGGCAAGACCTTGTTAACTACCATGTGAGTAGTGAAATTGTCTTATAGGTTTGGCTTTAGCTTTGGGTAGAGACCGAAAGAATGTAATTGCAGATAGAAGTAACCAGTATGAGTTTGGTTTGATGGTTGGCTGGGCTTGCCCCTATTAGATTCTCTGCCAAGCACTTTGGTTGGATCATATGTTCAGACAGTACACAGAGCTGAGTGTCTGGACTATACATTTCCATGTGATCAAATCAGATTTTTGGGTCCAGATATCACCAACATATCTGCATGGGTTGCTATGGTAACAACGTAGGCAACAGTTATGCCGTACCCTGGTGACCCGGCTTTCCAACATAGAAGCATGATCAGTCCTCTTGCTCTCCAAAAAATCACACTGTCAAGTAGCAGTGCAGACAGTTTATTTCAGCGTGACTCCACGGACTGTTCTCTGCGTTGTCTTCTGGTAGTAGCAGCCTGCATTCTGCTCAGCTGCACGGATGGACCTCCGTCTCTCTGGATTGGATGTCACTATTGTGTTACACACTGTGACTGACACAAAAGACGCCTTGAAATCCCATATGAGTGGCCAGAGTGTCCAAAAACCAATTTGATTCACATTTCAAACCACCTCCAAATGTGTTTGGATCTGACTTCTGAAACACGTTCCATGTGGCTTTTTGCTGTCCAGACCTCCTAAAATCAATGTGGATACAAAAAATGGCATAGGGCTGGTGGTGTGAACATAGCCTTGGAGATGGGGTCAGACCTCTCAGTAGAATACCTGGATGGTTTGGGAAACTGGGTGTCTCCTGGACACCCTGATCCAGGCACGCCCATTTGGAAGGAGACCCTGGGGCAGAGCCAGACCATACTAGAGGGATTACGTATGGAAATGTCTGGGTAGGATATCTGGACTACCTTATAAGAGTAGGTCACAGCAGAGTTCACCCAAAAGTCCATGTGAAATAGGTGGTGCTAGAAGCTTGGTTAGGAGACATCTATTTACAGAGCTAGTAGGTGAATGACTGTAGCTGGCAAGCTGATTTCATACATTATAATCAGCCAGGAGTGTGCAAGTGTTAGTCAGTCACAGTAGCTCCCTGAGTTGTGTGCTTAATAATTTCTTTATTCAGGAGACGTGTTAAAATAATTCTGCGTTAATTTAGAACTGGAGGAAGGAGATCGGAGTCAGCTCAAAGTTCAAACAAGGTTTTAATCTTGTACAAGAGGAGCATTCACAGAGCAACACGCAGGTCAGTTACAAAGTGAAGACTCAATATCAGAAGAGCAAGGCTTGGCTTATATCTGTCTCTGTGGGTGTGTTTTCACTCTAACAGCTGCTCATTCATGCCCTCCTGCAGAGAAGAGAGTGTTTACCTTCAGTTATTACTCAGTACCTTACATAGGTCATAAAACAATATAAAACAAGTGATAAAACAAGCTCATAAAAGAGGTCACAAGTTACAGGTCACAGCTCACATTTAACAGTCTCTCTCAATAGGGCTGTGTAAACGTCAATTCACATTCCTCTACATGAAGTACAAAATTCTCATCACAACATGTTTATGTAAATGACTCATAGCAGCCAGTGGTACTTGTGTGGAGCTCTTGCAAAGGAAGATTAAGTAAGAAAGAATAGTGCAAAACAGCTTATTAGCAGCTGGGGTTTGTGTCCAGGCATCATGATGACCAACCTTAACCATATTTTCCTGTACAGTGAGGGATTGTTGGTAACATTCCATTGGCACTCACTTCCAGTTGGTTTGTTTGAAACCTGCCTGACCATCTGTCTGCTTCTGTTTCCTCACCCTTGGAATTCTGTCGTAGCAATGCTGGAGATTACTTGGGGTAAAATGTTATCAAGTGACAGAAATGATGGACAAAACTACAAAAATAAGACTCAAGCTTTAAATCTGATTTGTTTCTTTAACAGTATTTTGAGAGGAAGGTGCTGATGGCGCACAGCACCTTTCCCATCTGTGGCACTTGATTTCAACTGAGAGAGTTGGTGCCGCATGCAGTGTTTGAGAGATGATGGCAGTTGTCTTTTAATGTTATGGGGATGGGTGCAGAAAAGTGCCTCTAACCTTTAACTAAATGCTTACTGCTCACTGAAGCAAACTGCATAAGAGGTGCAGCGTTTTCTTCTCTTTAATGTACCAACATCAGCTAATGGGTTTTCTGGTGAGCTGTCAGTGCCTAGTGCCTCTTTACATCAGCACTAGAAATAGCAGTTATCCCAGTTATTACAAAGGTCTATTTAACATACACAATCTGGAACTCCCATGACATACAGTGTGTCTGCCTGTGTGTTATGGTGCATTTGATCCATGACTATTGATTAGTACTTTTGGCAGGCTTGTTGGCACAGAGAGAGCCCAATGAATGAATGAATCCAGGGAAAACTCTGCTGTGTTGTGTTGAGCGCTTGGGTCCCTCTGCACTCCCTTGTGAAGCTCAACGCTGTTGCTCACCCACCTCTTCTCTGAGCCTTGGAGCCAAAGGCCACCTGAGTTAATTTGACTTATGTGGAGGGATTTGTGCGTGAGAGATCAGAGGGCATTAGCTTTTAGAGCTGGAGGATAGTACAGTGACTGACCTGCCTTGTCGGGTTCAAACTGCAGTGCTTCCCTTGTACAGTAGAGGATTGATGAGCTGAGGCTGTGATGTCAATATAACTGAAGGAATTTATCGGAAACCTGTTGTTTTGTTTCTTCAGGTCTAATTTCTTGAAACAGACACAGTGTGATGTGCAGTGAGGACTTTACAACCATGCAGTACAAATATATGATATCACAACAGCGTCTTATGATGAGATTTTCTACATGATACTAGCCTGGTAATTAAGGGTGTGAATCTTTGGAAATCTCACGATTCGATTTTGAATTTGTTTTCGATTCTTGGGTGTCCGATTCAGAATCCATTTTCGATTTAAAACGATTCTGGATTTTAAAATTGATTATTAATTGAATGAATCAATAATGTGTAGAGTGACTCTATAATGTGATTAAAGAAATGTAAAACAAATTAAATTATTACAACAACAACATAAAAAAATACAGTGGTATCACATATGAGCATGCTGCAGACTGCAGCATCACTAGAGTACACATACATACATACGTACATACATACATACATACATACATACATACATGGGTAAATAACCGTTACTATTAGTCAGCTGAATATTTAGCTATGTGTTCATGAGTTCTGTCTGAATGGTGAAAGCATCATCCAAGCTGTCATTCAGAAAATAGCTAAATTAGCAGCATATCTGAAGGACAGTTTGGATGGTGCTTTCGCCATGTCAGGAAGAATTCATGACATGACGCATAGCTAAACATTCAGCTGACTAATGGTTACTAATGGCTATCAACCCATGTCTGTATAATTTAATTAACTCTATGTGGGCTCCTGCTAACATAACATACCTGAGGTAGATGGGGAAACGGGAGAGGAACTACGAGCTAGGCTGTCAAAAACTGCATTTCTCCGTCTGTATGTGATGTACTTTCGCTAGATGTTTTGAAAGATTGCTCATGTTCTGCCCTTACATGCAAAAGACTTGTTGCACTGTGGCAACGAGCACTGTCTGCATAGATTGTCATGAAGTACAAGCATGCTTTTCAAAGTTTGGCTTTGTCTGCTATTGCTACTCGGAGCAGATCTCTGTGTCTCTGTATGTGATCACCCCATCCCCTGCACAGGACAGGCTCCCACACAGATCTCTGTTCAGGGATGAAAATCCCTCATAGACGAATGCCTTCATTTTTCCAATACTGTTTCCAGAACTGATAACGTCAGAGCTTATTAATTAGCACTGGGGCCCGTTTAATACTGGGTTTAGTTACCCATCCCTAGTGCTGAACCATTAATTGGGGTCCTTAATCTGCTGAAATTCAATATAAAACACAACTGGAAATTAAGATAAATGATCTGCAGTTAACAGCATTAATTCATTCATTCATTCATTTGAAAGTAGGCATGCCTGTATGAGGGGTGAGAAGAGTTATTTTCTTCACCACAGAGTTTGTTTAACATGTTGAATGCTGCGGCGTGTGTTTGTTAGCTTGTTAGCTGTCTCAGCCGGTCTTGTTTGTTACTACTGACCACTGTTCCGCTCTGTTAACGTTACCTCTTAACGCCTGTTTAATGTTCGTCTTGTAAACGTGATTGTCCAGTCATTAGATAAATGAAACACTGCCTTGTTTGAAGATGAACTTAAGGATAACTCGAGTGTGCACGCTGTAAATTATCTGGGTGCTGCACTAACCTCACAGTTTAGTTCTGCCTTTTTGTTCCGTCAACATCATGCAAAACACCTCAACACAGTACATAATCCGACTCACTAATGCAATCATGGCTGCAGCGAATCATGGTCCAACCAAGCCCCCAGCAGGAGTGCCAAGATTTGAGGCCAGCTGACATCGCCAAACTGCGTGATTACGTCATGAGACACAGGGGCCCAAAAATAGGTTTTCCTATAAGCTTACATTGTAAAAAACGCAGCTGTAAAACAGTGGCAAAAATGTTTGGGTTTGTCATAACCACTGCGAAATGACTCATTTTACTGTCAGAATTTGATCCATTCGGTCCAATAACATTTGAGAAGTCTAGAAGAGCTGCATGGTTTAATCATTTTATTTCCATTCAACTTAGCCGAGGGGTAAACTGGATGTTAGCCGCTCGACCAGCAGAAGTCTCAAGTATTCATGCTCTATGGACCCCACAATGCAGAGGATCTGTCGTAATTGTATACCCCGGTCTCAAACTTTTTTAGATTCATGTACCATTGAGCAGCTTTCATCAGAATGAACATGGTTCCACCTACGAGGCTAAATCCACTTCTAATTGTACGTCCGTGGGTCCAACATTAAGTCTGTCAGGCTTTATAGATAAATAATTAATATAACAATAATTTATTGTATGATCACCTAATCTGACAGTTACCATCTCAAAGGACTTGTGTCATCTGATCCTGCCATCAGTACTTTGTTTTTTCATTGTGCTTCAGAGAGCAATGTCTAACATGAAACATAGCATAGGATTCACATAATTTTTACATTTAAAGAAATGTGGACCATTACTACAGTACTTGGGTCCTTTCAGCTAGATGTGCTGATTAATTAGGACTTGTAAACAGTGCACCTTCATTCACCTATTAATGGAGAAGGAACTACAGTATATAGACCCTTGCAGAATGCTCTTCCAAACCAGTCTTCGTGTAGCCATTTCACCCTGCAAGCGGAAGTAAATTAACCAAAAGAGATGAAGAATAAATGAATTGCAGAGAGAGAAGTGGAAACATTTGATCTGGCCTTGGAGGAGATTGCGCATTCTAATGAAAAATACAATTAGGCCCTCAGAGTCTGTTTGCTGCCTCAACACAACAGATTAGTGATTAGAGCCAAACATAGATATGTATCCTCTGCTCTATATTTGTCTGTTTCTCTTTCTTTCTATGTGCCTCCTTCCTCCATGTTCTCCGAGTTTGACATCATGGCACTAAAATGAGGCCAGATTGGATAGTTACATTCACCTACTGTATCACACGGTTGTTGATCAGCAAGCAGCTCTGTTGTGGGGGGTAACTGCCACATGTTGAATACACTTCCATGAGGCTTTCTTACTAGAATGAGTTTGAAGTGTAAAATATGTTGCAGTGTCTGAGAGTGCTCTGAATCTGATGAGAAATCAGCCAAGTCATGCTGACTCATAGGTCTACAGCTCTTATACATTCCTATAATCATGACTTCCACTATAAAGATTGAAATTATTCTGCACAAAGCTACAGGCTGTTTTGTGGCATTTCAGCAGCCAGATAGAACCCCAGCACTGGCTAACAGTACCAGAGGCTCCTCTCCCCCAGCCTTCACAAATGTGACAGGATTGGTCAAAGGTCTTAAAAGGTCGTAATATGAGCAAGTTTGCCCGTCCCTGGTTTCATTTTATGATCTCATAAATGATGCATGCAAAAAAAAAAACAGCTATTTCAACTTTCAAATACAAGTCTTTGAAGAGGCTTGGGACCTGACTTGAAGTTCAAAATCAGCCTCCTTTTGAGGGAATAATGAGGAAATATGCAGCACACTAACCATGATCCTCACTCCACCAAGTAAAGATATTTACAGTAACAGCCAACGTACAGAATGAGCAAACCTGAGTGCAATGAAGACTCTGACTTTCAATTCAAATAGTGTGCATTTTGCAGAACAAGGTAGCAATAAAAAAAATATGTAAGTGGATGTCCTGTTAGCCTGGGGGTGTAGGACATTATTCATATAGTGGCAATATCCTTTGTTGCATGGCATACCATTATTTATACTGTGTTGCTGTAATTGGGCAGACTGTATATAACGATAAACGCTCTGACTTTGATATCCAAAAGGCGTTCTCCACAGCAAAAATCTTAGCAACTGCAGATTTTAGTCTGTTGTGCCCTGTAGCAAGTTTTCCTGATTCAGATCTGCAGCCTGATCTGAAGTCTCCCAGTGAGCAAAAAGTGGTCTAGATCACGTCTTTTAGACGTCATTTATGGACATCCAAGACGTGAAGTTTTTTTCTGGACATTGTATAGACGTTTATATGTCGTTTGTCGACTAATTCTGGCTGTCAGTGGACGTCCAGATCATTACCAGTATGAACGTCTGTTCTCAACTAATTCTGGATGTCAGTGGATGTCTAGATTATGGCCTGACTGGACGTCTTTTCTCAGCGTCATTTATTGACTAATTCTGGCTGTCAATCGACGTCCAGATCATGGCCTGGCCCGACGGACATGATATCAACCTGTTTTGGACGTCCACAGATGTTGCCTGCTCAGTGGGCTGTTATTCATATTTTTCTTACTGTCATCAAATCTCATGAAAAGATCCAAAACCAGCAATGTGTTCTATGGCTCTACTCTATGGTTCTCCAGGTACATTGGTACCTACTGGAGATGTAAAACTTAAAACACACACACACACACACACACACACACACAAATACAGTCATCCAGGTCATGGTACTTCTAAGTGTTATCAGCCACCTACAATGCAGTACTGAGTTCCCTCCCCAGACAGCTCCTCAACCATTCACACCTGGGCTCACCTAGCCATCCATAGCAACCCACATGAAGGCCGGTTGGGTCAACGACCCACAAGTGGCCCTAATGACTCTGAAACTCAGAACTCACACGTGTCCTTAACGACTCTGTAAGGACACTCCCACACAGAGTTTAAAAGCCTGCAACTCCCCTCCAGTTAGTTAGAACTGAAGAAGCCTCTTGGATGAGAGGTGAAACGTCTTCAAGAAACTGAAACTAGTCCAGTTGCCTACGATACAGTACTAAGAATGTAGTTTCTTACGTTACTCAAAGTGAATTTGTTGGCGACTATTTAGTGATGGATTAATCCACATTTAGTGTTCTAGTGAGCAATTCTGGCAGCGAGAGGCTGTGTGTGGGGTTGATTCAAATAATCTAGTGTGTGCTCATGGTACTGAAGAAACATGTAACTGAGTGCAACTGTCAAGTAAAAGTGGGGGTTTTTGGCTCCAGTAGCCATGTAGCTCGCCAGACGCCACTGATTTGCATAAAGTAGCCAGAATTAAACTTAATGCAAATGAGGAGTGGGCAATGCAATGGCCTGTCTCTTGAAACACGACGCACTGCTCCAGAATGCATTGTACAGCTTCCCACATAGATGATGAATGGGAAGCTTGAACAGGATGGATCCTGTCGACACGCACCTTTAAGTAGAAGCTCGGATCGATTATAGTGATTGTTAACTACTTTTAAAGTTCACTCTGATCACAAACATGGTGAAATAATGGATGATGGAAACTGTTGATAGGAGTTAATTGCTAATACTTTTAATTACAGATGCTTACAGCTACTATTACTTTACATGTGCTTGTTTGAAAAGATTGCAGTTTAAAATGACTCTAAATAAATATGTTAAATATGTTTTGATAAATTTGCTAAAAGAATACAACAACAAATGTCAAAAATGCTTATTTTAAAATGCAGAGTGAAGTTTTATTCAAGATATTCTGCTAAAAGTTGTTTCAGCAGTGGGCAGTATCTTTATTTGCATTCATGTGAGAAAATATGTAAATTTAGTGAAACAAGACATTGATGCTTAAGAGTTACAATTTTTGATGTTGCTATTTACATTGAGTTGCAGTAATGTGTACATTTTTTCAAGGTTTTTTACCTAGTGGCCTCACAACTAAGGACTAATACCTCACACATGATGGCTAACAAATAACAACTAATGGCAAATAACTGATAATAACTGAATAACTGAAGTGGAACTGCACTGCTAAATCTACCAAAATAAAAGGAAAAAAAGGAAAATAACTGCTTGGCCATTGAGTGGAATCCAGTGTATAACTTTGGGTAGGTGCATCAATCTCTTTCAAGTGGGAAAGATGTTCAAAACACAACTTGACAGCAACAGTGTGTCTCCTTGATTTGTTTTAATAGTTTGTGGACAACAATAAAGCTCTATGGCACCGAGTCACAAGATATATCATGATTTCGATACACACACAATATCACTAGGCTGAATATCCTATTCTAAAATGTAGAATATCACTAGACTCTGTGAATATTGACAAGGTTCAGGGTTAATTTAATTGTCATTTTAAAACACAGGCTTTTGCAGGGTTTTTTGTGCTACACAAGAAAAAAAATGTTCACGGCCTGAGAAATAAAAGCTGCTGTGTAGTCTGGTGGTATGGCAGCAGATACTTCCATATATTTTTCTTGTTCTTTTCATGTCTATTGACTAATGAGTATAGGGGGGCTGATACTGACTTTTGTCATTGTTAGCAATATTTTCAGTTTTAATGCTACAACATATCAGAGATATATGCATGAAAAGACACATCACAGGTCTGCAACATGAATCTAATCAGAGTAGGAGAAACATTTATGGAAAGCTGTAGCGCAGATATACTGCATTCTATGAAGTATTTCATGTTAATCTATAACAATGTTTCTTACGGAACTGAATTACTGTTATTCATGAAATGCTTTGTCTTTAATAAATCATATGCTGACTTCACTGAAATGGCAGATCTATCTAATGACATTGATATAATGATAAATAATCAAGTGATTTACAGTGCGCTATTATTGGAGAGATTAGTGAACAGGCCTTATGATGATGATGTATTATTTAGTGCAGTTCATCTGAGGCCCAGATGGTCAGGAGAGGAGACGGAAAGAGGAAGAGGAGGAGAAGAGGATGATGCTGCAGGCTCTAACTCTCCACATGACTCTCTGTTACATTTATTTTATTTGTGGTAGTCAGATGGATGGTGGGCACACACATGGAAGGATTACTGAACATACGTACTGGGCACAGGCCCAGGGGCCCAAGCAGCAAAAGTAGGGATTTCCATAACACATTTTTTGTCTTATATTTCTTTTGTTACTCTTTTTTAATTTTTGATACAGCTGTTTAGGCATTATGGAATAAGAACTATGGACAATAGACTGTGAAAGTAGTAGAAAGGTCTGTGCAGAAGTATCTAAGTAGCAGCCATGATAAAAGCTGGAGGAATTCTCTAAATACAAAGGAAAGGTGTTTCAATGCTTTTTTTCTTACCTCCTTTAGCCTCTGACCTTTGACCTCCTTTGCCCATCCTTTAGAAAAGGAACGGAGATAATGCCATGCTTGTTTATTTTAACAGATATCTTCTATATTTTTGTATTTTTGACAAAAATATCAATAAAACTACAAAAATAGATTGTGAATTGTAAAAGTCAAATGTAAAATAACATGGAAAGTCTGTAAGTATGACCATAAGAAATCCTTTTTTAACAGAAAATTTAGTTTTTTCCTTATTAAAATAATTTGGTAAATGTATCATAATTTCATAAATATTATGTTTTTTATCTAATAGATGTCATATTAAAGTTTAAAACTGTAATCAGTGTAATTCATTCTGTAGTTTTACATAGATTTGTTTGTTATTTGACAGATATCTTATATAATTATGGAAGTTTTCATCACAGAAACATTGAATAAATGTTAACTTATCAACTTTCCAGAAATGTGTCTCACAAACTAGTTAGCAACTTTACAGTGAAGTCAAAGCTTGACTGCTACGGACAGTGCTGAGAGGACTGAAGTCAACGACAGCCTACTGTTCCCATCATGCAATGTGCTGAGTAGTTTAAGTTTGCTGTTTTATGTTCCAATTTTGACATTGTTTTGTGTATCTGTTCACAACATCCTGACATATTGGTAACTGTCATTTTTGTGCTGGTTTGTAGTTTTTACTGAGTGAGGTGGGTGTTACATTCTCGACACCAGCTGTAACTCAGTCATGGTTCACTGTCATGGTTTTGTATGTAATAGCAAGCCATCAACATAGCTGAGAAGTAGCACTTGTCCATAGCAGTGTGCTCTGCTAATGTTTTATGGGTGGTATAACATATTATATTAAATATTGACTCAATATAAAAGGCTTTTTACATAAAATTAAATAGTGTAACCAGACTAATAACAGTACTGTTTTACAGTACAGCTTCGTTTCTCAAACACTGGGTTTCTCTCCAGGTTTTCTTTTCTTTCTCCTTGTCTCCTTCTCTCCTATTCTCTTCTCACCTCACTTATTTGTTCTGTCTTTCTCCCTCTAGTTATCATCGTCTTTCTCTTTCTCTTTCTTTTTTCCTCTCCTGTTTTCTATCTATTACTCTCCATCTGCTTCTTTCTCCTTTTTTTTTCTGCCCTGTTTTTTCATCTTGTAGTTCCAGTGGCAGATCTGCCAGCACCTCTCTAAATACAGGGGAGAAAATAGAAAGATGCTCTGAGGAGAGACTAAGCATATCAGCTCATATGTACACACAGTCACAGCTGTCTGGTGGCATTTCACCACAGAGATTTTAATAAAACATTAGAAGTATGGGCAGGAAATTTCAGAATAATTTTAAAAGTCAAACTAAAATAATGTAAGATTTGAGAAGAACATTTTGAATGTGGGAAAGTTTTTATCCTCATAATCATCTCTGAGACATGCAGTATGAGTGCAGTCTCGCTTCCTGACATAACATGTCAGTTTTTACTTTCTGCAGTCATTTACACACTGACACAGCTTCTATGAGCAAACATCCTACATTTTTACATCAGCTGTCAAACCAATGAGTACTGTTCACCATCACTATTTCAACACATCAAGTTTAGCCTTTATCTGCATAACCTTCTATACCAGTCTCCATAAAGCACAGGGGACCTGATGTTTCAGAGAGGGTTAAAAGGAGGGACATTTGATAAACTGCAACTGAACAGAATGATAATGGTGTGTTGCAGCATGCAACTTTACTTTTTAACACACAAACATGTAAAACATAATCAAAACACAAGCACGAACAGGCTCTTGTGCTTGGTAGATACTGATGAAGTTAATTTTATGGATCCATAATTACTTTTTTTAGCAAATAGAAATCTTATTTCTCAAGGTTCAAGGTGATTTGTCATTATACAACACAGGGTTGCATAACAGAATGAAAGTTTGCTTTCATGCTGTATACCCAGGAAATAATTCTGTGGTGCATTTTTGTGAATTTACGTTGGGATGAATGTAAACAGCAGCAACAAGATAGTGATGATAATATGGTCAGCATATTGACATTAAAAGTTCAACATCCAGTAAACACGATCCATCCTCTGTTTCCATGATGTAAGCACAGGGTCCACCTCTCCTTGTCCTGCTGTAGTCCTGCGCTCTGTTGGCTCGGAACACGGTCCACCTGGAGGGTGCAACAGCTTGATGTTTTTGTTTGGAATGTTGTGGTGGAGATAGGTCTCTGTAAAGATGTGGGCACAACAGTCTCTTATTTCCTGTGGCTTGGCCAGCCTGAGTCCCATTTGTCTACTTCATTTCCCTGCAAACAGACAACAAACGTTAGACAGAAGCAGCCTTCAATCCAAGATGTATTAGCATGGCTCTTATTCTGTCTGCTCCTCCCCGAGGCTGGTCAGGTTGGATGGTCAAAAGATGCTGTGGGCAGTGATCATGTAAAAGTAACCAAAAACTTGTGCTGATGCATGTATTTCTGTCCAAATTTGAAGAAGCTACCAGTCACTGTATGCACTGGCCGTTTCTGGAGGTCCGTAACTACAAACACCCCATTTTCAATAAGTCCCAAAAAGTAATCAACAAACAGGTCCTTCTTCCGGTACACAGACACATAGGCTCAATCTCAATACACCCCTTGCCTCTACTTAGTCATCCTACCCCTCTGTTTTGCACGTTCACACTGATGGGTAGGTTGTCAGGATACTTGTTGGGATAGAGGAGTAGGGTGAAGTGTTACAGTGTTGGGGTTACATGGTCCTCCAAACAGAGGTTTTTTTAGAGGCACCTTTAAACTGTGGGTTTTAAGAACTCTCTGTCAATTCTATGTACAGTGCTGCTCTAATATCAGTGTAGCCTGGCAGGGTAGGAGCACGGGCTGCTAATGTTAGCGCATGTTAGCATTTGATGACTTGATTGATAGCTTGACGCTGGGCTAGTTGATTAATATTATCCATAAAATTTTGTTCAGACATTCATGTACTGTATTAACTTTGTTGATCCAATAACTTTTCCTCAAGTGTCATTCATCCAAAACTTTGGTTTATGAGCAAATAGGCCTACCCACAAAACTATGATATTACCATCAGCCTCAGCTGTACCTTGTGTTTGACACAATATCTAGCCAATAAATAGACAAAGGGTGATTCCAAAACAAAGCAACATAATGTTAAAGAAGAAAGATTTCTGCTTGCCAAAGATGTATTATATGATGAGTTGAGTCAGTAAAAATGACATATCACATCCAACCAGGTGTGGAGGCAGATGGGAAAAAGAACAGCTGTGCTTCATACATGCTCATCTCCACCCAGCTCGTCTCCACCCAACTTGAGCTAAGAGGATACTTCTCTGTGTTTGCTCTCATGAGATAATCATTTATTTTATTCACAAGACTTATCCCTCACGTATTCATTTGATACTAAGTCTTACATTACTTCATGATCTTTGAACTTTTTATTCTACAGTACATACAGTTTAGGTTCAAGATTCAAGGATGTATAAATCACACACTAACCTTTTTCCTTTAAAAATCAATAGGGGGGGCGTGTCCAACCGTCGCCGTGTGAGACGCGTTTCTCCGTTGCTCCTGGAGTCTGTGACTATTTTCGAAATTTGTCGAAAAAAGTCTTTTATCATTAGATACTTGTTGATACCTTTAATTTAGTTTCCCCTGACTTGATTTTGGAACACCTTTCGCACTCCTGAGTCGACCATGACTTCTACTCGCCCGAAGACAGAGTCATCACGAGGAGGCCGCGCTAAGGCCTCGCCCTCGACTGACCCGGACTCCCCACCAAAGCTAGATGCTAACTTTCCTGATTGGGACCAGCTCGAGCGAATGCTCGCCTCCATGAAAGGTGATATATGCAGAAGAATTGACTCACTGGCTTTTGACCTCCGCTCTGAGATCACTTCAGTAAAACAAGAGTTGGAAAATACAGTTGAACCTATGCTACAGCGGCTAAATGCCCATGACCAGACCATGCATGAGCTGGAGCGCGCATGCACTGACAACGACTCCGAGCTGTCCAGGCTGGACTCAACGGTGAATTCCCTGAAAGCCCAGGTGAAAATACTGAATGACAAATGCGAGGACCTAGAGGGGAGGTCGAGGAGAAATAACATCCGTCTGATTGGTGTCCCGGAAGGCGTGGAGGGCCCTCGACTGACCAACTTTATTGTGCAACTCCTAAAGGACACATTGAAGCTGGATGAGATGCCACTGCTTGACCGAGCTCACCGCACCCTCCGTGCAAAACCTAAAGAGGGAGAGGCGCCCCGTCCTTTCATCATCAGGATCCACTACTTCCATGTCCGTAATGAAATTTTGCGGCGTGCCGGTGAGATGTCCCGGGTCTCTCCACTTCTCTACGAGGGGAAAAAGCTTTTCATCTTTCCTGACTACACTGCGTCTGTCTCCAAGAAACACGCTGCCTTTGCAGGGGTGAAGCGGCAGCTCCACTCCTGCCCCGGCACAAAGTTTGGACTTCTTTTCCCGGCCGTCCTGAAGATAACCATACCAGGAGGATCAACGCACACAATTGATGATCCGGACTCAGCCATGGACTTATGGAAGTATTAAGAAGTCTGTTACCCCAGATGCTGTGGTCTAAGGTATAGCGCCACTATTTTTTATTATTTTTTTATTATTATTATTTGTCTGTTAATTTATTTGTTCTTATTATTTATATATTTTAATTCTTTCTGAGTTTTTTTGTTTTTTTTTGTTTGTTTTTTTTCTTTATATTTTTGTATCAACAATGATACAATATACAATGTTTTTCTTTCAAATATTGACGCTCCTTAGTCTAAGCGAATAACCGAGTGGTATGTCACATACCTCTGACGGAGCTTTGGTTTAGGTTTAGCAGAGAAGTTTAGGTAGAAGATGGGACCAGCACGCGTCTCGTTTGGGGAGACGCTTATACAAAGGGAGGTGGGGGGTGTGGGAGGGGTTATTCTCTTGTTTCTTGTTACTTGTTCCGTTCTGTTGTTACGTAATGTTTGTGTCATTAGGTCACCTTACTTTAACTTTTGTAGTGGCTATCCGTTTGTCACTGGGTACACCTGTACACACATTTACTTTAAGATCAGTACGTGCTATGGCTCAGAATAGCCAGTTTTGTCGGTCCGGGAGGAGGTTAAGATTTATAAGTTGGAATTGTAGGGGTCTTAATCATCTGATTAAGCGTAGTAAAGTACTCCATCATCTTCAACACTTAGGAGGGGATGTTGTCTATCTTCAGGAGACTCATTTAAAATTATCAGATCATGCTAAGTTGTGTAGGAGTTGGAGATGGGTTGGTCAAATGTATCATTCATCTTTCCAGGGTAAACACTAACGGAAGATATATAATTGTTACTGGCCAATTATGCAATACTCCTGTTGCGCTCGTTAATATTTATGGCCCTAATTGGGACAATGAGGCCTTTTTCCAGTTAGTATTTTCCAAATTAACCAACATGCCCTCATATCTCCCCATACTTGGGGGTGACTTTAACTGTTGGATCAACCCAACATTGGATCGTTCCTCCACTAGAAATGTACCAACTTCAAAATCAGCCAAAACCATTCAATCCTTTATGGACGAATTCTCCATGTCAGATCCCTGGCGCCTTTTTAACCCTTCAGGGAGAGCATATTCCTTTTTTTCCCAACGTCCATCACACCTTTACACGGATTGACTACTTTCTGTTGGATAACCATCTCTTATCATCAGTATATTCCTGCTCTTATGATGCTATTGTAATTTCAGATCATGCTCCTGTTATTTTGGAAACTCAATTTGAGGACTACAATGTTGCGCGTCCTCCTTGGCGTCTTAACACACGGCTGCTATCCAATGAAAATTTTGTGAGTTTTATCTCACAACAAATAGACTATTTTCAATCGCTAAATAAAACTCCTGATATCTCCATGTCTGTGATTTGGGAAGCTCTGAAGGCCTATTAACGAGGGGAAATTATTTCGTTTTCAAGCTATGAAAGCAAGCTTAGGAAGAAAAAAATGTCTGAAGTGAAGCAACAGATAGCTCAACTTGACAATATTTATGCTACTTCCCCATCACCTGATATTTTTAAAGAACAGCTTTCATTGAAAGCAGAATACGATGTTCTTGCTTCTGCTCAGGTCGAAGACCTCCTGCTGAAATCCAGATCCACATACTATGAGCATGGGGATAAAGTAAGTCGACTACTTGCCCACTACTTACGTCAGACAGCGTCCTCTCACCAAATCCCACAAATTAGAACCTCATCAGGTGTTACAACAGATCCCAAGATAATTAATGAACACTTCAGACAATTCTATATTTCTTTATATTCTTCTGAACATGCGACTGAGTCTTCTGCCCTTGACTACTTCTTTAGCTCTCTTAACATTCCCAGAGTAGATCTTGAGTCTGTTAAGACTTTGGAAGAACCGATCACTATTGCTGAACTTAGACAAGCAGCTTTTTCCATGCAAACAGACACATTTCCAGGTCCAGATGGATTTCCTATAGAATTTTATAGAAAATTCTTTGATAAATTAGCTCCAATTTTAATTGACATGTTTAATGAATCTTTTTTGTTATCTAATCTGCCTCCGACTCTCATGCAGGCTACAATTTCACTAATTTTAAAGAAGGATACGGACCCCCTACTGGCCGCAAGTTATCGACCCATAAGTTTGTTGTCTGTGGACCTAAAACTTCTATCTAAACTCCTTGCCATGCGCCTTGAATCAGTTCTTCCCTCCATCACCTCTCCGGACCAGACAGGATTTATTCGTGGTAGATTTGCTTTTTCTAATCTCAGGCTCTTAATTTCGCTGGATGCGGAGAAGGCCTTTGACCGGGTGGAGTGGGATTACCTTTTCTATACCCTACAGAAGTTTGGTTTTGGCAATACGTTTATTTCCTGGGTGAGACTCCTATACACTACACCCACAGCATCCATTAGAACCAATAACATCCTCTCAGAACATTTTCCTCTCTACCGCTCCACCCGGCAGGGCTGCCCTCTGAGTCCCCTCCTGTTCGCAATTGCCATTGAACCTCTTGCTGTGGCCCTTCGGTCTCACCCACGCATAAGAGGCGTACTCGGGTATGGTGTTGTGCATACTGTCTCGCTTTATGCAGATGATCTTTTAGTGTACATTTCGGACCCCTCGATCTCAATCCCGACTATTTTAGACACATTCACCTCTTTTGGCCGTGTGTCTGGCTACAAACTTAATCCGTCCAAAAGTGAGATTTTACCCTTGAATCTGGCAGCAAGAAGTTTCCCACTGCACAACTTTCCATTCAAGGTCGCTTCAGATAGTTTTGTATACTTAGGTATTCGGGTCACAGCTCAGTTCGGGATCTATTTAAATCTAACATTCTCCCGTTGGTTGCTAAGATGCAAGATGACTTTGAGCGCTGGACCTTATTAAATTTATCCCTCGCAGCCCGCATCAACTCTATCAAAATGAACACCCTCCCTAAGTTTTCCTATTTATTTCAATGTCTACCCATCTTTCTTCCACAGTCTTTTTTTTCCAAGATTGATAAATTAATATCTGAATTTCTTTGGAACAAGAAGACCCCGAGACTACGCAGACCCTTGCTTCAGAGACTAAAATCTCAGGGGGGTCTAGCATTGCCAAATTTTAGATTTTATTACTGGGCCTGTAACCTCAGAGCAATCCAGTTCTGGCTTCATTTTGAGGGCTCCGGTTCTCCCCCAACATGGATAGTTATGGAATCCATGTCTGCCAAACCAGCCTCTCTGTCTGCACTTGTTCATGCTCCTGTAAATCACCCAATCTCACCCTATTCAAAGAGCATAATAGTTAAATCTACTGTGAGGATATGGAGACAATTTAGACGATATTTCGGCCTTCAGGCTCCTTCTCGTCTGGCCCCGCTGGCACCAAATCTGTTATTTCACCCTTCACTATTAGATAGAGCGTTCTCTTCCTGGCAGGCGCGGGGTATCAAAACAATCAAGGACTTGTATAATGATGACATATTTTCATCTTTCCAGCAGCTTTCAGAGAAGTCGGCTCTTCCCAAAAATAACTTTTTTAGATATTTACAGATCCGTAGTTTTGTTAGAAATGTTTACCCCAGTTTTCCTAATTTACCGCAACCTACTGGCCTGGACCCATTCTTGACCCCACTGCCTGCTACGAGGGGCATGGTCTCTGTGTTATATAATCTCATTCACCCAGCCTCACTTCGTACTATTAGGACGCTATGGGAGAATGATTTACAATGTGAACTTGCAGATGATGTTTGGGATGAGTGTCTGCGGCTGGTCCATTCTTCCTCCATATCTGCTAGGCACGGGTTGCTACAATGTAAATTCTTCACCGCTATCATTTAACTAAGGTCAGACTGTCTAAAATATATGGTGATGTTGATCCTATTTGTGACAGATGTCGCTAGTACCCGGCTACCTATTTCATATGCTTTGGGTGTGCCCTTCCCTGAATACCTTTTGGATGGAGATTTTTAATACTATTTCACAGATCACCTCTGTCTCTTTTACACCATCGGCGGTTACTGCCCTATTTGGAGTTACCCTCATACCTGCTATACCAAATTATAAGAAGAACCTGGTAGCTTTTGTAACCCTCTTAGCTATACGTCTCATTCTTATGAAGTGGAAATCCCCGACTCCACCAACCTGTCAAGTATGGATAAAGGACATTTTTTACTTTATCAACATGAAGAAAATCCGTTCCACACTGAGAGGATCGTCTGCTTCTTTCAGGAAAACATGGGGCCCATTTTTTGCATACACAAATAAATTGACTTTTCCTAACATCCAGAACTGACAAACAACCCTTTGTACGTTGTCTGATCTGTTTTAATGTCATGCTTTGTACAGATGTATGTGATTGTACACTTTAATAACTGCCATCTATGCTACTGTCCAATTCTTCATTTAGTATAAGTGACCTACCCTTTTTGTTTGTTTGCTTGTTTTTTATGGTTTTTTTTGTGTTTGTTTGTTTATATATATATATATATATATATACAGTCATGGAAAAAATTATTAGACCACCCTTGTTTTCTTCAATTTCTTGTTCATTTTAATACCTGGTACCACTAAAGGTATAATACAATGAACACGACAAAAAATGCAGCTGATTAACTAATACTTTATGTCCTATTTGACATTCTTAAGCTTAATTGTATTCCCAGGGTATATAAGAGGCCATTTCATGTCATAAGCAGCACTGCACATGCAAAGGCTTAGAGTGGTTTCCTGCTTACATTCAAGCCATAGCACAACTCAGAAGTTGTCAGCTCTCACATAATGCCTAAAACAAAAGAATTATGTGAAGCCACAAAGGCAGCCATCTTGGCACTGCTGGAAATTGGCATGAGTGAGAGACAGGTAGCAAAAAAACTAAAGATCTCCAAGACAGCTGTTCATTACAACAAGAAAAAACAAGCCGAACACGGCACTACCAAATTGCTACCTGGCCGCGGCAGGAAACGTCTCTCTACCCCACGAGATGACCGTGCACTCGTCCGTTCCTGTGTCAGGAATCGTCGTCAGACCTCCAGGGACCTTAAAAATGAGTGGGCACTGTCGAGAAATGTGACTTGTTTGGCAAGGACAGTTCGAAACCGACTTGTTGAAGCTGGTCTGAAGTCACACAGAGCACGGAAGAAGCCCTTCATCAACGAAAGGCACAGGAAGGCCCGGTTACTCTTTGCTAGGGATCACAAGGATTGGACTGTTGATGATTGGGCTAAGGTTCTCTTCAGTGATGAATCCAATTTTGAGTTGATGCCCACTCCAGCTAACTTACTGGTTAGGAGGAGGCCTGGAGAAGCCTACAAACCAGACTGTCTTGCCCCTACAGTAAAACATGGGGGTGGATCAGTGATGATCTGGGGTTGTTTCAGTATGAGTGGAACAGGGCAAATGCAATTGTGTGAAGGGCGAATGAACCAGGTCATGTACAGGGCTACTCTTGAAAACAGTCATCTTCCATCAGCTGGAAAACTCTTTCCTGCCTCGAATGACTGGATTTTCCAACAAGACAATGCCCCTTGCCACACAGCAAGGTCAGTTAAAGCCTGGATGGAGAACCACAACATTCGCACCATGCCTTGGCCTGCTCAATCACCAGATCTGAATCCAGTTGAAAACCTATGGAAAATCATCAAACTCAAAATGGAGAACCACAAGCCCAAAAACAAAGCAAATTTGTTTGAATTTGTGCAACAGGAATGGGCTGCTGTGACAGCAGAACAATGTCAGAAGCTGGTGGAGAGCATGCCAAGACGCATGGCTTCAGTCATCAAAAACAATGGTTACGCAATCAAGTACTAACTCCTGTGTGTATCATGTGTTTAAAGCAAACAGAAAAGAAAACATGGAATGCTTAAAAGCAGTGTTTTTGGCAGTACAGTGCCATAGCTATTGATGTAAGAACTTAAGTGATTTTGGTTACTATCAAGAAAACCATGGAAAATGGCTAGATATCAGCTCTTAAATTAAACTCTTACGAGCTATTTTTGTTGTTATCATTATATTTGTCCAAACAAATGTACCTTTAGTTGAACCAGGCATTAAAATGAACAAGAAATTGACGAAAACAAGGGTGGTCTAATAATTTTTTCCATGACTGTATATATATATATATATATATGTATATATATATATATATATATATATATATATATATATATATATATATATATATATATTTATATAAAAGTATCTTGTTCATTGTTTGTCTTTATTTGAGTTTTGTAATAATAATGAGAAACTTGATACTTGCTTTCTTATAACTGTCACTAATGTGTTTGGAAATTCAATTAAAAAAAATAAATTAAAAAAATCAATAATAATTTTGTTGGCTGCCCACTGTTCCTCCAGGATGGGTTAAATGCAGAGAACCAATTTTGAATAAGTTATACACTGCTGCAAAAAAATCGTCACATTATAACGCCAAGTCAGTTAGACTTAAGGGATATCAATGTCCATTTAGGAAGCAAGTGATTTTGAATCAATTTCACCTGCACCATTTGGTGCAAATGAAAGTGACAACAGGTGCAATGGAGAAGCTAAAGCAAGACAATCCCCAAAAAGGAAATGGTTTTGCACAAGGTGGCCACAGACAATTGCTCTCTCCTTATCCTTCCTGACTGATTCTTTTCTAGTTTTGTGTTCTGCTAGTGGCCTTGTCACTACTGGTAGCATGAGGCGGTACCTGCAGCCCAATCAGGTTGCACAGATAGTCCAGCTCCTCCAGGATGGCACATCCATATGTGTCATCGCAAGAAGGTTTGCTGTGTCTCCCAGCACAGTCTCAAGAGCATGGAGGAGATACCAGGAGACCAGCCATTACACGAGCAGAGCTGGACAGGGCTGTAGAAGGGCATCAGGAAGACCAGCAGCAGAACTGCTATCTGCTCATTTGTGCAAGGAGGAACCTGAGGAGCACTGCCAGAGCCCTACAAAATGACCTCCAGCAGGCTACTGGTGTGCATGTTTCTGGCCAAACTGTCACTCTCCATGAGAGTGGCATGATGGCCTGATGTCCTCTAGCGGGACCTTTGCTCACAGCCCACCACTGTGCAGTCATGGCCAACGGCACCATGACTGCTGTTAGGTACCAGGATGAAATCCTCAGAGCGTCAGACCTGACGTTGGTGCAGTGGGCCCTGGGTTCCTCCTTGTGCAGGACAATGCTCGGCCTCATGTGGCCAGTGTGTAGGCAGTTCCTGGATGACGAAGGCATTGATGCCATTGACTGGCCCTGCTTGCTAAATTCAGTTGAGCACCTCTGGGATGCTATGTATCGGTGGAGGAGATCCCCCAGGACACCATCTGCTGACTCATCAGGAGCATGCCCAGATGGTGTCGGGAGTGCATACAGGCACACGGGGGCCATACACACTACTGAGTCACATTATGAGTTGTCACGCAAGTTGGATCAGCCTGTGATTTGAATGTTTTACTTTGATTTTCGAAGTGATTTTGAATCCAGCCCTCAATGGTTGATGATTTTGGTTTCTATTGACCGATGTTACGTCATGTTGTTCTCAACAAATTATCCAATGGACATCAGTACAATTACCTTCACCTAATTTTTTGGAGCAGTGTACATTGTATGATATGTGATAAAAAAATAAAGATTCTTCTACCACTGATGGTGTCAGCACTGGACTTGAACATATTCCAGTCAATTCACTCAGTACATCTGTTGGGTAGTCTCTGATAGGGCATCACCTGGCAGCTTCCTGAAGCACCCTTTGTTTATATTTTGGTGTAACATGGTAGCATGATCTGACATCAGGAATGATGGGAGAGAGTTAGCCTTCCAACCCCTCTTGAGGGGAGAATAACAATTGTCCAGAGTCCTGCCCCCTCTCCTGGGACAGATACTGTGTTTATAGAAGTTTGGCATGTTATGGTCACTGATCACAAGAAGGGCAGCATCCAGGTATTTGGTCCAGTCCCAGAACAGGACACTATGCAGATGCATCAATTCTGCATTGGTATCTGCCTGCAACACATACAACACACACAAACAAGTGAGGAAGAGAGTTGTAGCATCTGGGGATTACAGTAATTATTCACTTCCCCTCTCTCTCTGGCCTGCCAGGCACCTCTGTTCTGTCCACATTGAACAGAAAAGGACTGGTCCAACCTAGTTGGACCAGGTGCTCTGCTGCTTTTCTTGTTTCTGGTTACCCCTGTGTACAATAGCAGTAGTGTTTCCATTTCCATCCACGTATCTAAAGATCTTGATCTGGGTAACATGCACATTTGTTTTGGAAGTAAGTGAAAGAAGAAAGCAAATTTGTTTTAATCCATTTTTCTTTTTTAAACACAGCTGTTTGTAAGATGCATGGCAAGTTATTAAAGACTGCATCAAGTTCTTTACAGTATGTTTGAGTATTAACATGTCATTTGCAAGTGTCTTCATCACTTTGAGTGTTAATTGTAAAAAAAAAAATACAGTACCTTTTTTTTTTTTTTTTTTTTTTTAGCAGGAGAATGTCCCTTCAGTGGAAATGCTAATAACTCCAAATACAATAAACCACTTGTTTAATCTGTAGTGATTCCTTGTATTTTATAAGCTAACCATGTGTTTTTTATGTAAAATACTAATCTGTAAACCTGAGACTACAGCTTTCAAATAAATATGGTGTAGATATAAAACATGTCCTTCTGAAATTGAGTAGAAGTATAAAGTAGCATCTGGATTGGTGAAAGCTCTCGCTCTTTCACCCATAATGCTCTGCTGTGTCCTGCAGCTGTCATGCAGACGCTGAATTCTTTCACCCTAGTTGCGCCTCTCTTTTGTGTTTTTTTCTTGCCTCTCTTGGCTAATGTCAGAGTGTTCACACGACAAGTTCCATGTGCGTGCTTGGGCAGTTTGTATGCGTTTCTATGTAAATATGTGTATTCATGTGCATCAGTTTGTATGCTTGCACATGCTTGTTGCCAGAATTTACATCTGCTGGAAAGCAGTGCAGCATCATGTGAGACCGGCCATCTCGCAGCTCCACAGCCCTCCCCTTTCACTCATGCCCGGCGTTGTTTTGCATAATGACTCACACGGCCGTGCTGTTTGGGAAAGATTAAATTTAGAACACCGCCGAGGGTCGTGGTGCTCTCGCACACTCAACTTCAGCATTTTTACCTTCATGCATTTTAAGGCTTTGCTTGTTGAACTTTAGATTTCGGAAGTTCATGATCAGCCCATGCAGTGACATTATGTAAAGGAGTCCACATAACATAAATATTTCAAATGATGTGAGGCTAGCCCTTTGGGTACTCAAGGTACTGCTATTTTACACAGTTTTAGAATGCATCAGTACTTTTGGTAAAGACCTGTACAGTCTCTCTTAAACAGCAGTCCCTCTGTTTACGTCCTTAAAAAGCTTTCAGAGGCTAGACATTAAGAGAGTGATACCAGTGTAGAAAATACTACAAGATATGTTGTCATTTGAGATAAATGGGTTATGTTCATTGAGCCATACATTGTTTCTCTGACTTGATGGATTACACATTGGACCCCAACCAAGTATATCTTGCCATTTTTCACATCGTGCATGATAAAGGTATCAGGGAGCAACTTCACTGTTCCACCTGACAGTATATACAATGAATGTTTCTGCATGTAATCAACAGTGAAGCTCGAACCATTAGAGGTGTGTGTGTGTGTGTGTGTGTGAGAGAGAGAGAGAGAGAGAGAGCAAAAGAGGGTGATATCACACCACAGCCCAGTATCCATAATAACATCCATAACAGACAAATGATGTAGTGCCAACATTGAGTTTCAATGCAGTAAGTAATGTGTTATTTACGTAACAAGATAAAGTATGGGTGTGAAGACCAGAGTGATGGATAAAGAGACGGAGTTCGCCTCTGGTGATAAACCTGAAATGAATGTTCCATGATGTTCCCCTAACCTTAGCTGCCATAAGCAGATACTGTAGGAAGTGGCAATGATTAACACATTAGCATTGGACATAATAAAAACCAAAATGTCACTTACCGTAACTCTGGGTTCTATTGGAATTGAAATATCAACATTCTGTGTGTCGATAGGGTTTCTCACTCAAAGGTGCGATATGGTCTCATGCTGCTGAGCTGAGGATCAGAATCAAAATCAGAAATACTTCATTATCCCCTAGGGGAGTAGTTCTATGGTTATAGGTACCCTGAAATGAATCTATCCTCTTTCTGTTCTCTAAATTAAAGATGTGTGTGATAGAGCATTCCTAACTGCTGTTGGTGAACATCAGTGAACACATTGGGGAAACTGTCAAACACGGTGAAAGAAGGCAAAAACTTTGGAAACGCAAAGTGTTTTTGTTGGGAAGTCAATAAGTGAGTCTTCGTCTTCCACCATAAAACATTACATGGGTTAAAACTAGCATTTTTTTTCCCCGTCTTCCTCACCGTGTCTTTCCGTTTGTGCCCTAATATTGGGCAATGTAAATTCTACATTAAAGAGGCCATGTTATGTTTTTGGGCTGCGCTGCCTGCCACTGCTATACAAAGATGTGGAGGGTACAAGCAAAACAACATTTTTTTTCTGTTGTTGGATGGAAGAACCAACACATATATCTTCATCTACTCCCATCTGAGGATGTCATGATCCAGTGGATGAACATTTACATTAACATTAATCAACATTTTGATGGAGATTAAATGAAAATGTCCCCACAATGACTGGAAAACTGCTGAATTGTGTGTGCGTATTTTATTCTGGTACTGTTAAAGCTGAAGAATGGATCGATAGCCTGCTGGCTGCCTGTGACCCAACTTCAAACTCCAAACTTGCCATGTTTTATGTTGTTTTACTGTTTATTTTGTAGAATAGTTTGGTGAATTAGGCATTAGCATGTTGCTTGGCTAATGTGGCAAATCCCAGTATGTTGCGATGTTGGACTAATGTTATAATATTGAGAGACAGTCAAGAGAAACTGTGAACATTGTAGGTTTGATGCCTGTTTCAGTATATTCGTATAGATTTGTGTGTGTTTTAAAATTACTGAAGCACTAGCTCAGTTCACACAATATGCTTTGTTGTTATAAGAAGTCCATTTTGCTCCAGGATCCTACTGGTATATTTGTGTTGCTGCTGTGTGTAAGTTTACTTGATAGACCTGCCCTGAAGAAAACTATATAGGTATGTGTGAAAAAGAAATTGTCAAACTGCAGGAATTAATTTGCTTGGCATCTGTGTGTAACTTAGCATCCAGCAGTTAGCTTGCTAACGCCATACAAAGACGGTTACAAAGCTGTAGCTTAGTGGTCTGCTGGGCAGTGAGGCTGATGCTATTATAGATCATATTCCTTCACTAACGTGTGGTGGTGAAGTTCCTGGTTTAGAAGCGGTTCTTGACACGGTGAGCAGTGCTGGCTCAGGCCTGTGTGAGCTGACAATCAGAGCAGACTGGGCTTTTCGGGTGGAAGGCCTTAAGGAGGACTGAGCTAAATGGACAGTATAAGAAGAAGAACGTGGTTTTTGAACAATAAAGTATGTTAACATGTTCTAGTAGACACCTACAATAAAAGTTTGAACCTGAAATAAGAGCGCCCATCTAACTTGTAGTAACTCGAAGTAACTCCAACAGATGAAGACACAGCTATTTTGTAAGTGAATTTTAAATTGCAGCTGTGGTACACAGCTTCTAAAAATGTGGATGCTGACCATAGATTGTTAGGTCTTACCAGGATGCCAAAGTATGCCACAGCCATCTCAGTTGTTGATTTATTTTTTATTTGTATGATTCATCAGAGGCACATGTATTTAACACACACAATAGACTGGGCAGGACAACTCACAGTAGCTCATTTGACCAAGAGCTGTCCTCCATAATCAACACTTACAGTGTTACAGTACCACAGAACTGCCCTACCTTCCTTCATTTTCCCTTTCTCCACCTCTCAGCATTAATTTTTTATAATCTATGTCACACTGCTCTATCAGTAAGACCAGCGTCTCCAGAGACTGCGGTGTTGCTGATGTTAAAGTGATTGTGGCTGCTGAATGCAGCAAAGCTCTGCTCTGACTGTGTGATTTCACTCAACACAGAAACATCGCTCTCTCTTCCTCTGGATGGGTTCGACCTCTCTCCCAAGGTTGCTCTGCACCATGAGCACTCTTTGAACATGTTCTAAAAATTATCTTTTAAAATGGTTATCCTCAGCCTCCTCAGTGTGTTTCTCCGTATTTCATGCTGAATGCACATTGTTGTGTTTTTTGCACTCATCTCTAAGCCTGAGTTTGTGACGGTGGCAGTTTTTCTCCAACATGTTCTTCCATTTATTGAATTCAAGAGTAACTCCATTAACCACATCACCTCCTGTGTTGTAACTACACATTACATTCTACATCAAATATCGAACCTGGGACCTGTTTATTTTTACACATATTAGAAATAAAACAGAATCATGAACACCTCACAGTGAATATTCAGGTACTGTAGGTCATTTGTCACTTTCCTGCTTTTCTTTGTTTTGAACAATATTTTAATAGATCCTACTGTAAGAAAAAAGGGGGTTAGGGTTAGGCACCTCCATCAAAATGGAGGACTCATGAGAGACACATTAATGCTGCGTTCGTAAATCCCCATTTTAAGCTCCAGACACACACAAAGTGGATGGTTTGTAAATTCAGAGCACTGTTTGAAAATTCCTTTTGGTTAATCAGAACACCATACTCTCAGAGTGGCGGAGCGCACTCTGACCACTCTGTCTAAGCAGAGAAGAGTGAGCTGTAGGGTCTGCGTTTCTAAAACCTATTTTCATAGGCATATTGTTACAGTAGTGTAGACTACCAGCCCAAATTAGTTTTTTGGCATATCCAGATTGTATCCAGATTGATTTTAGGAAGTCTGGACCGCAAAAAAACTATGAAATGCAATTTTTGCAAATCAATTTAAATCAGATTTGGAGGCGGTTTGAAATGAAATTCAGTTCAGATTTCAACAGATGCATCTCAGTTTGGTCGCTCTGGCCGCTCATATCAGATTTCAAAGAGACTTTTCTGTCACTCCCAATGCGACACAAAAGGACAACGTCAAGCACAGAGTGACAGAGCAGCTGAGCAGCTGAGCAGGATCCAGGCTGCAAATTGCACAGCGTCATAGAGAACAACACAAAGAACAACAGTCTGTGGACAGACATGCTGAAATAAACTGTCTGCTTGCGACTTGACAGAGTCAAGATGATGGCTCTCAAACGTGTCACCAGCTTATGTATAACTAAGGTCCATGTCGTTACCGCAGCAACCCATGCAGGTAGATTGGTGATGTATGGACACAAACATCTGATGTGATCACTTGCAAATGATGGTGCAGACAGTCTGTCATAAAGACCTGATTTGAGAGAGAAGTTTTGCCTGCAGTCTGAACATAGCCTTAGTCAGAGGTACTGTAGATCAGATTTTGGATCCCTATCACACAAGTTTTCCCTGTGTTTTTTTTTCCTTTAGTATGTAGTTGATGTATTTTATATGGATTAGTTCCGGTCATATCCTCAAATGAAATAATACAAATTAAGAAAGGAAGTTTTGCAGATATTGATGCACCAGATGCTGAGATATCCTGACCTGTAGTAGCTAAATATAGTAGCATTTAGTAGGTGTGGGTTAAGCTCTAAAACCACATGATGCTACTGGACAGTGTCCTTCACACTCCATACCTCCAGCAAAGTGCCACTTTAAAATAGCAGTTGGTTGTGGATTTAAAGCATTTAAACATTGATTACTAATTTTTTTTTTTTTAAATGTTGTTTGCATGTTTTTATAGTGCTGAGACATTTTCATCCTACTATATGTTCAGTGGCTGAAGCTCTTGTCTGTATTTCCTCATTGTTGCCAGAGTCAGAGAATTCTGCACTGATTCATTCATATCACAACTGGAAGGCTAATTGCTGTAATGATGCCCATTGGCGAAGCTTATCAGCAGTTTGAATTTTAAAGGGGAAAATGGCTGTTCTCACAATGGTGCAGCTGTAAAAACACACACTGGCACACTACAAAAGAGAACAAAAAATAGAGCCTAAGTCCTCTGAGAGAGAGATTTTAGACCGTGTGCCATTTCATTTGCAGTTGAGCAAAACAACCTTGTTAAACATATTTAACAAGTTTGGATACTGATTTAATTGTGTGTACACTCTGATAACACCTGCAGCTGGTCAGAATGTGTGGATTAAAAGAAACAGTGTCTTTATTAAGCTTTATTAAGGACATCCTCTTTCTGCCTGGCCTCAGGTCTGCTGTGTGATGATTTGCTTAAACAAAGTTGATTTAATTTAGGAACGTGAGATGAAACAAAAATAATGCAGGTCTTGAAAGTAGATTTTTTCACAACTGTAGTTTAGTTGGTCAAGACCAAAATATAATAAATCCCTTGTTGCCTTAAAGTTCTGGTCCGGTTTGTCAGTGATCTCCACAATCACATGCTGATGTGTATTTGTGTTACCATGGTTACCAGTGTTTGATAAGTTATAATTGCTTATTGGTTCTAATCAAGTCAATTTTTATTTGTATAGCACCAATTCACAACAACATTTATCTCATTGCACTTTTCAAATTGGAGCAGGTATCCACTAATTCACTCAGCCTCGCCTCCAACACAGCAAATACACTACAATTATTCACTGTCGCTAAAAGAGGCAGAGGAAAAGATGAACATCTGACACACTGAGCAAGAGAGGGGAGGACAGGGAGAGGCCATCACTAGCTGCTAGGCTAATTAGTGGAGCTGGAGATTGTGTAACTTATCAACTGTGTAGCTAGTGATATAAGTCACTGAAAGGTATGGATATGAAAACTTGAATGTGTGAATATGTTTAAATGTATGACAGGTAATCAGTCTCTGTGATGCAGAAAGCAAGAAAGTTAGTGGTTATTAGCAGGAGCAGCAACATAAGCTGCCAGTCATACAGACATATACATGCGGACGACGCGTTGACTGCTTTGACTAGTTGCTGCGATACGTCAACGTTGCCGCTATATTGGACAGGGCAAGACTCGCCTGTAAACAAATGCAAGTGAATTGGGGAGCTGAATTTGGCTGATTTTCTTGGGTTGATAATAGTGGAGACATCCGAACTGCTTATATTATATTATTTAATTGACATTAAATGTTTTTTTCATTATGGAAAGTGTCATTGAGAAAAATGAAAATAAATAAATAACAAAGGGTAAATAATAAAACAAAAACAAATAGTGAGATACTTTTTATATTTATATATTCTATTTTTATAGCAGTGAGGACACAGATAAACTCAATGACAGATCATTACAGATAAAGACCATTATAAGATAATATAAGATAAGGTACGATGAGCCTTTATTCCTCAGTGGGGAAATTCAGGTATATATCTACATGATATGGTAAAATATAGCACAGTATAAATACTAAAAGATAATAATGATAGTGTCACAATATAGACATGATTAAAATATTTGTATATGGTATGATATATTATGATATATATTATATATTAAATTATGCTGTACTGTGGTTTGTTGTACCTACTATATTTCACTGTATACTGTATTAGTCACTACACTCCAAGCATTTCATTAAACTTTATGGATATTTCATGTACATTAAATAAAAGTATATAGGGATGTCTCCACAACAATTAACCAAGGCAAACTAATGCTTGATAAATGTATGTTTTTTATGATTCCTTATGACAATGGTTTGGTTTCCATCATTGAATAATTCACTTCAGTTAAGAAATGCAAACTTTTTATCCAGAAAAAACAAAGCTGCATTGTTCACTTGTATTTGTGCACAGGCGCGTCTTGCCCGGTCCAATATAGCAGCGGTGGTGACGAACTATCCAGTGGCCAATGCAGCATCTAGGTGTATATGTCTAGGCTACCACCAACCAGAATTGATGTAATATGCTTACCGAAGCGCGTCAGTGGGTTCTTTGATGGTCTCAGCCCAGTTGTTTGGTGAATAATTTTTAAAACCGCCTAAAGAAACTGAACCAAAGAAAACATGCCAGAGTTTGTTTGGCCCAAACCAAACAGTGCAGGTATGACAGGACTCTGTTTGTTTTTTGTTTTATTTTTTTAAACCTACAGTATAGTTGTTTTCCTCTGTACCAAATCACTGCATGAATATGTAAACTTCATGCATTTCCCCCTTGGTTTGGTTGATTTTCACATGGGGAAAAAAAATCAAGTGAAGTATCTGAATCTGCAGTATTGTATGGTATAACACTGCCTCTTATGTATAAGATGTTACAGTAAATCAAAATGTGTGCAGCATAATGATAATAATAACTTTATTCGTATTGAACTTTTTAAAACAGCCAGTTGCAAAGTGCTCCAGATATATTATAAAGCAGGAACTGTTTATGCTGCTGGAAACAGCTGGGAAATATAGTAGAAGACTTAGTATGTCAAAAATTCCGTACTTTAATGGACGATTCAACCCAATATGTTTCATTCCAGTGCAGGATGTTGCATTGTTGCTCTTTTTCTAGAACTAGACATCAAGTTGATTTTCTAAAATTCAGTAAACAGGTAGATGGACAGTGGCTCTAATTCAGTTCAATTTAATTAAATTAATGTCATTTAATGTCTATGTTCATTAAGCAGTGTTTCAGTTAGTCGTTTCTACAGTCAGTCATTCAAAAAATAAAGGAACCATAGATGACCACTATAATTGCCGCTCAAGAAGCAACAAGGGATTAAACTCAAACATCATCAACATTTCTCAAGTGTCAAAAGAGCTGTAGGAAAACTACAGATTATGGTATCTTGATGGTAAGGAATGCACTGATCACATTGGCACAGTTACACACATTCACACTCAACAAGAGCTGCACAAATGGAATTTCAACATTGATTTCTAGTCGAAACCTGGGTGATTTCTGGTCAAAACGCCTTTCAAGCATCTAAAATGCAGTTACAACACCAACGTGTCATAAAACACAAATTTGGATAATTATTTTCATTATTTTTTCAGTAGTAGGTTGAAAGAGAGACTATGGTGTTTAATATGAATTTATTTTTTTCCGAAGTCATATTGCACTTGCAGGTAAAATTTGGTCCAGACAGACGTCATTTCAACGCATTTAATTTTTCATATAAAGTGTCATATAACTATATAGTCTGTGTACTGCCAACAAAAGGCTTCCAGGACATCTTAATGGGAGCAGTTTCATAAATTTATGTAAAATAATACATTGCGCAAGTTCTTAGAGCATTACTGCTCTGCCACATGAGAGCGCCGTTGAGCCCTTTGCTTAGGGCACAAAAGCTTCTTCTTTGCTAGTAGCCTGGATCGGACGATCTGTACACATCTGTATCTGGACTCTATAAAATTCATTGCTGCATCCAATGGCGATACAAAAGTGACCCTATTACATTGTTTAGTAGTTTTGGTTTCTGTATTTTACATCGAGCGAGTAATTTCAGTGCTATTGCTCGTTAGCTAATGTAAACTAAAGTAGGCCTTCCAAGCCAACCAACCTCATGACGTCACATTCTACTGTATGCTGGGCCAAGATGGCGCCACACTTTAAGCTAATTCCACTGAGCACCATAACTATCACCCATACTGTAGTCGTTTCTCCAGTAACCTCCCCAAAGAAATTCATGGATAGATACCTGAAGATAAAAAGCATACAACAAACAGTTCCTCCAGTGTCTCTGGCTGTACAGTTTGTGAGCACAGTTTGTTTTTGGTCTCAGACAGACATAATGGTACCAAACCTGACAAATTCACTGAGACAACAAGACTCACAGGAATCTGTACATAGTCACTGCAACCAGTCATTGTTTACCAAGAAATACATGTAACCATACATACTTACATGTAACCCCCCCATGCTTCCAGTAGCTGGATAACCACAGCAGATGCTGCTAACCATGTCCTCACTCAAGCTCTGTAAACTCTTGTATAAAGACATATTTGGTGGCTGATTTATGCTTTGCGCTCTCAAATACTGACAATTTGACGCTTGTAGTAGAGTTGAACTGATCAATTTACAGTAGCAGAAAGTGCAGAAGTGCAGAGAGGTTTGGGTTGATCAAGGTCGACCATCGCCTCCTGAATGTGAAAGTTATTCAGTACCTCAACACTAGTCTGAAATTACTTATGACACATGAGTCATGACTTTCTCAGATATTACTGCGACATAAGGAATGACGATGTAGTTACGTCTTTCCGTCTTTGTCATTCCTTGTGTCGCAGGAATATTTGAGAAACTCAGGAGGATCTTCAATAAACATCATATCCTGGTTCACTTCAAACCCAGCAACACACTGAGCCAGAAACTTGTCCATCCTATGGACAAAACATAAAACAGACAAACAACAGACATTACTTATCAGCCACCTACAATGCAGTACTGAGTTCCCTCCCCAGACAGCTTAACTATCATTCACACCCGGGCTCACCTAGCCCTAGCAACCCACATGAAGGCCGGTCGGGTCAACGACCCACAAGTGGCCCTAACGACTCTTAAACTCAGAGCTCAAACGTGTCTTTAACGACTCTGTAAGGACACTCCCACACAGAGTTTAAAAGCCTGCAACTCCCCTCCAGTTAGTTAGAACTGAAGAAGCCTCTTGGATGAGAGGTGAAACGTCTTCAAGAAACTGAAACAAGTCCAGTTGCCTACAATACAGCACTTAGAGTTACCATGACCTGGATGACTAAGAACCTTCATCTACATATTTTAACATTGTATCTGGTTCTATGACATCAAGCCTATTCACATCTTCATATTCACCACTCAGCCCAGTATCCTGAGGTTTTTCCCAATGACTTGTGTGTGTCAAGGTGTTTGTGAGCTCACAAGGAGTCTGGAAAGTGTGATAACTTTAAGAATGACTGGATTGTGCATCACACTGCAGCATTGTGGAAGACGCTGGCACTGGATCAAAGAAGAGGTGCATTGCATTAACCTGGCTCACCCTCCAACACACACACACACACACGCGCACACACACATGCAAAGACAGAAGGATCTAATAGAGCCAAGAGGCATCCATGCTTATACTCCAGAGCGCATACGTGGCTACATAGTGGCTCTGCAGCAGATCATGGTAGTGTTTGAAGCAGGCAAACTGAATTAGATTTATGCCCTAATAAGCAATTTTGGCTGTCCCTCTCTGTGTTTCCAAAGCCAGGCAGGATGATGGGGGTGGGGGGTGTTAGTCGTCCGTACAACACATAGCACCCACATTTCCTCGTTCGTGACGGAGAAAGTGGGACAGAGTGAGTGCTCGGCGAGTGAATCACAAGACACTTGACAAAACCTATTTGATGCTTGTTAAGAAATGGACCTGTCAGCATTTGGAGCCCTACACTGCTCCTTTGTCTGGCTGATGAGGAATGAGAGAGGCGAGGCAATGAGTTAGACAGCGCCATTTAAAACAAGGACTTGTGAAAGAAGAAAAGAAGAAGGACATACCTTGCACCTCACTCATTTTCATGAACATCTTCCAGCTAAATCAGAATTAGTTTGCAGTAGCAAACGTATGTGTGTGTTTGTGGTGTGGTAAACATCTCTCTCAGTATGCCTGACTTAGTGCCTGTTTGGTAATTTAGTGTGGCAGAGGGCCGGGTTTTGTATGAGGGAAGCAATTACTTCAGTTAAAGCCCCTCAATCACTGAGACGTAAAGCCTGGCTGGTTTGGCTAAGAGCAGTATGAATGGACAGTGGCACCTGGGTGACTGTTACACTGTGTGTGTGTGTGTGTGTGTGTGTGTGTGTGTGTGTGTGGTTTTGGTGTGTAGCAAGGGTTTGTGTTCCTGGTACTGTGGGGTCCCTGCAGACAGCGACCTGTTTTATGCAGTGTCACATGATGTGAGGAGCAGCAGGTCTCTTCTGTGGGATAAACAGGCTCCGTCTGGTGTTGCATTCGCAATGAAAATACACCTTGGTTGAATGATTGATGTCCCATTCTTGTTGTTTTACGCAGCACTGTGCTAGTGTCTCAACATGATGTGTATTTTTCAGGAGATTAGGGAGGGGAACCAGCAGAGCTACAGACCAAGGATACACTAACTCAGAAGTTTCTGTATAGAATGGAACAATTGCTGCTTCTGCATTATTATTAATTAACATAATATAACTTTACAAACTTAGACAGAATAAAAACAGAATAGAACAGGCTATTGTCTAGCAACAGTGGTGATGGTGATGTGTGTTCACCTGTTTGCAGTGGTCCACATCACAGAGTTCAGTGTGGTCCTTATGTAGGTGTAGCTGTATGTTCATATGTAGCAGCTCTGGGATGCCCAGACAGGCAGCTGCTATAAAGATATTCAGACAATGAGTGGTTGCTGAACCTGCCTCCAGTGTTAACATGACAGCAGGTGCTGTGCCAGCAAGGAGAGAGACTTGGCTTCTGCTCTCATGAATGTGAACAGCTATTTCACACCGCTGACTGAGATGATTATGGAGTTACACCTTGCTGCTGTTGATTCAAAATACAGAACGCTGCTTGTGTTGGAGCTGTAACTCTTGCTGTCTGAAAGGACCTCAAAATAATATCATGAAAAAAACAGTAGTGTCATAATTTGTCCCAGCTGTTTTGTTGCTGCTTCTTCTCTATAAGTGTAGATTTATTTAGTCCATAAATCCGTTTCATCCAAGAGCATCAGTGAACATTACTGAATGCACAATGCTTACTGTTATGCTTATGCTTATAACAGAAGTGGAACAGGTAAGCAGGGAAAACATCTTCCAAACAAGCAAACATTTGGGTGGAAGACACTGTTTTACTAATCCCTCACTCACTAATACAGTGTGTGATTCTGCAGATGCATGCAGGTTGGTGGGTGAGACAACAGTGATTTGTTCATTTGTCTATTAGTCACATCTTGGTTTTCTTGTTTTTTACATGAAATGAAAAAATTAAATAAAATTCCTCATAGTTCTCATTTTCATTGGTTGCTCTTTATTTTGTTTGTCTTTTTTCAGGTTGAAAATAATTTTGTCAAAGCATCAGTAGGCCTATTGATCTCTTACTATTATTTACTAATGTAAAAACGAGACTTATACTTATATTGTGAGGAAATCAAAAATCTTGCAAGAGTGGTGCACGGAGAACAACCTACTGCTCTATGTCGGTAAAACCAAGGAGCTGATTGATGATTTAAGGGAAAAGTAGGCAAAGACACACACCCCGGTCTACATCAGTGGAGCTGAGGTGGAGAGAGAGAATAATTTAAGGTTAAGGTTAGGGAATCAGCATCATAGAGAACCTATTATGGTCCTTACACATCTCCAGCCAGGTAAAGAAAGCTCAGAAACAACTGTATTTCTTAAGGAAATGTAAGAAGGCAAAATTCCCATGCCATAATCTACTTACACTTAATCCTTTTCAGTGTCTTTGTGTGTGTTTTTTTATTTGAATATTTGTATATATGTTCTATGTGTGTGGCATGAATGGGCTACAACTTCCATTCATTGTGAATCCCTCTGTTGTAAAATGACAAATAATATTTTGAATTTTTTGATATTTTTGTGTAGCTTGTCACACACTTACTCTCTCCTGTCAGACTTTGAAAGCAGTCAAAATGATTTCCTCAGACACAAGCATTTTTCAGACTGTACTTTTGCCTTTTTGAGCTCCTCATCATTTCTACTCTGAGATAAAAATGTTGGACGATGTCTTGTTTCTTCCAAAACCCATTCTAACAAAACTAATTTAGTCTTGATAAAAAGACGTATTATAAAAAACTTGAAGACTAGAAGGCTATAAACAACCGTTAATGCAGCACTCAGTGTAGGAGCCAGTGTTACACCTGTACTCTCTCATAATTGTCTAATCCTGGAATATAATCCATGGCCACTTCTTCAACGGTATTTCTCAGAGAAAATATCATCTTGTATTCAGGCATATGGTATTAGTTTGTCTGCAGGTTGGTGGTGGTGAACTGAATTTGACAGCTAAACTTCTGCATGTTAAGCTGTGATGAGGTGCATTGGTAGCTGAGTTGGCTGGTAGAGTGACAACCCCCACAGTGTATTTTTAATCAGCTCTACCTTTTCAGTCTAGAAAACATTATTTCTGTTAGTAGCTCCATCTGTCCCATGTGTGCTCCTTCTTAACATCTTTTTTCTTTGCAGGAGTCTATACCTTTGGCCTCTTCACCGTTGACATCTTTGTCAATGCTGGCCAGGTAGTGACAGGGAACCTGGCACCATACTTCCTGACGGTCTGTAAGCCCAACTACACTGCACTAGGCTGCCAACAGGCCCTGCGCTACATCAGCCACCAGGAGGCCTGCACAGGAAACCAGGACGATATCCTACGTGCCCGCAAGACCTTCCCATCCAAGGAGGCTGCACTTAGTGTCTACGCTGCACTCTACCTGGCTGTGAGTTACTCTGCTCCTCTTGTATTGACTGTAGGTCAAATGTTTTACTCATGGTGGTGAGTAAATTAATTTACCAAAATACTTGCAGTTTACATTTTTAAGTTTGAATTTCCAAACATCCCTATTTATTGAAGCTCTGTATCTGCTGCTATAGCTTTATAAAAGGATAATCCAAGTTTGTTAAAACTTTATTTACATAATTTATAGCACATTTTTAGTTTGTTTGTTCAAGGTCTGCTTGATTTTTCAACCTATTTGGTTGTTTTCCTGAGGACAAGCTTAAAATACAATGAGGTGTTTTTGGAGGAGTAGCCTGCCTGATAATGTAGGTTAATTAGTGAAGGTAATGTGATCAGAGTTAGACAAGTTGTAGGATTAGACATCTCAACAGCATTTATTTGTAGAAAACCCAAAGTATATTTATGTAAGTACAATAGTTAGTGTACTACAGGGCTTGTCTGTCAAGTACATTTACATACAGCAGCAACAGACCAACATCCAAGTGAGGATCATAGAGATGAAGGAGCTGTTGTGTTACATTAACAACCGAGCCAGCTGAGCTGGCTAACCTACTACTACTCAACAGACTAACCTACAAAAAAGGGTAACCTACAGCAATAGCAAAACTTACAGCTTTGGAGCTTGAACTTAGTGACGATCCATCCTTGAGCTTGAGTTTCAAAGCACATCCTGCCATCCACATGTTTGTGTAACAGAAGTTGGCATTAGCGAAAAAAAACAGTGGTCACTGGATGTAAGCAGTTCTATGAGCACACATTTAGCCCTTGAGCAGAATGTGACACCGGGTGACGGTGACAGAACCCGGATAGTGCCCATGCCTCACTTGGGTCTTATTGTCATAGTTTTTTGCATCATTTCTATCAGTAATATTAACATTGTACTCACCAAGTTAAAAGATTGAACATGTTGAAATTACTTAAGAAATCTGATGGGCCAAGAAACATAAGCAGTCATAAGTTCAGACAGGTTAGAATCAGACCAACAATTTTGCCAAACTTGTGTGGAAGAAAAAACAAAGGCTGACAGTAAAAGTGTGACCCAAACTGGTCCACCATAGTTTATAGACCCACTCTCACCCTCATCTTTCATCTATACTTGCTGTAGTTTTCCTCACATAGTTGTAAAATTTCGGCTTTGCGCACATTCAGTTTCCCAAAATGTTGAACTATTCCTTTAAACTTCCTTTCAAATGAGATAGGTATTTTGTGCATAGTTGAAGGGGCTCTTTTTAGCAATTTAAATGTGTTTATCACTTTTTCATTAGCTATACTGAGCAGATTGTAATGTGGCGTCATAAAGGAGACTTTCCCCATCTCTCTCAGTTGGTATACATGCCTGTGGCCGATTTGTTTAAGCTGTTTAATGCTGCTGGATTGGATTTCTTTGTGAAGGACTCAGGCCAAATTTTCCACGACAGTCCAAAGAATGTGACTTTATGCACGTTCTTGAGTGCCTCATCTCAGTGCCTCTCTCCGCTCCGTTAACAGAGAGCAACAGTAGCTAACGTAAAAATGGAGTCTGCTAACATTAACTCATGACCGGCTTCCAGCACAAAACAGAAGTTTCACAGAGTTCCTTTAAGTGGGAAATATTTGAAAAAAAGATTGGGTGAATGAGAACAGGGGCAAAATCACAGACTTGAAGGAGTGTGTAACGTTTATAAGAGTGCTGAGAATGTCACTCAGATAATGGCACAAAAGCTGAGTAAAATGATCCCATGTTCAAGTGATTCAATTTTCTAGTTATTGCATGGCTGCCAAGTCAAATTATACAGTCAGACCAAGTTAGCATTTTCCAATCCCAGTTTTCTCTCATTGATGTTTTGTCTTTTCTGGAAGTGTAAGAATATGAGTATTACATTTATGCAAATCATATTCAGCCCAAATTGCTTTTGCACACAGAATGTTTAAACATCAATTGAGTCACCAGCCACAAACACAGTTATTCACTCAGAGGAAGTAGGTAGAGGACATCCCAGGACATCCTTCAATTTCTATTCATTTTTACTTTATTTGCGAACAAAATCTGCTCAAATTTAAGTGGGAGTTTCAACAATTTGGGGGAGTCTGTGTGAAGAAAACAAACCCTTAACCTTGACCTAGATAGCAATGTAAGCTATTTTTCACATTGTTGAAGATATGATCACCAAAATGAGTTAGATGTTGAGGTCAAAATTAATTCTGAATTGCCTTTTTTCCTTCTAATTGTTAATATGTTAATATATGGATTGATAACCATCCACGCCTTTATGCATGTATTTGGATAGGATTTGGCAAGTCATGCATGAAAGTAGCCTGTGAGAGGCAGATAATCAAGCTCTGGGGAAAAAAAGATGCAATTAAATATTAAATACAAACATTACATGCATAGAATCTGAGTGGTAGTAATTTGTGTTGTACAGATGGTGTTAATCCTGCTAAGCTCTACCATCTGCCCTTCCGCCGGTGCCCATTCTCTTAGCTGTATGGTCATCAGCCGGCGGCCAGCCTTCTTTGACGTTCTTAACCTGGAACATCTCCTGATGGCATTGCAGTGAACATTGACAATTTCTTGACACAACCTGCAACTAGCCTGCTTTAAGAGTTGCTGGCTCCCCATCTCTTGTCCGTCTTCTCTGCCTCTGTCTCTAAGAGTGCCTCTCTGGTGGCCTTATGCAGTCCTCTTCTCTTCCCAGAAAGCCTCTAGTGCTGACCTCCTGAGGCAACTTCAGCTGATTGCCTGACTCATGACACTCCCTCAGGTTGTCCTAGTGCTCCTGCCTCCCCTCTGCCACAGCCTTCACCTTGATCTCCCCTACCCCATCCTTGTGACTTCTGAGATACCAAGGTTCTTCCTCTCCTACTTGCTGGATCTGGACCACAAGCTGGGTAGATCACCCTATCCTACCCGCCCTGTTTAGAGCCAGCCTGCACTCCTGGTGCTACAGTCTGTTCATCATCTTTTGCACTTGCGATTCAGCCCACAATTTCCTTGCTCTCACCACCTGCACACCACCACAACACCACATGCATGTCCTTCACTGTCACATTGAAGAAGTCCCTCAGCTCCATCATCAGTCTTGCCTTTTCATGCCTGTACCCGAGAATGCTGGATTTGTCTACAGGCAGCCAGATTACTCACAACACCTGCCTTGCTGTCATGATGGCTTTGAATACTGCTACAAAATAATACAGAATGATACGGAAACAGAAAAGTCCAGTGCAAAGACAATGAGCTGACCAATATGTGTTGGGTTGATGTAGGCTAACATGCAGGACTTTTGTCTGCCTCTGAGCGGTCGGGGTTTGTTCCCAATCATGTCGACATATTCCATGCAGCCCATGACCATGGACCCTGGCTCTCATGCATCTGGTAATGATATAGCCATTGTCCATCAAGTAGGTGGTCATTCTTCTCCCCATGACTGAGAGGAAAATATTACCCTTAATTTTAGGCTGGGCTATGCTCCTGAAATGGCCAATGATCTTGGAGATCTGCTCTGTGAGAATGAAGACTGCTATGGCCCTTTGCCCCGCTGAAGGGATGATCAGTGTGATTCCAAACATCTCTCATCAGGGTCCATAGAACTTTCAGCATTGTTGGGCAGTTCTTATACAGCTTGTACAGTATGCCATTTAACCCCAGTGCTGATCACATCCAAAGGATCGCCTGTCTGACCTTATTGAGTTTGGGAAGTAACATACTGAACAGGGCTGATGGCTGTGTGGGCTTTGACACGTAACCTGGTGTAGCAGTAGCAGTTATACCTCATTAATCCATCAACCTTTGGTCAGCAGTCCAACATGCTTGAAAGTTTTAAACCACAGAGAGCAGTGCAGCTGCAGATTTGTGCCCTGTGTGATTCGCTGTGGATTTATCCTTTATGCACGAATCAAACATTTCCAGAAAGGCTCTGATTTTTGCTGATGGTCTGATTGCTTTGAATTTCTGTGTCAGAGAGCCAGTATCTGCCCGAGTGCCCATGAGCGTTGGATACAAGGCTTTGGACCGTCAGTGACCCCTTTCATGATGGGGAGAGCAGATTGCCTATGTTATCTAGGTCATTTAGCAAAGGCCATTGTGTGTGTGCAGTTTGGTGTTGAGAACATGCATGCAGTTTGCACACACAGACACTTAAACACAATAGCAGAAGGGCACACACAGAACCCTGCAGCTCTGAGGACATGATGATTCCTCCTCTTCAGCCTCTCATTGTCAAGGCCATTATAGCAATGCTACCCAAGCACAGCCATCCAGCATCAGCTGAACCTGAGGATTTATCGAAACAAGGCCGTAATTACTCCATAATTAATGGTAATGTGAAGACTCAGTTATGCCAATCGTAATGTTTTGGCCTGAATCTTCAAACGGTTGTGTCATTTTTAGCTGCAAGTATGAAGCAAGTCTTAAGATCCCTAATTCTTATTATTTTATCGGTGTGGCTCATTCCTTTTTTTGTTATGAAAATAATTTACTCATTAGCATCATTTTGAAAGCATGAAAGTGGGTGTTTTCTGACAATAAATGATAATGGTTGCCAAGCAACCAAGCTGCATCTCCAAACATGTGAAAAAATCAAGTCAGTCACTTTAAAAGCGGCAAATCTGTGCATTCAATATGGTATATATAGGTAAAAAATATCACATTTCCTTTACCTTTTATATAATTGATATAAAAAACGTTTTAAATGAAAATACTTGAAGACACTTAAAGAAAAGTCAGGTACCAGAATCATTGTCATTTTTAATTCATCAAAGCACATTATACATTTGAAAAAGGTCAAAAGGACTGTCATGGCTGTTCTAGTGTTAACGTGTAGATTTAATAATTTTGTGACCAATAGGGTCATGTAGCCCTAACACTTCACCCTTCCCCTCTATCCCAACAAGAATCATAACAACCTACCCCAAGGTGTACACATGCAAAACAGAGGGGTTGGGCTCCCCTACAGGCCTCCACTCCCCCAGAAAGCCCAAACATAAAGATAAAAAGGAGAATGTATCAGGGGTGTGGGTCTGGACCCAAATAGGCATCTATCTGGCACGCAAAGTTATTATTATTATTTTTGACAAGAAATCTAAATAGGCATAGAGTGGTCTAGAAGACAGGCAAACATGCACATCATGCAGCAAAAGACAGAAACAAACTGATAGCTTTGTTCAAAACTCAGGAAAAGTTGTCACTAAAAATAGAGTGTTCACAGAGTATTCACAGGCATTGAGTGGACACAGAATAAGACTTTATTACATATAATTATAATAATAATTTACGTATAGATAGATAGTAAAACATTAGTGAAGAGTATGGATCCAGGAGGATGTTGAGTAGCTTATGGATTTTGGATGTTGCATGGATCAATCTGTAAGGACTCAACTCGGAAAGTGGAGGGTGGCAGTCCAGAGGACCAACAAAAAAAACAACAAAAATCTACTAACTCAGATGTGTGTTGTGTCGTAACGGCAGCAGAAATAAGAAATAAACTGGAGACAATAAAGGTATTTAAATCATTAAGCTAAACAATAAAGAGTCTCAAAAACTTGCCATTTTGCAGGCAACAGGAATAGTATCCACAGGCTGACAGGCACTGAATCCACTGCCTGACTCACTGCTGGTACACACTCATACATAAATGAATCTTGTGAGCCATGAACCTCAACCTCTGTCTCATCTGTTTACTTCAGTGTACGACCTGCAGAACTGCATGTATGGGAAGTGTCAAAAGCACCTTTCACATACAGGAGCTGGTATCAGCAGCAATCAAGTCATGTCGAGTATAGGGGTTTGTAGTGCTCAACGGTCTCAACATTGAGGGCATATAGCTACAGTAGGCCCTGAGGAGAAAACATGTGTCATTCAGACAATAACTGCACCGTTGAAACCAAGCTAAACATTGTGACATAGTACTCAAATTAGTTTATAAGGCAGTTTAAGGTTGCAGTGCTTCATTTTGATTGCTAGTAGTTAGTCTGATCATGAGATAAGAAAGATATGGGGACATTTGCATTATTACAGCAGCAAGGAAGATAGCAAAAATAGAGCATCAATATAAACAGTTGTAATAAATGAGTGAAAAATATAAAGTAAAAAAGCAGTAAGAACAATACAAACAATATAAATAAAAAACAAAACTCAGCAAAAATATTTACCCCATTGCACAATGACATGCTGAAATTGTCCATCGTAGACCGAAAAAAACGAGAGCCTTCGTCGGTGCTGGACCGTCTATTTCCCAAAGCAGTAATGTACGTACCAGTGCAGGTCTGGTATGTACCAGCCTCAAACAGAAATGGCACAGAAATTCACTTTTTTTTTTTCACTCAAAATACAACCACTACTCCATGTGGTACTAATAGTTGTTTTATTAAAGATTACACATTGAAATACTCTTGTTTAGTGTCAATATATTTCTCCTAGTAACAGCTGGTACAGTTTTGCGAATATGTCATCAGGATAAATACATTTTGACAATGACTAAAATTACATAGCACTTTTGTCCATGCATTACAAGGTTTTTGCCATTCAAGCACACACTGCTTGCAGGACCATAGGAAGCAAAGTGGGGTTCAGTATCTTGCCACTTGGATACGTGGACAGGAGGAGGTGAGGATTGAACCACCAACCCTGTGATCAGTGACTCCACAGCTCTATCTGTGTGTCTCTGACTGAGCAGCTCTTCCTCAGTAATACCACAGGAACCCATGTGAACATGGCAAGAAAGAGATTGATGCTGAGCAGAGGAAGAGCAGTTCAGCCTCGTCTCCCCAGGTTGAATTTTTCATTTTGCAGCACTCTCCGTTTAGCTGACAAGCCTCTGATATAGTGACCATGCCAACAGCTGCTAATGTCCGACATTAAATAGGAAATATTGGTTGGAGCCTGCACCTAGCTGTGAAAAGCTTGCAAAGGCTGTTAGGACAAATCAAGTTGACTTAAGGAGTCTCAAGTCAAATGAGGTCTTACTGTGAAACTAAACAACTGAACACACGCACACACACACATAGATAAATAGATACATACATATATACAGTATATATATATATATACAGTATAAATATATATATATATATATATATATATATATATATATATATATATATAGTATATATATATATATATATATATATATATATATATATATATATATATATATATATATATATACAGTATATATATATATATATATATATATATATATATATACAGTATATATATATATATATATATATATATATATATACAGTATATATATATATATATATATATATATATATATATAAACACACACACACACACACACACACATACACACATAGTATGTGTGTGTGTGTGCGTGTATGTGTGTTTTGTAAAGGTCAACTGGCAGGTTTGTCTGCGTATCATCAAGTATAAAATTGATACTATATGACAGCTCATACAAGCCACAACTCACAGGGAGAAATTCCCTTGACCCAGTGAAGGACAGGCCAACACACACACACACACACACCACGGTGCAACCTGATAATATCTGTCAATTATGACATGACATGAATTAGGACTGCAGAGCAGGGACATGATATGTCAAGGGGCAGTGGCAACTGATACACACTGACCACCAACCCTTTCTCCTAGAAATGATGATTGTATATTACTTGTTTTTACAGTTATGTTATGCTGAACAATGTAATTGTTGTAACTGTAACTGCCTGGATTATGTTCAAAGACAATGTTTCTTTGAGTGACTAACATGTACTATGCTGCAGTCGCAGCAGGTGGCCGGGGTGGATGATAGGTTAACTGCAAGACTGTCACACCAGAGCCCAGGGTTTGCAACCCTCCAATCCCAATGTTGACAGTCCGTAGTAGGGAAAAAGAAATCAATTCAAATAAGAATCGAGATTCTAATCTCTATGATTCAGAATCCATTCAGAAATGTCAAAATCAATTTTCTTAATGTTATTTAGGAGCACGATGTTGATGGAACGAAATAGGCAGAACTGAAGTGTGAGGGTAGTGCAGCAAACGGATAATTTACAACAGCACACACTAGATTTATCTAGTTCATCTTCAAACAAGGCAGTGGTTGCAAGCATTTCTTTTATTTAATGACTGGTTAATCAATCACCTTTGCAAGACGAACATTAAGCAGGCCACATGTTTGTGATCACTTTTTATGCCTTACGAGACATTACGTTGTAGCATTAATGGAGCGGAGCAGCAGTCAGAAGTAACAATCAAGACCAGCTGACAACCGCTAACAAGCTAACAAACACACACCGCAGCATTCAACATGTTAAACAAACTGAAGAAAATAACTCTGCTCAGTCTGTTTTACCTCAAAAACTCTGCGTCTGCTCAGTGTCTTGTACAACAATGGAGCTAACAGTGCAGCAGAGACTTATAACGTTAATAACACAGCAGAGCACACCCCATTATTTTGTTATCCGCATACACACATGCATGCTTTCAAATTAATTCAGTCATTAATTGGTGCTGTTAACATTTTAAAACATTGAAATATTTCTACGGATCATTTAACTTAATTTCCAGTTGTTTCTCATATTCTATTTCAGCAGATTCACAGATCCCAATTAATGGTTTAGCACCAAAAAATCTGGAGCAAAAGACTGAAAATAGTGCCCCCTTTTCTGTCACTCAATTAATAATCAATTTTGAATCAAAAATCGTTTTGAATTGAAAATCGATTTCTGAATTGGATTGGACATGAGTTTGCCAAAGATTCACACCCCTATTTGCTACAAATAACCATAAAAACGTTGAATAATGCTGTGGTGGTTGAGGTTATTGAGAGGAAAGTGTATTGCAAGATTGCCTATTTTGGCGGCAAACAAATGAAATTACATCGGCAGTGGACATTTTACTGATATGTTTAGACTTTCCAGGTGGAAACGTTTTTACCTCCGGCGTTTCCAAATGGTATTACTGCCCTGGATCATTTCTGTTTTCCTCAGAGTAACAAGTACTAACAACACAGGACAAAACATGCGTTTATCATTAATTTACTCTACAATGAAAATGTGAAAGCACATAGTTATGATGCCAGGCTCCCAGTCTTACTGAATCACAAGTCAGCCTTCATTTTCCCAGGAGATTTTGTGCCCGGTGGTAGATATAATAGTATTATGAGAGTGAGGTTTATGGAGAATTGATCTAAATGCTGATGGTGTCATTATTCTATAGCCAGTACATTGTGCAATCAACATGCTTCGTAATGATACGTTATAGCAAAATACTAAAAAACATTTCTTCATTATGTTAAAATTGATCATAAAAACAATAACTTGTCAGCGTTACGGTTCCCTCAAAACATTTTTGCTCTTAAAGATTAGTTGTTTAGAAACATAGTTTGTAGGATACAGAGCTGCTGACCACATAACCAAAAACAGATATCACCTCCATCAGGGCACTCTGCAGGGTTCACAACAGTTTTAGTTGAGTAAGTGCAGACGGACTGAAGTAGGTGAATAAGGTGTTAAAGTTTCTTTTTGCTTGCTTACAGAACTAGTGATTTTTCAAGATGTTTAAGAGTTCAGATGATCTAATCCTTGCATCCCTCTTCCCTGGCAGATGTATGTGACGTGCACGGTGCAGGCGAAGGGCACTCGTCTGGCCAAGCCGGTGCTGTCTCTCGGCCTCATGTGTCTGGCATTTCTCACCGGTCTGAACCGTGTGGCTGAATACCGCAACCACTGGTCAGACGTCATTGCAGGCTTCATCATTGGCACTGCCATCGCCACTTTCCTGGTGAGACTCACTGTGTGTTTATGTAGGACAGAGGTATTTAGATCTGTGGAGTGTGTAGGAGACATGCATACAGTTTTTCCAGCTGTGATGGTTCTATATTTACTATATTATTATATATACTTTCATGTACTTCCTATGCTATGCACACATCCAGAAAGAGGTAACGGAATTTCTCAGTTGACCAGGTAGTTATTTACCTCAAATCCCTCTGTTGCCTTTTGATAGAGATGGAGGAAAAAATCAATTACATAATTAATGTAAGTGTTAGTAATATAATGTTGGTGGAATGGAGAGTTGATAGAAGATATATAATGAAAAAAAACAAGGAAATAAAGTGAAATACAATCTACAATCTAATGTGCACATTTTATTGTATTATTTTGTCTTTGATAACTGAACAATATATTTTTACCTCCACAAAGGAGTTTATGGTTTTTCAGATTTTCAGATTTCCATGAAATTTGGATGGAGGATGGGTCGCAGCCCAGAATATAGACCCCATTTACTGTTTGTGTGGATCTGGATAACGGGGTGGATCCAGGATTTTTTTCTCACTTTCTTTAACATTCAATTTATTTCTCCGGGAATTATGCATAGGTCTTGATGAAAAAAAATCAGGCCTATTAAGATGGCTGATATCTGTGAGTGGGAGCAATTTAATGGAAATCTAAATAGAAATCTTGATCAATTGGATTTATATGTTTTATTTGATATTTGAAGGGGACTGTTGGGCCATGGCGGAGGTATGCACTCTACTACTTCTGTCCTCTTCTAATTCTAGTTTTCATTGCAACATGAATTCTCAAGCCACATAAAATCTGCAGTGTGGAACTTTTGTCTCCTCCTTCTGGCAGTGAAAGTAATTACACAAACGCTGTCGACAGCGGAAGCCATGGCTCCACCATACTTTGCTGTAGCCTGGTGTAATTCCCGTGTTTTAAGTGCAGGATATCTTGCCTCAGGAACAACACATATCCTGAGGCTGTCCGTGACTTGAACTCTGATGCACAAGCTCTTGTAGCTGCAGAACAGACATTAGCTAACAATATTACTTCTGCCTGAGTGTATAACTGTTTCTGTTGCTCTTATTATATGTATCTGTGTTGTCTCTCCTATGTTTCTAAGAGCTGCACAGAGTTGTGTTCACTCAACTGTATTGACAACACAATAAAGTATTGAACTGAATTTAAATAATTAGCACTAAACACAAAGTGCAGCAGAGGCTCATGGGAATGTCATTGGTACAGCAAATGAGAAATTTGTCCTGATTATGAAGCTAGACAAAAAGTCAGAGATCATCAAAGTGATTATAGTCCGTCATGTGGGGAACACAAAGGTTTTAACCTAATTAGATTGCAACTCATCCAACAGTTGCATTGTAAATGAAAACAGTACTTCTGAGAGAAAATAGGAGCAGCAGAGTGATTAGCATGGCATGACTGTTATACTGTTGCACATCAGTTAGTTCTGTGGGAATGTAAATTATCCTGAATACTCGAACCACATTGTAAATGTGGGCTATTACAGTACAGAACAGGTAATCTCCCCCTCCTGAACGTGGCTCTTATCAGTTATTGGCCTTCATTAATGCTGACCACACCCCTCCTTGCTGCATGTTGGAGATTATTGTTCTATGTCATTATATGAATTCTAGCTTTTATTTGGAGAAATGACATTAATCATCCTTTTCGGTTAAAGAACAGTTCAACATTAGCCATAGATGAAGAAAGACCCTGTGGTATCAGAGAGTTGACCTGTACAACATCCAGCAGGGTCACAGAGTTTAGCTGCACACAGCACCACCATGTTTCTGCTGTACACATGTCTTTTATAGAAGGCTTTTCTGTGCTGCACAGTATCATGAAACACAAAGTGCTGATGAGTGGGCCCCAGATACAGCATGTTTCCTAGCAGCAGCAGAAAGAAAGGAGCAGCAAAAGAACATCATCTCCCCCTTTTTTCCCTTTTCATCCTAGTTTGTTCTTCTTATGTTCAACGGAGAAAGGCCAGTACATTCTGTGCTGTAAAAGATAGAGTGCTTGGAAAGACAGAGGCTCTGTAATAAGGCCTCACTCAGCTTCCTTACACAGAGCTCCATTAATATTGGCCCTGATAAAAAAAAACGTGCCATTAGTGATGGACAGAGAAAGGAAAAACACAAAGACAACACGTCTTTGTGATTTTTCTCTCCTTGGTTCCTCCCGTTCCCACTCCTTTCCTTTCCTTATCTTATCTTTTATCTCCTCCCCTTGTTTTCTCTCCTCCCCTCATCTCCTTTACCCTCCTCACATCTCCTTCATCCCTCTCCTCTCCTCTTGTCTTCTCTAATCTCCTCTCATTTCCTCTCCCCCCTCTCTGGTTCTCCCGCTCTCTCCTCTCCTCTCTTATCGCTTTATTTTCTCCTCTCTCATATTCCTTTACTCTTGTCTCTCCTCACATCTTTTCTTCTCGTCCTCCTCACTCTCCTCCTACTAATAAAACAATAGCTCTCATTATCAGAGAGAACAGTGAATCAGAGAGCAGATTAGCCCACTCCTGCCCTTGCAGGGATGCTATCTTATATGTGCAAATTATCTTCATAAAACACAGTTGAGATATTGGGAGCAGTAAAGATTTTAAAACGCCCTGCAGATGGGTTGTGGCACACAACAATAATGTGGTTTTAAGTATTGAGATGTAAACCCGTAAATGCATCTTATAAAAAAAAAAGAGATGCATCAACATTAGGATACAAACCAACATTTAGGAACCACAGGAAGAGCTAAAAACGCCCTTCTGTGTGTTACCAGGGTTGTTAGTCACTTTAACAAGTCTACTGAAATAATGTTTTTTGATTTATCTTATTGGATCTTATCTTTGTTTATACAATCTGTCTTGTGTTATTGTCTTCTGTGATGCAATGGCATTTTTGGTCAAATAAAATTAGGATTATTAAAACTTAAAGCAACATTACGATGTAATTTGTATTGTGTGTGATTTGTGGTGAACACAAATGCCAGTTTTCTGTAGGATGTAATGTAACGTAAAGTGTGAAAACAAAACTCTGCACGTCATAACAATGTTATATCTGGAAAGCTTATGTCTTGAGGAAAACATAATGTTCAGGTATTTTTGTCATGTGGCAGCCAAAGTTAACACTGGTGCTGTACACATCTCTGAACAGTAACAGCACGCCAAGCTAACGCAACCTGAAGACGGACAGTAACACTTAGTCATAACCTGCTACCAGCTAAACCTCTGTCCAAATGGGCTGACTTGGCTTATGATAAAAAAAATGTTGACAGCTTTGCTAACAGCCAAACATCAAGCAACTGCAACAACACAAGACATCTAACAGAGCAAGCAGCTAATGCCACTAACTATTCAAGAACAAGTCCAGCTCTCCTCTGTCTGCTGCCTTTTATTTAGCAAAGCTGTCGCTAACAACTAAAAGCCAATCTGAGATTTACTCTCCAGCCTCTTCTTCTCTTCTTAGCTTCTTCCATCATCTCTTCACCTCTGTTATGGTGTCTGTAGAGGTTGCTGAGCTCTGGTTCTGGTGCCCATTCTGGCCCTGGACCTGAAAACCTCCTTCTCTGTGGCCCAAAGCTGCTGAGAAAGCGTTGTAAACACCAACACTCCCCGGTGGTGCTCAGAGTCAGCTAACAAGGCTAACTTGTAGCTACAGTAGACAGCAGTTACAGGTTACTTTCACAAAACTCCTTAAATCAAAGTTGAGGCAACTCCTCCAGTGTGCTCCAACAATGTATCAAGTAATATGTGTTAGTAACAAATGTACACTAGCACTAGCACCCCTCTACATCTGGGCCTGATAAGCATTGTATATAAGCTTAGGGACAGAGCTCCAGAATTAATTGTTTTAAGTTCCTGCTGGGTAAAATGTCTGTATATTGTAACAATGACTCTAAATTAGTGTAAAGTGCTTCTTGTTTCAAATACTGCAGCAGAAGGAATGGCATCAAGCTTCCATCCCAGTTCAGTTGGTGTGTGACTCCCTGTTTGGCCCGTAGCTGATGGATTGGGTGTTTATGGTCGATGACTTTTCTTAAGTTAGCTAGTGAGCTTTGTGAACCTCCATACAAAGTTTCCACGTTGCACTGCTCTGTGTGATATAATGGGCTGCACAAAACTCGACAGTGCTCAGGCACCCAGAGGTCTGTGTATCTCTTCTCTGCTCAGCCGAATTCAAATTGGTTATTTCAATACGAACCTCAAAACCACCTTTTCTCTCTTTATGAGAGGAGCTCATGCACCACCCACATCCATCATAACTACAGTATACCTCCAGGAAGAAGTCAATACATACATATGTGACCTACATACACGGGTTACTCTCTTAATCCAACCAACCACTCAGGAATCAGTCCTGAAATTCAGTTACACACACATCTGTGTCCTCTGCTGGGAGACTTCCGTGTCTGTGTGTGTGTGCGTGTGTGTGTGTATCACTTGGTGTCATTTTTATCCATGTATGTAACAAATTTGTTGTGTGTGTGTGTGTGTGTGTGTGTGTGTGTGTGTGTGTGTGTGTGTGTGTGTGTGTGTGTGTGTGTTCTGTAGGTGGTGTGTGTGGTCCACAACTTCAAAGGCAAGTTACTGCTGAGCGAAGAGTCACCAGCGGAGCAGCGACCCAACACAGCCATTCTGAACATGGGCCGAATGGAGAGTCCTCTGGAGAAATACATCGCTTCACAGGTTAGTGCAGTACAACACAACACATCTGCACTCAAATACGCACCTCTGTATGCCCTGAATAAAGTCTGAACACCTGTCCATGTTGAAATACTGTAAACTCTGACTGAAGTAAACTCATAACATCAGCTTTAGACCAATATGGTTCCTTGAACACTCTCAAGGTTAGTAATGGTAATGGAGCTGATGGTAGATGTTAGCCTTACTAATCTCCAGATTTATAATGTGACAATTTTAATGCAAAAGTTACAGTTGTGTTTTGTTACTCATATAGATCCAGTAATTTATTCAAAATGTTAGTAGCTGAGTTTCAGTCCTCTGAATGGTGGCCCACATCGTCAGTGATTCAAATAGCTTCAGAGCTTATTGAAAGCTGAATTGGACACCTGCACCAAACTTTTAGGGCAAGGTAAAGGGTCATAATGTGATATTCATGTGCCAGAGCCTGTGCCAAACAAAAATAGAAACAAGTGTGGAGGAGATCAACATGGCTGTTGAACTTACAAACGTACTCCAATTCATAGTGCATGTTCAGACAGAGCAAGAGCTCATTTTTGAGGTCTTTGCATGCAAAGTGAATGAAAGGACCAGCATTTGCATGAGTGAAACATTTTTCAGCTTGAGCAAACTAGTGAGTCTATAAGTCCAGTAAGAGGCAGACCTGAACAAACAAACAGAACCAGTCCTACAAACAAGGTCACGGCATCCTTTGCTAACTAGCTTACAGCTAATTCACAGTTGGCTGTTCGAGATAAACAAGGTCAAATTTGACTTAAATGACTGAATGACCCAAAAACTGCTTGCTTTCAGTCTGAGCACATTTAAGTCAATATGCTTATTTGATTTTCACAACATTCGGTTTACTGCTCCTAGAAAAAGCCACCATAGTTTCTGTGTCAACAGGGCTCCAGACCAACTGTATCCGCTAGTAGCACTGGTGGTGCTACAGTAAATGTTTGGAGCACCAGCACAAAATTTAGGAGCAACATATTCATATTTTTAGCATCTTAGCCATATTACTTATACATCTATTGGTAATAAGTAGACAATTTACAGCAATGACAATGTTCTGTGTTATTTCAAAGGAAAAAGTCACAGGAGTAGTGCTTTAGGGCTTTTAAAGGGAGGCTACAGCGCCTCCTAAAACCAGATATTATAAAAACCACCAACGGATAACGAATAGTTTAAAGTGTCTTTAAATAGTGTTAAAACTATATTGTTTTCCCCTTTCTTATTGGGTTACAGGCTAAAACAAGGATTTGTTTTTATTCCTGTATTACCATATGCATAGTTCATTATTAGATTCCTTGTGATGCTGACTATCACACAAAAAAACAAGGTGTCTTTTTTTATCATTCCTATTAGCTCACTAACCTTGTTAGTGTTTGTTAGTAACCATGTTGCACCAGCATGTTTGTACAGTAGCCCAGAAGGGACAAACACTACACTGGCTCTAGAGAGGGACTGTTCTACACAGAAAATATCTAACATGAGCATGATGTCACACTGAATAAACAATTGAAAACAAAGTGGCCATTCAACCTGTGAAATATGAACATTTTGTGCATTTACAGGTAATTTGCACAAGCAAACATGTTTTCTAAGGAACGTTATGCTGCCCAGCTTAGTTATTTTGTTTTGGAGATGGTTCAGTTGTCATCATGGGACCTAGATATGGAAGTTCTCACATTATCATATTGTCAAGTGTCTGAAGTTACAGACACTTGACAGGTAGGTTGTGGTAGGATGTGAACCCAATCTCCATCGTTAAAGCCCTGACCTTTGGAAAGAAAGCGAATGAACATAAGCCAGGCAGCAAATATTAGTCTTACAAACCATATTTGGCAAAGCCAGCTGGTAGGATTTTTGGTAGATTTTGCAGGACACAGGGTTACGCAGGAAAATAAAATATCCACTGACATCCAAATTCCTGACATTTGATGATTTGGCAGCACACCTGGAAAGGTTAAGTCATGTTAAATGTAGAGTGACAGGTGTCTCCTACAATCAGTCAGCAGGATATGACACGTGATGCTGGTGTCAGTGTTGTCAGTGTTATATTTATTGTTGGTGGTTTCACCCGCTGAATAAAATCATACCACTATGTATCCATGTCCATTTAGTCTGAAATAACTGGTTACATTAATCAATCAGTTGATAGACATATAGAGGTCTGGTTTGAAGTGTAATTAATCAGTGAAACTATTATAAATCCGTGCTTGATTGTTTACAATGAAATATATAAAAATGCTGAATATATGCTGTTTCCAGCTTCACAGATTTGGGAATTTGCTGCTTTTTTCTGGTTCAATGTAAATAAATAATAATAAAAACCTTCGAAGTTATAGTGCCTGGTCAGAAAAACTGAGCAACTTTGAGACATCACTAATCATCACATCACTTAATAATAAAAACAAATTATAGATAACTCAAGAATTGAATCAGTTGTTCGTTGTTACTGTGTTCCCATCTTATCATAAGTGGGAGCTAATGACTAACCAATAAGATAATTAATAAAAAGCCATTGTTGCCTTGATATAAGTTGAGAAAACATCCATATTGGTCTAACCCTGGTAGAGCTGATCATTGCTGTTTTACAGCACATTTACATTTAGTGTTTCTGAAAGTTACCATTTACTCTTACTACATGACTGACAGCAGGGTCATCTTCACAGTTATTGTTGTTTTCTGACACAATTTCACCCATTAGTCCTAATTAAGGATACATGTAGCTGTGTCGACATTTTAATGACACTCCTACACACACGCTGCTGTAGGAGACGGATGATGAAGAAGAAGAGTGTGGCTACATTAAGGAGCGCCTCCTGGCCTTCCTACGCTGGCTGCAGAGCTTCGACTGGTTCCAGCGACTCAGAAACAAAAGGCAACAAACTATGAAATGGTTTAAAGCCTGAGCTCTGCCAAATCTCTGCACACATCTCAGCTGTACATTTATTTTTATTCCACATTTGAATTAAACTGATACTACCGGCTGATATTGCTCTGCAGATCTGACTTAAATCCAGATCATCCATCCCATGTGTTTATATTTAAAAAATGACAACACTGAAACATCAACAAGACGAACACTGGTAGTTTTAGTATTGAATATGAATGTCTCTCTGAGGTCATTTGATTGAAAAAAGCACTGATCTGGTGTGTTGATTCCTACATACAACTCTATGGACATGTACTTATTAATACTGCATACTTACGTTCAGTGACAGACATGTTCTAACATACAACACAATATCAGCCGGTGGTTTCACATGTAAAAATATGTCTCTTGGTATGTAAGGATGATTCTGGTTTACAAGTTGGGTCTCATTTTTGTCGGTTAAGCCATTAGTTCTGTTGTCTCCTAACACTGTATCATCACTTTAACAGCTGAGATGAATACTTGGTCAGACAAAGACAACAGCTGTATGTCTATTTAAAGCTGTCGTCCATCATTCCTATCAGCTCAGAAAACCAAGTTAATTAGAAACATGGTGACATCACTGAAAAGGACACAGGGAGGACAAGAAACACAAGAGGTTCAATAATCCATCACAGCTCAAACTTCCTGTAGCTGCTATACTTACTGCAGTTGGTCACAAAGTTCATTAATATTCCTTTCAATCTTTAGTTATACAGAGTATGAACATCAAGACAGAGATACTAACGTATAAATAACAGATAAGAATCCAAATGGTAAAGAACATGAAAGAAGGACATCAAACCAGCAGTAAATCAATCTGACTTCAACAGCATGATCCACAATGTCCCGTTAAAATTTAATGGGGACCTGTTGTTGCATGTTATTCCAGATCTCTCTCCCCTAATATCATTACTGTCAACATCTCTAACAACTCACAAAAAAACAATATGGAATGAAATTCTGCTGAGATCTAACCACTGCAGGCACATGAATGATCAGAGATGAGAAATAAAGATTCAGTTTTGAATGTGGGAACCTCCAGATTAAGGCAATCCTCAGATCATAGGTGGCTTACTGATGTACTGCAGAGAAGATAAATAAGATAAATGGGTTGTTTTTAGGCTACATCCACACTACTACTTTTTCGTTTCAAAACAATACACCATCTCCGTCCAAACGAGTGTTTTAGCACCATTTAGGTCTATTCTCTGACACGCTTGAAAACGCATATCACTCGACCATTCATGTACAGTGGGCATGCATGCGCTGCTGGAAACAGTAGGCAGATTGATTACTCTTGGTTGCTTAGTTGCAGAAAATATACAAACAGTTGTTACTTTTACTCCTTTTTATTTACTTATCTTGTTTTTAATTTCTAATATATGTTACAGGTACCAGGGTACTGAGGCAACAGATATCAGGACAAAAATGGTGATGCAGTGAAACGTGACAGCTATTCATGAAATCCTCCCAGATTATGCTATTTTTCTTAAACTAAATATCATAACACATAAATTACTTCACGTTTGTCACTGACATACATATGTAGTCTTTCCCTGAGGTTGATGAGAGCCCACCAGGACATTCAAAACTTCATTAATACAATTTTCCCACAAGTGCCCAAATCTGGCACTCCATGTTGAGCTGACCTTATTGTTGATACTAGCATCTGTGTGCAGTTCTGCATTTTTTTAATGCTACTTCTGCCTACATTTGCACTTGCTGGACTGTAGTAGCATTAAAAAATGCACAACTGCATACAGATGCTAGTATCAACAACAAGTTCAGAAATCGTTATTCTCTTATGGTAAATGGCAACATGTCAGGGGTGTGACGAATCAGAAAAGGGCACACACAGTGGCAGTCAAGAGGCAAACATGGAAGTTGGCATCATCATTTCCAGTAGTCTCCATTTCTGCCTGTCTGCATTAAAACACACATTAAAACCGTGGAGTTTTCAAACTAAAATGAGGTCCAGAAGCAGTTCCAATACTCTCCATTTTAGATGTCCTAAAACGCCGGAGTAGTGTGGATGTCAGGCATAAATGTAACAAAACTTGTGTGCAGTGCAGTAGTGTACAGGTCTAGTCACAAGTCACAGTGATGATGAGTCCTAAAGCCATTAACTGATATGAATCTCAGTGCACTATGACACAAAACATCTAATGACTGAAGTGTAGATGTCGAGATGGAGGAACAAATGACATCACCTTTGTTACATGCAGAGAAGAACTAACTGTCTCTGAACACATTTTGAAAAGCCTTGGTTTGAATTTCCTGTACAAAAGGGTTTCAAATAAAGTGTCTGAGATAATCTGGATGAACTGCCGGGTTACAATGATCGTGTGTCAGACATTTTTTTAGTGATGTCAACATGTCCCGAGATCTTGGCTACTACTTTGGTGAGTACAGTGTTTTCATGATTTAAAGAAAAAAGTCGAGGTATAACCAAGTTCAATTTCCTTTGAGCAAATCTACTGTATGTATACTGATCAAGTGCTGGCCCATTGGACTAATGAACTGCCCATGTGTTGGGCTAGTAGCCAAAGTCCACATTGACAAACCAGTTTGTATCCAATTCAGCCAAATAGAGGTTGAGGCTAATTCAGCCTAAAGTAACGTGTCCAGAGTATTTTGCACATGTGGTTGAAGTGCTTTTTCTGCTCTCTCTTTGAATCTGAGTGAATTCTCTGTTTTTTACATCTTCAGAATTCATCTTGCCTGATGTAACAGCAGCATGTTTGTGTTTACTCTAGCCTGCTGTGCTCTCTTTAGCTTTCTCTAACAAGATACACATTTAGCAGTGAAACATTGAAAATACACAGCTCCTACTGTATCTGATGATTCAATTCACAGCCTCCTGCTGAGAGCGCCTGCGCTCAGTTGTCTGCCAAAGAGCAGCGACTCTCACCTCGGCTACGACAGGCTTGGTGGAAAATTGCCTGCTCTAAAAATAACCCAGCCTAAAGATGGCTGGAAGCTAAACAAGCCACAGTGAACAAACTGCCAGGGCAGGAAAGAACATCTGAGCAGCAAAAATGAATTCCACGCTTTTATTTTGCTATTTTTCTTCTTTGGTGGGGTGGATTGATTTCACCTGACTCTTCCACATGCTGAAGCTAGCATGAAGAGACCATACCCATACATTTATCACTGGCTGAGTATGATTTCCCTGAAAGATAAATGAACATAGCTATTTGATCAGATTGTTGCACCAAATCTGCTCTGTAGAAAATTGAACAGATTACTCGCTGGCTTTAATTAAACACTCAGAAGGAAATCACACTTCCTCATTTGTGGGGGTGAATTATAGTTCATTTTATGACCACATGTTGGGGATATTTCCTCCAATATAAATGCTAATATTTCTCCTTAGTCAAATCAAAAACTTTAAAGGATGAAAAGGGAGAGAAACCATTGGCTTAAACTCGCAACATGTACAGTCTGCTGGATGGGATTATTTTAACATAACCGTCAATCCTGATCAAAATCAGGGACTGTGACTTTCAAAATAAGAGGTCCGTTATTTGATGCTGTTTGACCTCTCATGTACACAAGATGTAACTGCAACATATTCTGGTTGCATCCCATCTACATCATAGTTTAGATGTGCTCATTCACAAGTGGAGCATCTTCAAGTAAAGAAGTGTGTTGGTCAGATAAAAGTACAGCACTGCTGAGATAAATGGAGATTGATTGTCAGCCACAAGTCATGTGACTCTGAGTGTGTTAACTGGCTTGTGTCACTTATTAATGATATGTCACTGTCATATACAGTATCTCTGTCGACTGTCATAGTGGTGGTGTGCCATTCTTGCTTTAGTACCATATGCTGATTCTTAGTCGTACGCCAAGATGACAAATGTATGTTGATGCTGCTTTATTTATTATTCTATTTAATAGTGCAAAATGACAAGTCAGTTAAAAAACACACCCATGACTAATCAGCAGCCTAAACACAACCCCTTTGTACCTTGTGCCTCCCCCAGATTGTCCGCAGTTTAACATAAAAATGTAGTTGGATATGCCCCAAAACGCATTTGCGCCATGGACTTAAGACCATGTGCAATCAATTGCTTAAATAGGGCCTATTGAGTGAGAGGCTCTGCTCACACATCTGCAGGAAGTTGATATCAGTTAATTAGTTAGCATGTGTACAGACAGTATAATGTGCTGTCACTTTTAGAGTTGACAATGTCATGTTTTACCTAGGGGTCTGCTGCCATTGATTCTATTATCAGCTGTTATACTGTATTTATAGAGCTTGTCAGAATATTTCATACACTGTTTAACTCAAATAAACTCAACCCAATCACCAGAATAAATGTTGGCAATGTATGTTTTACTGCAAACGACGGATATGTCAAAACTTTATGTTTCACTTGGTACAATCTTCAAAAAAAAAATCAAATCATGGTTAAACCACAATGACTGTTGGTAGGAGAGAGGATGTGAGCCGTGTCCAGTGTTAAAGCCATATGAGGTGTACATATACTTGTTCCACCACTTGTCAAGAAACCATAAACAGATATTTAAACAACCAGTGCTGTCATTTTCTTTGACAGGGACAGTCTCAACAGGACATCATGTCCTTGCTCTCTTTGCTGTGTAGCTACTTGAGGACGAAGGGAGAAAAGGGCTTTCATCTTTTACCCCAATCCTCCTCCTCCTCTTCTCATGCTACACAGCCAAACACCCTCTGAGGTTGGATTAGAAAATCAAAGCATCTTGTGTCTATGAACAACCCTCTCCTGCTTCTGCCTCTCACTGGCATTGTTTTAAATGCTGTGATAGTTGCTTGATGGTGGAGACAAGCCTCAGTCTCTTTCCAATTGAAAAACGTTTAGGAGTTCATGAGAATGACTGGAGTGCTGCGAAGGTGTGTTTGGGAGTTATGGAGGTTCTTAGCCTAGGAGAAAATTCAGGTATACCTTCTCAAATGTGGTCATTGTGACTCTGTAGTTGTTCTAGCTCTTCAAGTACCATCTCTGTTGTAACAATTTTAAGAAATAAGGACCCAATAACAACACTTAATATTGAAACTTCACACAATTTTCACAAGAATCACTTCAAATTCTTGTCTTAGTATCTGACCCAAAGTAACCGCCTGGAACGGCTATTACAGCTAACAGTATAGGAATGTACATTTGGGTCAACAAGTGCCTGTTGTTTCCCCAAATCTCTACAACTGGGGTGGCAAATGCAAAGTTAGCGTGACCTATAGAGTCACAATGGCCACATTTATGGGAAATACAGCAGATTGAAATATGCTGGAAGTAGTAGCATAATGCTGGAATTTCCTTGAAACCTCCCTCTATTTGAAACTTCTTTCTTTCTCATTTTTTTTTTTTCTGCTGTGAAAGCTACCTTAATTTATTCTTTTATTTGGAGCTTTTCCCCAGAGATATATTTGTGGCTGAACTCTAATGTCACATGTGACTCCAGGAGGCATTATGAGATCATTCTAGATTCCTTTGGCTGATGGTGTTTGGAATTTTCATTAAAAAGGAAAACAAAAAAACTACAACCGTAAAAAGAGCCCATAACCAAGAGCAGCTTCAAATTACTTTCAAGGGATTCATCCAAATAAAATGTTCCTGTCCTGAATTCCTTCTTTCCATTTTTCTGATTTCCTTTTGTGTTTCCCTTCTACCCTGCAGAATCACATCGCCTTCGCTGAGGTCACATGACGTGGAGTCGGCCGTGTGGCAGACCCATTGGACATCCACGCTCTTCACCGTCCAATCCAATTAACCAGAGTGCACCGTTAAACCCATTCTGTGTGTGTCTGGTCTGTGGTATGTTGTCCTATGTTGTCTTTATCAGGCCCCTGTTGTCATTTGCAGCTTCTTGTATTCAAGGAAAAAAAAAGACAGAAGTGTCAGTATCTCAGCGGGACAGGCTGCTTCTGCTTCTCCACCTATGCACTTATTCTGAATCCTGTCAGACTCTCGCCTTCCAGAAGAAGCTTGTTGTTCGGCAAACCCCGGAGCTGACTTGTTGCACACTGTGGGACACTAGAGGAACAAGTGAAGAACTGGATTGCACCATCTCACCTCTGCCTAGGTCAAATATTTTCACATGGGTTGGTTATTTTGTGTGTGAACCAGCATTGTTCCAATAAAACGTCTGGAAGGAAAGCCGTTCAGTAAGTAAGTTAAGTGAAAGTGTCCGAACAGTGAGCAAACCCTCTCTTGTTATGTTGCAAAAGTTGATCTACACCTTCAGAGTTTGTTAGTGCTGTTATCACATCAAACCCATAACATCCATAAGACTACTGTGAATATCAGAATGTGACACTGTCTGCTGGGCCCATATTCATTTTGAACAAATTTACTCAGACACTATCTTTCAATTAAAAATGCTCCTAAATTTTTAGAGAGCTCCAAAGGCTCCTTTGTTGCTTAAGAGTTTTATCCTAGGGTCCATCTTAGGGTCCTAGATGGGTGTGGTACAGAGACAGAGGACTGTTTTGTAAATTATATTCATAATAGGTCAAAATAATTTAGCAGCCCAAAAGTTTTAGAACAAGACTCAAGTCTGTCCATGCCAGTATAAAACTAGATGTGATGTGGCGATGCAGATTTGGAGGAGATTGTGAAGTGTGAGAACGTGACGAGCTTGCTTTAAATCGTAGGGTTTTGGAATTGGACCACTTAAATTGTCTTTCTTGGAACTCTGATAAATATGGGCTCAGGTCAAAGTAGCAAATTACGAAAACTGCAAAACTTTCTGTCTGTCATTATGTATTCATGTGTCATCGAGCTGTCCAGACATCTCTTTGAGGGTTCAGGGTGTGTGTACATGAGTGTATGTGTGCATCCACTTAATATTCAACTGCAACCAATGAAAACACCGTACACTCTGTATTCTAACAAAACTGTCAAGGGTTACTTAGCGGCATCAGACAATCACCAACTCCCTCTCTCTTTCTTTGTTATCTATCTTTGTCTTTTTCTTGTACTTAAAATATCTAATGGTTGTGTGGTAGCAGGTATATTCTGACACTGTACATGAGGAATGGACGTGGTGAAAAGAGCACACAGCCTCTGCAACCCATGGTCAAAAGAGGGCAACATGCTTTGTTTTTATATGTCAAAGCTAATAAACACAAAGGTCAGTCTGACTCACAGGCCAAAACTGAGATTTTATTGTATGCATTGAGTAGTCAGATATAGTTCTCTGTTTGTCTCCCATCTGATGTTTTCTGCCATGTCAAATCAGGTTAAAGTGATGTAAGAAAATCTACAGTTGAGGTTAGTTCCCTGTTTTCAGTTTCAAGAGACATGCAGACACACTGGGCTGCCTTCACACTGGGAGAAGGCCGTCTCTGTTGTTCCATCTCACTGCCAACTTCCTTGATCATTTAATTTAGTTTAAGTTTGGATGTTGCACTATTTAAATCCTCTTTGTCGTTCCATTTATACATCAATTACTATCCCTCATAATGGATACAATGCAATTTCTTTTAATGTATAAATACTATTTTAGAATTGAAAAGTCAGTCATATTCCTATTATACTAGATGTTTATTCGAAGACCTGAAACAATTACAAGTCCTACAGACTTTTTCAGCTTCACAAATGTCCACTTTGTTGGACATGAAACAGAACATTTCTGCTTTTGAGTATATCTTGTCTGCTGTTTTCCCCAGATTCAAATGAGAAAACTTATTTCACTTTTATCTCTGTGTGTACGGTACTACAATTGGTACAGGATGTATTTAGTCTATCTTAATACAATAACTGAACACATAACTGTTCAGTTTTTTACTCTTTTAGATACTGTGTAGTCACACACCCAAGATACATGCAAACTCAAGCACACCGTTTAACTTGCAAAAATACTTTTATTTGCAATGTTTTGGTACTAGACCTTCGTCAGGCAAGATAAAGTTCTACAACTGAAAACATTACAAATAAGCGTAATTGTGCACGTTAGCTAAAGTCAATTGCCAGAATAAATTTTGGCAAAGTACGTTTCTGCATTACAGATTAAAACTAGGGCTGTCAAGCGATTAAAAAAGCAGTCTAATTAATTACAAGCTTTGTGATTAATTAATAAAAATTAATCGCACAAACCAGTATTTATTGTAAGCCTTTTAAATTATTTCAATTGGTAGATGAGTGAATCAATGAAAAAAATGGACATTCTCCAGTTTAAAAGGAGGTGATTTTTCAACCTTGAAGCTTTCCGATGTCATGAAAATTCCTTGCTGCATCAAACACTCCTGCCAACAGTTCTATCTATCTATCTATTTTAATGTGTAGGGTCTCTCTGTACTGGCCACAGGCGTGATATGTATTCTTATGTTACTCTGAGTAATACAGCAAACAAACATATTTCCCAAAATACTGGAGCACATTACAATTACTCACATTGGACATGCTGAAACAGTCAATTTTTTGCCTGTTATAAATGACTTAAACCTGCATTAATTATTTTTGGCTAGTAGCCCCCGTTTGTGAGTATTGTGTTCTTCAAATACATTAGAGTTACAAAGCGAACATTATTTTCATCAGCACTAGAGACGAACAGCTTATCATCTTCCCAGTGACAATAGGACATGTGTTTGGGAAGAACAGAGATCCTGCCAGGCGACTTTGAGGCAGAAGGGATGTGTTGTTACTATTACTGGCTGGCTACTCAGCACAAGACCAACACATGCTCATACTTAAACGACTGAATAGGTTAATTGTCATCATCTGAGACTACTACTACTGAAACTTTGGTTACGTTTAGGCAAGAAAACTACTTGGTTTAGGAAAACATTGTGGTTTGATTTTAAATAACTACGTTACTTCATTTACAAATGTACCTATGTTATGTAGATAACTTGTGTTACATAAACGGAGCTAACAGCTTACAGCTAACTAAGCTAAACACACAGCAGAGGACTGAGAGTTTCTAGTTCAGAGGAACATGAAGCGTTAAACAGTGAACTGCAGTGTAATGTGACAACAAATCATGTTTACAGTAAATAAATGTACTGATGTACTGTACTGAGCACAGTTTGGGGTTAAAAATTAATTAATGCAGCTTTAACTGGTCCATCAATTAATGAATTGCCGTCCTTAGAGTACCTTATTGTTTTAAACAGTGACAAACATTAATACTGATCAATGATACGTATTGTATATTTCCGTTGTATCAAGGTGCCACCCCTCGTTTGAATTAAGTCATTCTCCTTTGTAGCAATAACAAGTCAGGCTTTCTTTCCCATTAGGAGAGAGGATATGAATGAATTGAAGGTCTAATTCTGTTGCCCCTTCAAATCTCTATTTTTGTAATAATCACTGAAGCACTTATGAATAAGGACTCCAGGTAGGAACATGCAAAAAGCAGCACTTTAAATCAATCTGTCAGGGGCCTATCACAAAGAGACATAACGCTCGGAAAGCCAGCAAAACAATGGCTTTCCTGGAGGGCACTCCTCTCCTGCGATGTGTGTTGCATTTTTTGAGCAGTTTTTAGAAGTTGAAATATGTTCAACTTTACTGCACAAGTGCGTGAGTCGCACTGCATTAATTACATATGATGGTTTGTCCAAAACATGCTTTCCAAGGCGTTTGCAAAGCAACTGCACCTGTAGCGACGAGTCTCTGTGTGGTCGGCTCCTAACTCCTCTCATTGCTGATGAAATGGCATTGCAGACTGCTTGAAAACAGAAATCACAGAATATTCAGGACTCGAAAAAAAAAAAAATCTGCTCAAATGTGCATTGCGAGAGCTACACTACCCTAGTCTAGTATATTTAAAGGAAAAGAGAACTGATATAAATATATATAGTATATATATATCCTTTTGGTCATATTCTACATTACTGCTATTTTCTTATGACTGTGCACTGTGTGAGTGTTCACGATAAATGTTTCTTTTTCTCCTCAGAACTGTTATTGCTTCTTCATGTCATTTGAATAAGATGAGGTATATTTCATGTTATTGTTCAGAATTACAGTTACATTTTTATACCCTGTTTTGTGAATAGTAACATTCATGTTCTTCGTGTTAATATTTATGTTCCTTACCCTGCTGTGTATTCCAATTCTTTCCTCAATTGAGCTTGTTCTGAGACATCGGTTATAAACTTTTCTAAACTTGGTGGTTTTTATCTTTTTTCTCCCCACACAGTCATGTGCTTTCTTTGCTTCTAGTGGACCATTTTGTATGGATGTTGTTGCTCTTCTTCTATTCAAATTCTTTTTATATTATGCATATTTTTATTCAAATTTCCTTTCTTTTCAACTTGAGTTCAAATTGTGACCTTTTACACTGTAGAAAAAAAGAAATTTACAGCCTTTGAATAAAAAACATTGAAAGGGATCAAACATTTGGCTCCAGAAGTTGCCTCTTTGTTCTGTTTTAAAAGCAATGTAACATGTATGATGTTGGTTCTGCCCACCCGTCCTCACTCCCAAGTTATGTTTTGTCACGCCCCTCCTTGTCTGCCAGATAGCCATTCTGCCAGAAGGCCTATTTAGCACATGGTTAATGAGAAATGTTGCAGTTTGGTTAGTTTAGGCACCAAAACTACTTGGTTAGGGAAAGATCACTTTATTGTACAAGTGTAAGATTTATGGCAGGAGCACTGCTGAGAGTGAAGACACATTTGTAAGTGACCATTTCTACTGAGTCAGTGGAAGTGAAACGATGATGGTCTCCAGATACCATATACTCTTTGCTGATAAATCCTCAGAACTTTTGGGGGAGAGCAATCACATAGTTCTTATTGTGCATGTACTGTATTTGTTACATTCCACAGCTGTAGGAGGACTAGGAAGTCTGCTGGACTTTGATGCTAATTTAAGCTCTAAAATGTTTGTTTTTTTTAATGAAAAGGACACTATCAAACAGGTACATAACATAACACAGATAACATAACCCATCTGATAACTACACAACACAAAGACACTGATTCAAACATGCAGGCTATGTAGTTTCACAGAGTCCATAGCAACCAGCATAGCAACAATAGAAAATGTTGCATTTTAACAATTTTCTGGCGTAACCTCTTCGTAATAACTAACAAACTAAAATTCATACACATTTACTGAGTGAAAATTCTGAAAATGACACATTTAATTTTTTGTTAAGAAATATAATCAAAATACACTTAAATACAGAAACTCAAAATATTACATTTTTCTAATAATGAAAGAAATGTCCACCATTTTTAAATTTTTTTTGTCTGTTTAGCGGACTTAAACTTGACAGTCATGTGACATGGTTGCAGGACAATAGAAAAAAATAGGTAGAATAAAAAGTATGTCACAATTTTAGAGGCATTATTGTGAAACTACTACTTTTTGCACTGTGGACCTCAGTAGCTATTAGACATTTTGATGTGACTGGGTTACCACCACTGTTCCCCTCCACCTCTTGATGTGAAAGTCAGCTAATAAGCATATAATGATGCCATGATATGCCACATTTGGTACAAATGTCTACCTTGGACAGATCTATGGTTTGAAGAAACGTTAACTGCTAACATTATATATGGGTATATACTGGGCTGACAGCTGTCATGTAAACATCAATACCACTGGAAAACTTTATTTCTGAAAAGCTCCAATATATCCATGGCTTGTTAATAATAACAAAGCGCCTGAAAACTAAACAAAGGTTAATTCTACGCAGTCAGGAGGACAGAATTAAAGATTCTGTGACATTTACAGATTGACATCTACTAATGGATTTGTGTATTGTTTGCAGGAAGATGTTTATCCAACCCATTCATCCTCCCTGACCTTCTCTTTTTGTGGACTTCCCATCATATTTCCTGCAGCTACTTGTGAGTGCTGTCACTTGAACGCAAACAGATGTGGTTTGGGGGCACTTGCTGAAACGACTGATGCTGTCATTCTTCTTGGGAGGACAGTCCCCGGTGTAAACTGGACATACTGACTTCCCCGTAAGACACGTATCTACCACACAGCGAGGTCTGTGACCATTTTGTCCCATGAAAGGACAAACCAACAGACAGCTCGACTCTTGTGATGGATGCTTTAGTAACATTAGTATCTGCCTATCTGTGATATAAAGACGGGGAGATGTAGATGCAGAATGTGCTTTCTCTTTCTTGGGAGATTTTCAAAGGCATATCGAAACCAAAAGAAAACAAAAACATATAATATTCACATATTATTATTGTACCCGCAAATTACATATACATATCCATATCCTTTTTTTAAATTATAGTTGGTGTAAACTACAGTACATATAAAAAAAACATCCCTGACAGGTTAATGGAGAGCAAGTCTTTGTAGTTCTCTTTCTTTTTAGCTGCACATCCAGACAATGTGCTTTTGCAACACACTCTTATTGAAAAACCAGTATTGTAACATGGCTATAATTATCTTAAAATTGCCATGTAGTGGATCATGTCTCTGAGGATTTAATTGCACTAATGTGCTCTCGTTGGTCTCTTCACCAATGACAGTGAAGATGTCCTTGCCTCACAGCCAGTCTGTTCATCTTTATTTAAAAGCAGCAGTGGCACGGCCTTGTGAGTTCTGTTCGTTGCTCATAGCATCTGTTTGACACTGAAAAGAACCATGGTTTTGAAACAGATGTGCCCATCTGTGAATAGAATCAAGTTAATTATCATTATAGCAATGTAATGTATTGTGTAAGCCATGTATAAGTGCATTGCATTTAGCACAGTAATAATATATATTTCTACAATTTCTAACAATTTAGAAAATACTTTGGGGTGTACCATCACAGTAATGACTGCGACTGTAGACCATTCAGCATTAACCCCAAACCATCCAACACCTTTAGATCCGTACTGGTACACCTGAGAGACAGGACGCCCAAGGAGTGGTGTACGACATCATCATGCTCATCATGATCAACCTGGACAAGAGACTGAGTAAACCCCTGAAACAACATCATCTGTTGGTGAACACCAGACCAAAACCACTGTCAGCATCCACTGGGAAGAGGTCAAAGGCCACACAAGGAGTCAGTGATCAACTGGAGAAAGATAAAGGAGGACATTCACCATCTTTGAACAGAGACAGAGATTACTATCTCTATTCTTATACATGTTATTTGTGAGTGGTCATGTGATGACAACAGAACCATCTCCATAACGTCTAAGTTAACTCCATCTCCTGAGGAAGGGTCTCACCAAAACCTTGCAATTTCAGGCGGATGGCCGTGGTTTTGCAGGACATAGCAGGGCACGCTTCAGTGAACTCTGTGACCATCTCAGCCAGTGCGCCTTTTTTACTTAAATCAAAATTGTATTATTTACAAGGCATGTACAACAGTCAGCACCAGTAAATAAGTATACCAGCAAGACAGTAAACTGTATATTCCCCATTCCTTCCCTCCTGCCCCTTATCCCTAAGTAAAAACAAACAAACAAGAAGAGTTTGTGCTCTGAGTGTAAGTTGTTTTTTTGCTTATTTGGCCTCACATCTATGTGCATAGGAAGTGATAGTCTGCCTCGCAAGACTGTTTGGGTGGTTATATGGGAGATTTTCTGCCAGAAAAGCCTGTGGGAAATCAGGTGGTACAGTATATAGATGGTCAGGCTGAAAAATGTAGTAAAGATTCTTATTTTTTCTACCTGACTCAACAGTTTTGTTGACTTTTTATTCTTAAACTTGGTAAATGTATTGTTTTCAGGTATTTGAAAAATAATAATAATAATTTTCAGGTTTCAGTTGCAGTTTCGTTCGGTTTTAACAAAACTACCTGCTTAGGTTTAGGAAGATCATGGTTTAGGTTAAAATAATAAGTCAACGTTCACTTCTGGTTTCACATGGGACACAAACAGCGACAATCACAAAAAGTAAAAATCATCTAAGTGATGCACATGCACATGAAAAACTGAAAGATCTGCAAAAACTCAGCAAGTGGACTTTGTGTTAAGAATTTTGTGTCAATCATGACACATTCTTTACACCTTATCGTTTGAACAGATGGTAGATGTGTTTGATGTGAATGAAAGAATAAGAGAGAGTTCAGGGATCTACTGTGGTCAAGTGGTGACAAAGCCTTCTCCTGAGACTCTCTGTTGCAGATCTATCACACTGGAAGAGATATGGGCTTTGATAGTTGATCCTTGAAGTGTTACAGTACCACTGAGCTGCCTCTTCATCATCATCCTCATCTGCATGCATGCTGATATTAAGGGACTTCTCAGTGTGAGTGACTGGATGCTGCACGCTGGCAGAGACAGTGAGCCTGAGCTCAGTAAAGCCTATGAAGCAAAGACATGGAGGTGGGGGTGCTTGGGGATGTGCCTTGCCTCAGCTCCAGGGTGTGGACACAGCAGGGGTTGATGGAGGAGAACTGAACTGCAGTCATGCCAGCATAGCAGCTGCAGTGTGGCCACCGAGCCACCATAATCCTTAATTCCAAACATCCACATTTTTGATTTGAGATCCTGCCTCAGCCAGTGGCGTGTGTGAAATTCATTATCATCATGTGAGGAGATCAGAGGGGGAGAGAGGCAGGGAGAAAGGGAAAGAATGCATTCATATATAGAGTGTGAAATGAATGACTTTAATCTGGTCCTGCTACTTATCTGTGGGTGTGAGCGCTGGATCGCCGCAGATGAAATAGCTTCATTGCATCAAACAGCATGTAAGATGAAGTGGATCATTTACCCAGAGAAAATGCTGTCATTATGAAGTTAATGACTCAGAGTGTTCATAACCATAGTATAGGAAAACATGGTAGTGCTCTGCTACTGTATCTGCACATACTGGCCCATATTTTCAAGTATCAAAGTGTACAAGTTAAATCAGTTTGGCCTTTTAATCGTAATTCAATAATTTGTGGTAGCTGTTTTTCATAATGTACATGAATGCAGCTCTGATATTTCAGTCCATGGTGACTCTGTGCAAGACACCAATGGCAATAATAGGAAAGACAGTAGAAAGCAAGACACATTTCTGACTAATTTCAAAAAGAAGCAAAAAGCATTTATCAGAGTCATCACTACTATAGCCACAAAAAAACTAAAGGAGAAATTCACAAAATTGAAAATGCATAGTCATAGTCATAGTCAACCCCATGCCCATGCCATCTTAATCAACCCGGTTGCTAGGTGTGATACATTGTTTTAAATAGTGTGATTGGTTGATAAAAAAAACATATAAAAATGCACTCTAAGTGATATTTGGTAGGAAATTGACAATGACATCAATAGGCCTAATCACTGGATTAGTCTCTATTAAGATAAGATATAAGACATAATCTAATAATGAATATGATTTTATTTAATTAAGACATACTCTAAAGAAGCCTAAAAAGTGTTTGAAAATACAGACCTACACCTGCATACTGACATACTGTTAGTTGTTTGTTTACATGTAAACCAGTGAGGAGTGTGATATAACAAGAGGGAGACTAAGAATGAACTGTAATGTTCTGTGTGATCACTTTATTGATTAAAGTCAGAACTTCAGTCAGCTTATCAACAAATCAAAAACCAAATCCAATAATACTGGAAATAATGGTTTAAACAACTCAGTACCACTGAGACACTCGACGAATGCAATTTGCTGCACTGATGAATTTGCAACTTCTGTAACAATTGTGTCAGAATCTTTGTGAAACCAAAAACAGGCTCTTAAGAACCCATTGTGTTTGATAAGTTTGATTAAACAATCAACAACTGAAACAAATTAATAACTTCATGCTCATCACTAGTTTACCTGCTAAAATTGTGCTATATGAAGAATCAAACCATCAAAGGTGGATTTGTAAAAGTCAACATTCAGATGACAAAACAATCTCACCATAAGATCCTTCTGGAGCCTTCAATCATATCATATTACATGGACATCATCAGTTGTCATGGACGTGTAGGTGTTTAAATGTAAATATTTCTAAACACTTGACACCTTTCACACTGCACATGATCCTCTGTGAATTAAAAAATTCCACATTCAGTTAGTGAAAAAAGAAAAATGGGAGGTAAGTTTGGAGGCATTGAGGAGTGTAATCTTATACTATTTCAATGATCTGTGGTGGTTGAAATGTTTAATAAAATGAAGCCCTCTGTTCGTCCTTCAGACCGTTTCCTTCTTATCTGTAACTGATGTCTCATTGGTTTATGGTTTAGAATATAATCCCGCTCTAGTATTCTTTTCCACAGGACATTCCTCACAAGAAGAAAGTTAAGATGACATTTCAGGGAGCTTTTACAAAACACAACTGGAAGTGACCTCACATGTTCAGTATTAGTTATCCTTGCCCAAGTATGAAATGAATTCACTCTACAATGGTGGACTCTATAGAAAGCCCAGGTAGTCAGGAATAAAACTGTTTAGGCAACTGTTGTCATCAGACGAAGGTGATCTTTGTGGGTTTTCTCTCTTCCTCTGCACTCTGAGCAGTGAGCTGTCTCACCATATTTCTCAGTTAGATAAGCTTGTCTATGAGCCGGGGCTCCTCAGAGCCAGAGCTCTCCATCAGAGCTGGCTCTATAAACATCAGCACAGCGTCTACCTTGACCCAGACTCTGATGGATGACTGTACTCAGCCTCGAGTCTGACACTGTGGGCGCTTCTGACTCACCGCCTGCGGTGTCTAACTGTAAGAAGGAAAACATTCACACCACCAACAGTTAGACTGATACTCAACAATCATTATAATAATGCAGCTTGATTATATGTTCATTGTATAATTGATCTGCAGTGGACTGTTTTTCAACATAAAGACCTTAAAGGGATATTCCCTCCATCTTCTTCTGCACTGCAGACCCTCTGTGTTTTACTTTTAGGTGTAAGTGAAGCAGGAAAAAAAACATAAAAATAAAGACTGCTAGCTCATTATAGCACTTGGCTACATCTCAAAAACTATTTATTTATATGATCTATCTATTTATTAAAACTGACATTATGATATTTAAGTTTCTGCAATATATATTGTGATATGAAAAAAAAAAGAATTTCTTCCAGATAACTTGAACAGTTCTATCTGGACAGAATTAATCAATCTAGAGTATTTGGGGTGATTTTGTAAGTAAATTGATCAAGAATGATTTTGATTTGCTGTGCATGCAGAGCCTTCATGTCACGTACAAGCAACAGACTCCTGATGTATCCATGAACCATTAAAACCAGACTAAATTCTGTAATATTAGACAGACATTGTCTCCGGCAATGTGACTATGTGACTAAACGATATATTGTGCAGCCCTAAGAATTGATTTTCATTAATTAATAAATTATCAATTTGTGTGCTGTTACAGCTTTAGTTGAGGAAGTGGCAGCAGTATTACCGATATCAAACTACTGCTGAGGCTTAGCATTCAATGATATCAGCGGTTTCCTTTTTATCATTACTGATTATGACCACCAAGGAACACAGCTAACAGTTCAATCAGAAGAGACAGTGTGGATTAAAATACAATTCAAATGAATAAACCCAGTCAGCCTAGAACCTCACCAAAATTCAAAACCAACAAATCCACAGAGATTGCTATATCCACTGCCCTCCACTCAGTCTTCACACACCTTGAAAATAACAACAGCTGCATCAGAATGTTGTTGGGTTTTTTTCAGTTCAGCAACCAATACAATCTCCCCCAAGAATCTTGGCTGTTCGGGTTGGCAGTCCCACATCCTCTACATTAGTGGTCAACACTGGAGCCCCCCAGGGCTGTGTGCTCAGCTGCCTCCTAATCATGTTCAGCCATAACTGCATTCCAAGACATCAAGAGAACACTATTGTGAAGTTTGCAGATGGCGTTAACATCATCAGCCAGATGACAAAGAATGATGAAATCAACAATCTTGCAGAGCGGTGCACAGAGAACAATCTACTGCTCAACATCAGCAAACCCAAGGAGCATATTGTTGATTTTAGAAAAAAAGAGGTAAAGACACATCCCCCTGTCTTCATCAGTGGAGCTGAGGTGGAGCAGGTGAACAGTTTTAGGTTCCTGGGAACCAACATCACAGAGAACCTAACATAGTCATTATCACATATCCCCACCCTTGTAAAAAAAAAAAAAAAAAAAAAAAAAAAAAGGCTGACTGTTACCCGACCTACAATCCCAAAGCTTCAGTATTTGACAAGTTGAGATTAAGACTCAAAACACAATCTTTGTAAAAAAAAAAAAAATTGGACCTTTTAATGAAAATTTAGATGGTTAAATTAAACACTTGTCAACTTTTACAGAGGAGCAATAGAAAGCATCCTGACTGGAAACATCACAAACTGTCAGGGTTTGTGAACAGCCCAGGACAGGAAGGCTCTAAAGTGGGTGATTAAAACTGCCCAGAACATCACTGGTATTATTTACAGAGCATCAGTGACATTGGTGAAGTCTGCACAGAGCCAAAAGACAACACCCATCCAGTCACTGTCTGTTCACCCTGCTGCCATCTGACAAAAGATACAGAAGTATCTGCTACTGTATCACCAGACACCAGACAAACTAATTTATTATTACTCATACATGTAACTTCTGTTTTAGTGGCATAAGTGGACTACAAACTACATTTCGTCACACAACCTTGAGTTGTAAACAGCAAACTGCAAAACAAAATTCAGTGATTCACTCGTGTGTCTTCTCCTTCGATTTCATACTGGAAATCTGTTACAAAATTAGCTATCTCTCAGCCACAAGTCTTTAATTGAAAGCTAGTATTCAAATAATAGCCGTTGGCAGCACAATCACATAAAGGAAGCGTAAAACCCATCAAAGATGATAGTATTGACCTGTACTTCTTAATAAATCACTTGGTGAATTTAACATACCATAATGTACATTTCTATGGCACTATTTTCACTTGTACACCAACAGCTGTTTCATGGAGGGTAGCAGTATCAGAAAAACAGCTAAATGAAAGTGACTTGAACACCTATTTGGGAATTTACATTGTTTCATTAAGAGCTTGTAGAATAAATACCACAGAAACAAACTAGAATGCCACTCAGTAGAATGCATACCTCTGCCAAGGCCCAACAGTTTAATTCAAAAAGGCCAATCCAATATCAAACTTGATAACCCTGTATCACTCTAAATTTTAAACCACCCATAAGCGCTTAACAATAAATTGATCTAACCAGATCAAGAATCTGCATCAAGTTGTTCTCACCCATAGACAGCAACCACCTTAATACAAAAGATTTTTTCATCAAGATCAATGCATTATTCCCTGAGAAGTCAACAAAAATGTTGCAATGTTAAAAAAGTGAGAAAAAATGCCTGTATCCGTCCCTCAATCTGAATCAGCACCAAGCTAATGGGGTCTGTTCTGGGCTAGGTCCCATCCTCCATCCAAGTTTTTCAGCTCAGTTCAGTTCAGTAGTTTTTGTGTAATCTTGCTGACAAACCAACCAACCAACCAACCAAACAACCAACCAGCCAACCAACCAACATAACCTCCTTGGCGGGGGTAAATATAGAGGAGAGGTTAAGAGGAAGCGCATCCACTAGATATCCTGTGTTTGTACATGATGACATTACCTGAAGGTCTTCAACTTTTCCAAAATTAAAATTCTTCGTACTCTAGAGAGCACTCAGAAAACTCCCTTTTGAAAAAGTGCAAATTTTTCTGTGTAGCAGCAGCCTGAGGGTGGAACTTGCAAAAGTGGTCACCAACACATTAGGATTAATTTCTAGGGACCAATAATAGCAACATGTAATGTCAGGGAAGTCTGTCCAATAGTTTTATAAGATAGTTTTTCATAGATCATGGGAGTTTGAAACTGGAGTCATATTTAGACAAAAAGTCAGTGGGTCAACAAATGTATTAACCATCCTCTGGGGACATGAAAATTCCAATGTGAATTTCATGGTAACCTGGCCAAGAGATCAGACTGTGTTGAAAAGTGACTTCATACTGTTCATTCAGAGAGAATACATTAAAGCTTTTGTACTTTGGATTCTCCACTTATTAACAATATGAGCCTAAATATAGCAGCAGCTGTGTCTGTCAAACAGCCTGCTGCTCAGTCAGAACAGGACTCGTCTGTCCTCCCAGCTCTCATAATGGAAGGTCTCTGGATCCATTACCATCATTTAGCCCTTTGGCAGTGCTCACACTTGCTAAACAATTACAGCCTGTCCTGCTGAGGCTGGACATGGACTAACACATGTGGACACACACACACACACACACACACACACACACACACACACACACAGTAAACATGAATACTATATAGATCACATCATGCTGTAATCTAAAGTGTTTCACTACACATTATGTTTTACACTACACTGTGGTTTTGGCCATTCATGCTGCTAGTCTGATGACCATTTTATGTGATTGGCCACTGCAAAGTGACGTCAGGCTGCATTTCTCCAAAAGTTAAGTCGGTTTCAATTTTTTTGCTGCAGCCGGCTGCGTTTGTTTTCTGGAACCACAACTGCCGCAGCCAAAACGGACAAACAGAGTTGCGGGGAGAGGAGCGGAGGAAAGGAATCTAGGATATACAAACTGAGAAATGAGTAGAGGGGCAGGTAAGCTTTGAATGAGCTTTCTCTGTCACCGTACTGCTGACTTATAAGACATTTTCTTTGGTTGTCTGTTTCTTTGTCTGTTTTGGGTTTGGTGCAAGTGATTACACCGCTATTTTAACTGGATGATTTTGAATGTTGCACCTGTGTGATGGATCTAACAGACGTTGGTGATGGCACTGATTTAGGTCCCAACCTGCTAAAGTAATAGTGTGGGGTCTTCTCAAAAATGAGTAAATCTGGCCTACCAGATTGTGCTACAAACACCCTCCTGAAAATAAAAAAGTTTACAAAGATGCACACCAAACCTTTTTTTTACCAGTTAGCAGGTAAGAGTGCTGGGTAAGAACAGAAAAAATGAATCTAAAAGAAACCTGCTGTGCATCCATATAAAAAAATTAAATAATTAAAATTGAACATTTGGTCATAGCTACATAGTGAAGCACTCGTTCTTGCGACGAGGAAAGAACTAAGGGGCCCTTCTTGAAGGATCTATTGCACTTTGACGGAGGAGCAAATTACCACAGCATTGGTGAAGACCTCAGCTAACATTAAATTAATTTTGAACCTCAAAGCACAACAGAAATGTTATGCCTCAATAATACTAAAAGGCTAAATAAAAGCCAAAATAGTTAAAGAAAGTGGGACATGATACTTTACCATTTCAATGACAAACAGCTGCTGTGGGTCCTCTTTAAAGACCGAAGAATGGAGAGTAAATAAGGAAATTACAAAAATGTGAAGAATGATCAATTTCTTTCCACAACCCGATCAATACTTAAGTTGATGATACCAATATTAGGAAGTAAAAATTCCGATTATGAAATATTGGCCAATATGCAGGTTTTTGGCAACGATCCCTCAAATGTGGTTATCAAACACTTGAAGATATGTAACATAGCCAGGATATTTTACAGTTTAACAATAAAATGTGTCATCTAAAATGAAATCAGTGCACTGAAACAATACAATTAATAAGGAATTTAATAATTCTAAATTATCCCAAGCATATTTTTCTGCATTATATTATAATGTGGAAAATTACAAATATAATTATATAAAAAACTGAAAGTTTTCATATCAATTCATATCAGGCAATATACTCACTGAGCAGGCAACGTCTGTGGACGTCCAAAACAGGTTGATATCGTGTCCGTCGGGCCAGGCCATGATCTAGACATCCACTGACATCCAGAATTAGTTGAGAATAGACATTCATACTGGCTATGATCTGGACATCCACGGACAGCCAGAATTAGTCGACAAACGCCATATAAACATCTATACAAGGTCCAGAAAAGACGTATAAAAAACTTTCATTCTGGCTCCCCAGAGAGTATTTACTGAATTAAGGACTCGTGCAGCAAGTAACTTAAATTAAAAACAGGCTAAAAGAAGAAACACAGGCACACTTCTGTCTTTTATTTAATATGGATATGACTAGAATTGGGGGCAATGACAACAATGTTGAAATGGTGGGGCAAGTAACATAATCCAACATTAATGACTTCATAACTTCACTTTATCAACTTCCAAACATTTTCAAACACATTAGATGAATTGACTGTTGGTCCTAACGGGACTTTAACAATGCCATGAACTGTTGGCTAATGAATAACCTTGAGCTAACGTGGCTAACACTAAGTTTTAGCTTTGTTGGCTAATTATACCCCTTTTCCACTTCATTCCTATGAAAGCTGCTCAATGTCGTTTAAAGCCAAAAAAGCTTGACTTCCCAGCTATGAAAATACCTGGATCGCCGACCGAGTTGGCTAACTTCCTGTTTAGCGCCCAGCTAACTTGAAGGGGGATACAATCATTTAAAGGTGTGACTCCTCTAGAATGTTATTGGACTGAATGGCTCAAATTATGATAGTGAAACGAGTCATTTCGCGGGGGTTGTGCTGTCAAAAGAATGTATCCACCGTTTTACAGACGCTTCCTTCACAATGACTGTACTGTTGTTTTCTTTTCTGTTACAACTGTTTCTGGTGCATTCGTGACATGAAACGTGACGTCAGTGACATACAACATAATGCTTCAGATAAAAATCACAGACGGGCTTCCTTGCCTGCGGGCAGTGGGAATGGGGTCAATAGGCAATTTTTAGCTGGTTGACCCACGTTTAAAACCCCTGTGTAGACCTGCCAATTTTGGTGGAAAAGCAGTATTAGTTAACCAGCTTAACTCTCTGAAGTCGACGGACGCGCCGGCACATCCAAATCACATGACCGATTTAAGATGACGTAGCAGCGAGACGCAGCCTCGCTGAGTCTCCGTTCCAACTTGTGTCAAAAGTGCGGACTTCAAACTATATACCAGTTTTTTTGTTTTGTTTTTTTTGTTTTGTTTTTTATTTTGTTGATAGGCCAAGTAAAACCAGACCTATGATAAATAATTCACACCATGCTTTTTCCTGAATATTGTCATCACGTTTGGTGTGCGTTTGGTGCAGGAAGAAACAGTAAAAACAGGCTATTCTCAGGAAAGTGCTCGCAAGCGAAAGTGCTTGCAAGCGAAAAAACATGGCTAAGCCTATTTTTCCTATTGGTGGAACATGCACCACATCAACCAATCAAAAAATGGCATTTGGTTGCTGAGGAACAGGGGAAAGTTGTCGGAGTGATGGCAGCGAAAGAGAGACAGCGATATCGAGCAGCTAGCAACAATGAGTTTTGAGATATGAGAGATTTGTAACATTTAGCGGGTTTGGAGTGTATAGTTAGTGTGTAGTGTGTAGTGAAGTGTGTTTAGTGTGTAGTGTAGTAGTTTTTTTGTTTTGTGTGTCAAAACAATGAGGCGACTACTGAAAGTGGAGCCAGTCTGAGCCAGAGAGTGAGGACTTTGACGATGAAGTGAGTGATCCATCTTTTGTTTTGGTGACACCCTGGAAGTGTCAGGCCTGTGATGTGCCTCTCTGTCTTGTGGTGGACAGGAACTGTTTTTTGGAGTTGCACAAATAATTTGTGTGGCATGTTATTGTGACACCTGGTTGTTTTGTAAATGGTTATAGTTTACAAAAAACGCCTGAGGCATTGCATGCATTTTAAAGTAAATAGTTACATAACTTTGTAAATTTCAAAAACTTATGTACAAATTTAGCAAACAACAATTTATATTTGCATTCTAAGTTATAAAAATGGTTCGTTAAACATGTTTGTGGTTTTCACAGTAAAAAATCAAACTTTTAAAAAAGTAGTCAAAAATGGCCAATTATACTCTGGACCTCAGAGGGTTAAAATGTAATGTTACATAAGATGGAAAATTACAGTTGAAGTGCACTGCAGCAGTGCAGCCACCTTGTGGCGGAAAATGGTATAACAGTGATTGGCAATGTGGTTTGTAATCAGCTGACGGTAATACCGTATACCTTGGGTAAAATTTGGGGAAGGTTTAACAGTATCAAATATTGGATACCGCCCAACCCATGCCTGCCACAGTGTGCATGAATGAAAGGCTGCCAGGCTGAATGGGGGGTTGATTACTTACTCCTGTGTCAGTAATTTACCTCCTGAGACTGCTGCTTTCATCCTTTTTTCTTCCCTGAGAATAAGGAGAGAGTGAATGAGACAGAAAGAGGTAGATTGGCAGGGAGCTACAGCGATAGGGGAATTGGGGTTTAGAAGTGTGCATTCCCATTACCATAAGATAGATCCCCTGCACTGTCAATTACACTGAAAGCAGTGTCTGCAGGGGGTTAGGCTGAATGTAACAGGTGGAGATGATTGACAATTCAGCCCCACAGGAATGATTTTTAATGAGGCAAATGTTTTGTTGCTCTTGTCAAATGATGACGTTGAGAATTGTGGTGTCATACATAGAGAATCAAGTATTCTATCAAAAGCCCGTCTTCTCAGAGAAGACAGACAAGTGATGACAATACACACTGTGGAATTATCTGAAGACACTTACACAGCTGGCTAAATCCTTTCTAAATCTTTCATTGTTCACTGATGTTGGTGACCTAAATGAACACCAGTCTAGTAAATATGATTCATGTGCAAGGGGGATTTTCTAAAAATATGATTTTATTTGTAAGGATTCAACCATAGTTGTACAAAAACATGGTTTATGATGCTTTAGTTTTGACAGTATTAAGTGCCATTTTTATTGAATGATGTACCCAGTTTTTTTCCTCTGTGTGGCTATGGTTTACTCATTGCCTAAACACAAAGGAATGCTTCAACATTTTGAAATACACGTATTTGCTTTCTTTCAGAGATGAGGTAAAAAGAAGAAAATATATCTCATGTCTCTGTGTTAAGGATGGTTGTGGTTAGCCTAGCTTAGCATAACAACTTGAAGCAGGGGTAAACAGCCTCTCTCTATCTAAAAATACATTTACAAACGTGTTTGTTTAATACATGCTAAATCATAAATGTAAAAATGGAGCGTAATCAGTTACTGGAAGGTTGCCTGTTGGAGGTATTAACAAATGAAGCTCAGCACAAGTTCAATCAGGAACACTATCTTTACATTCACCTCTCTCCCTGCTCCTTCTATTCACCTGACATGGGCGTTTCTCAGTTGTCAGTTCTCAACATTGTCGGTATCAAAGTCAACAAATAACAGAGAATGTGTTCAAAACTGAACAAAAAATAAACCATCACATCATCAAATTAATATTTAGTAGTCCTGCCATTAGCACGCAGTAGAGCTCTGATCCTGGCTGGCATGTTCCCCACGAGCCTTTCACACTGTTGAGGGGTAATCTTGTCCCATTCTTCTTGAATTACTGCTTTTAATTCTTCTAAATTCTTTGGTTTACGCTTTGAAACAGACCTTTTGATAATCCACCACAGATTTTCAATGGGGCTCATGTCCGGGGATTGAGCTGGCCACTCTAAGACCTGGATACTGTGCTCCTGCAGCCAAGTTCTACTGGCCCTGGATGTGTGGCAATGGGCATTATCCTGTTGAAACATCCAGTTTTGACCTCGATGGAACAGTGCACGTGCAGAAGGGAGCATGTGGGTTTCGAGAATGGCACAATACTTGGCAGAGTTCAATGTGCCATCACAGACAGTGAGATGACCAACACCAGCAGCACTCATGCATCCCCAAACCATGATACTGCCTCCACCGTGCTTCACAGTAGGTACTGTACATGCTGGAGATAATGCTTCGCCTGGCCTTCTGCGTACCCTCACATTAGCAGGAGGAAGATAAAGCTGGAAACTGGACTCATCTTACCACAGAATCTTCTTCCAATTCCTGACTGTCCAGTTCTTGTGTGCTTGGGCCCAACGACGCCGGGCTAACCTCTGTCTCTCATTGATCAGGGGCTTCTTGACAGCCTTGTAGGACCTTAAGCCATGATCTAAAAGTCGGCCTCGTACAGTGTGGGTGGAACACTGGACACCAGTTTGGTTTGACCACTGCTGCTGAAGCTCCTGTGATGTCATTCAGTGGTTTTCCCTGCACATGCGGATCAGGATGTGGTCATTTCTTGCTGAGGAAACCCTTGGACGCCCAGATCTTGGTTTGTCTTCCAAGCTGTTGGTTCGTCTGTATTTCTGCAGAGAGTATCCAATTGCTGAAGGACTGCATCTGCACTTCCTGGCTATCTGCGACAGCTGTACCCTTCCTGGCTGAGAATCTGTATCTTCAGGCGTGTTTCCTGCGTTAGGTTCCTTGTTTTAGCCATTTTTGTCTCTGAAGAACTTTCAAATGTGCTGGCTTTATATAGACACTAAGCACGGCAACAAAAGTGTCTTTTAATAAAAAGCACCACCTTCATTAGTGGATCACTGGTACCAAAATGACCCAATACTCAAAATTTCTTATGTATTTTTATGGAACCAATCAATTTTAAGTTTTTAATGGCTTTTTTAGGATTTGTTTAGTATTTTGGCTGTGACTGTACCAAAAGAAACTTGAAGACCTAAGAGTGATTCTTAATGCAATATTTCACAAATGCATGGGGTGTCCGAAAACTTTTTTCCACCACTGTATGTATATATATCTTAGCTCGTTATTAGCTAGTTCTAGCTTCTAGCAGCCTGGGCAACTCCCGGGCTGAACAAATGAAGAGTGAAGAGTTCAGATACCGTCCAACTCAGCAGCTTTAAACCAGTCTTCACAGTAACACAATACATGGTTATGCTGGAGCCCTGACCTTATTTAGACACTTTTATGCTGGCTCACCTGTTGTAACATGCAGACTTCACTTGTTGCCATGACGGAGAGTGGCTTCCTTCAACACACACCAATGCACTACGTCACACTCAGGTTACCCACAAGGCCACCGCCTTAAAGGGGAGGGTGAACCGGTAACACATATCCCCCCGGCTAACGTAAAAATAAATAAATAAATAATCCAAGGTGAACACATCGATTTAGTGAGTCTCATTGTGCCTTCCCCCGAGGGCGATAAAGCTACCGCCACCGGGAAAAAATGTCATGGCAATTGTCTGCAAATCCCTGGATAAACAAAGACTTATCTATCGGGCAGTTTCATGTTGCTTCAGGCGTTTACCGCGGTGTCATCTGCTCTACTTTCCCTGAAAGAAGGCAAGAACTAGATGCCTATTTGGCCCTCATCGGTGATATTCTACCTGTACATAAGCTTCTCCAGCAAGCCGCGCTTCACATCGCAATCCAACAGCCGCCTAAACTGGTCTGTACTGGACACAGAACGGTTGGTGATGATAGCTGGAAGCAACCCTATAATTTCCTGCAACACCTTCCCGCCCGCCCTCAGCCTACCTCTGACAAGTGACAACGGTCGTCAGACCTTCATTTCTGTTGGTCTTTCAGACTTAATTTCTGTTTGGTCTTGACCTTTTATTTATTTGTTCACATTCATGGTCTTCATGATCTCACACATCATTCAAGATATATGCACATTATTCGTTTGTCATTGTCCTAATTTTCGTTTGGTTGCATGACCTTTTATTTCAGGCAGGTCCTCGCCAGCCTTTAATCATGCTGATCATGTCTTAAGCATGAGTTCATGAGTTCATAAGCATTAAGTTCTACGCACTGGGGCAGATTATAATATTTACATCTTTCTTCCAGCAGTGCTTTCTCCATCTAATACTGTTATGCTTCTTCTGCTAGAAATATGTAAGGTAAGTATCGATACCCATCAAAAAATGTGTTCCTGTCGTTCTTTTCTATTCTTCACTTTTCTTTGGGGGGTTTCCTATTCTACGCACAGCTTCATCACCTGTACACATGGCAATAAATCTTCTTGTTCACTCAAAGAAATAACAAGTCTCTCCTGATTGAAATAACAGTATGTCTGTACAGCACATGGCTGTATCCAGGAAAACTGAATACTGCTTTCCAAGATGGGACAGGCCAATTAAAATTGTTTAGTTTACCTTTACAAGTAATAATAATAATAATACATTTTATTTGTATAGCGCTTTTCGTGGTACTCAAAGACACTTTACAGGTTAAAAAGCAGAATAATAAAAACAACACAATAAAAATACAAAAAGAGACAAGTTATACATTAAAAACAGTTTTAAAAAGGTGAGTTTTGGTGAGTGTTTTGAAAGTAGTGAAGTTTGTACAGTCTCTGATGTGTGTGGGGAGGGAGTTCCAGAGGGAGGGGGCAGCTACTGAGAAAGCTCTGTCGCCCCAGGTTCGGTGCTTGGTCCTGTGTGGTGGAGTGAGGAGATTTGCGCCGGAGGAGCGGAGGGTGCGGGACGGGTTGTGGCGGTGGAGCAGGTCGGTGAGGTGGGGGGGGCCTGGTTGTGGAGGGCTTTGTGAGTGAGGAGGAGTATTTTGAATTGAATCCGTTGTGGGACAGGGAGCCAGTGGAGTTTTTGGAGGATGGGGGTGATGTGGTCACGGGTGCGGGTGTGGGTGAGCAGGCGAGCAGCAGAGTTCTGGACATGTTGGAGTTTATTTAGCAGTTTGGATGGTGTGCCATAGAGGATGCTGTTGCAGTAGTCAAGTCTGGAGGTGATGAAGGCGTGGATCAGGGTTTCTGCAGCAGAGAAGGAGAGTGATGGGCGGAGACGGGCTATGTTTTTGAGGTGGAAGAAGGCAGTTTTTGTGATTTGATTTATGTGTTTTTGAAAGGAGAGGTTGTTGTCAAAGATGACTCCGAGGTTGCGACTGTGTGGGGAGGGAGACAGGGTGGAGTTGTCCAGGTTGAGGCAGAAGTTGTGAGCAGTTTTGATGAGTGATTTGGGGCCGATGATGATCATGTCCGATTTGTCGCAGTTCAGTTGGAGGAAGTTAGTTTGCATCCAGGATTTGATTTCAGTGAGGCAGTCGGTGAGTGTGGAGTGGGTGGCGGTGGTGATGGATTTTGTGGAGATGTAGATTTGGACGTCGTCAGCGTAGCAGTGGAAACGGAGACCATGACGGCGTATGATGTTGCCAAGGGGGAGCATGTATAGGATGAAGAGGAGTGGACCAAGCACCGAACCCTGGGGGACACCTTGGGACAGATGAGCAGTGGAGGAGGTGCAGTTGTTGATGTGGACGAACTGTTATCTGTTAGTGAGATAAGATTTTAACCAGGAGAAGGCAGTGCCGGTGATGTTGAGGGAGGATCAAGGCGGGAGAGAAGAATGCAGAGGAGGGGGAGAGGCAGATATTTGACTGTCAAGAGAGGCTGAGAGGGCTGAGGGGGGGATGGATTTCAGGTTTCTGTAGGATATTTTGTGTTTGTCTTTTGGAGTGGGGAGAGGGATGACGATATCCATGGTAATTGCCAGGTGGTCAGAGATGTTGAGGTTGAGACTAGAGAGTTGATGTATCGTGAGACCAGTGGAGCAGACCAAATCCAGGATGTGACCACGGCTGTGGGTGGGAAAGTTGACGTGTTGGGTGAAGTCGAAGCAGTGTAATAAGTCCAGAAAGTCAGTGGCAGTGTCTGTGTCCATGTGGATGTTAAAATCGCCTAGGAGGAGAATTGAAGGATAGATGGCAGATAGGTGGGTCAGAAAATCTGAGAAGTCGGAGATAAAGGAGGGATTTGGTTTGGGGGGGCGGTAGATGATGGCAGTGACCAGAGGAGTGGGACCAGAGAGTTTGAAGGCGATGTGTTCAAAAGAATGGGCAGCGGGAATGGGGATTGTGGATGTTTTAATGTCCTTTCTGTAGATGGCAGCAATACCACCTCCCCGCCCCTCGGGTCGAGGTTTGTCAATGTAAGTGAATGAGGTGGGTGTGGTCTGATTAAGGGAGAAGTAGTCCAGGGGTTTGTGCCAGGTTTCAGTCATGCAGAATATGTCCAGGTTATTGTCAGTGATGAATTCATGCAGAATGTGGCTTTTATTGCTAAGTTAGCGGGTGTTGAGCAAAGCCAGTTTCAGGTGACGTTGCTTTGACAGGTTGGGAGGACTGAGGAAGTGGGCGGAGATTCGATGGGTTCACGTGTCGTTTCTTGTTGTGTTTACGTAACGAGGAAGTGGTGGTGCAGCAGGACAAGATGGATGGGATGGAGTTTGCGGATGAAGAGTTGTAGGTCAACATACGGTCAGAACCTCTGTGTGGAGGCCGGCCGCTGCGTAGTAGTCCAGTTTCAATGATAGTGTACATGCAGTCCGGGCGGAGGTGGTGGTTGAGAGCATGGAGGTCGGAGTTGGAGTATAGCAGCGGCATGGTCTGGCTGTGGAGTGCTAGCTGAAAGCTAGCGCTAACTTGTGTCCAGGAGCAGGGCGTCCAGGGAAGGAGTAGCGAGGTGTACCCGAGGATTATCCACGGGATAATCCACAGCACACCAGCAGTCTGGTGAGGAGGAGAGGAAGCCTGGAGGCCCCCACTGGTGTGCTAGCCTAGCGGTGGCGCCGAGGTGAGGAGATCGTTAGCCCGATGCGGTGGCGGTCAGCGGAGGAAACCAGCTAGGGTCCGGCAGCCGACCACGCCGGGATGGGAAGATCCCAGTGGGACGAGCAGGTGGACACGAGCTGGCGGAAGATGATGCAGGTTGAGACCGCAGGAATGACTGCCCCGTTAGCAGGAAGACGAGACCATGGCAGGAATCCCTCTCGGGAGACCTGGAGGCAGCAGGAGCCGGCAGGAGGGGACCTCTTGTCAGGTAGAATGGCGAGCTTAGACGCCAGCGGTGGTCCGGTGTGAGTCAGGCTGGTGGTTCTGCTAGGGAGCAGGTAGCAGAACCACCAGCTCATGAAACTTCCTTTCCTACTCGGGTGGAGGTAAGGATTTAAGGTTCAAAAGGCTTTAAAAACTTTAAAAACTTTTCTTCGGAGACGGAGCGGCAGCCAAGGTGCACTAGCGTCCGACCTCGCGCGCAAGTGATGACTGATTGTAAAGTTGTACACTACATTGTGTTAGTATTACTAAGGAATCTTACATTCAGGTCAATATGCTCATCTGTTGTTGCTTGTTGGGCTTGAGTTGCCATGTTATGCTTTCAGCATATTTTTTGAGCATGCAGTACCTCTGCGGTTATTCTGGAGAATATTCTGAACAGTATTTGACATTGTTTTGGATTGTTGCAATAATAATAAACATACTTTTGCATAAAGTAAGCATATTTGTTCACTCCCATGTTGATAAGAGTATTAAAAACTTGAAAAGTTAACTATGGACAATAAATAATATATTTTAATCCTAAATCCTGCATTATTTTAGGTGCTACATGAGACCTTGCTACCACAAATAACACTTGTACTTTCTCTATATTTTATCAAGGCTGGTGACCAGCATGAGGAGGAGGTGCCAGGCTGTTGTGGCTCTGTATGGTTCTTCCACACACTACTGAGGCTCCTGTTTGTTAAATTAATAAATTGTTAAATTGCCAGTATGTCTTGTTTCTTCAGAGTTCAATCATCCAATCCACCAAACAACACCAAACAAGAGTCAACAGCAGGATAAGCTGTTTGGCAGAGAAGATTTGGCAAATTTTTCATGGGCGCAACCCGCATACTCAGCTCTGCTGCTCATCAAACAAATGCATGTTCCTTACAAATGTGGCACCATTTAAAAGGGATATAAACAGGCTTTCCAACGGTATAAGATTTATCGCCAAGAAGCATTGTTACAACAAAGAAATAATCTACCATTTTCCACAAATGTCCTTACTTTTTGTGCTATGTTTAGTTCAAATTGTTAATGTACTTTGTACACTCTGTGGGTCTCATGGTTTTGCAACAGCATACTGTATGTACATGTGTCTCATTGGGTCCTGTTATTTTTAATTACATAGTTCAAGTGAGACCACCAAGCAATCAACCACAAGTCAGCCTACCATTACTATTACCCTTCAGTTGACCAAAAAGTATTCCAAAGATGGAGAAGATGCCAAACGACTTGACAGGGCAGTAGCAGAATGTATTTGTCTACTGCGGAAAAAACTGGCTTCAGGAGTCTTGTGCATGAGTTGGACAAAAGGTATGACATGCCAGGAAGATACTTCTTTATGTACACTGAAATACCAAAGCTCTACCAAGAAACCAGAAGTATTCTTGCTGCACAACTGGCAGACAAACCATTCTAGATATGCACAACAGATCTATGGACAAGCAGAGCTGTAAACCCCTACATGGCTGCTCCCATCCAGTTTATCAGATCATCATGGGAGATGCAATCTTGGTGTTTAGGCTGTACAGCACTGTATTCTGACCACACTGCAGAGAGTCCTGGCGGGGAACTGCAAAATCACCTCATGCCCAGAGACACAGACATCACTATGTTGGAAACCGAGAGGGGTGTTCTAGCTCCTTTGAGTGCCTTCACAGATGCTTTGAGTGGAGAAAAAGATCCAACTCTCTCCTCTGTCCTGCCTCTATTATGGAAGGTATATTCCTGTCTAGAAGACAAAGATTCTGACACTACACTAACATGTGACAGTAAAAGAAAGATAAGAGATGACATAAAGAGGAGATACAAAGATCCTAGGCTACAACTTATGCTCAACACGGCAACATATCTTGATCCAAGGTTTAAGATGACATTTGTAGCAATGGAAAAGGAGGTGAAGGATGAGCTCCTTCAGGGGAGTCTCACAGCTGACCTCCCTAGAGGAGAACATGGAGCAGAGCATGATCAGGAGGACCAAGAAGATTCAGTGGTACAAACAACCAATGGAGAAGAAGAAAACAACAGACCTGAAAAGCTTTCTGTTCAGCATAATGTTGGAAAAGAGGGGGCCAACAGTACAATTGTTATGGTTCGTGTAGGTGATCGAACCCAAAAGCGAAGACCAAGGCAGGGGAAAGGTTTAAAGGATTTAAAGGAAAGGAAACGCCATGCCCAGCCTCTGCAGGAGACTCAGACACACAGCCAAACAATAATATGGGGTCCATAACCATGACAGTACCCCCCTCTAACAGGTGCCTCCTGGCGCCCCACCTGGTTTATGGGGAAACTGTCCTGAAAATAGGGTACGATCCAAGATGAGCTTCTTGAGATCCAGGAGCACTCCTCCGGACCATAACCCTCCCAATCAACGAGGTTCTGGAAGCCCAACGTCGGACATCCAGGATTTTGTTGACAGTGAACACTGGAAGGTCGTCGATGAGTCTAGTGGGTGGAGGGAGGTCCGCCGGAGGGCTGAAGTTACTGGATGAAACCGGTTTTAACTGAGATACATTGAAGGTCGTTCTGTTACAGTTTGCGTAGGTGATCGTTGAACCCAAAAGCATAGACCAAGGCAGGGGAAAGGTTCAAAGGATTTTATTGTAGGAACACAGCAAGTAGAAGGAGCAGAGGCTGGCGTGTGGCTGGGCTGAAGACTTAGCTGGGGATCCAGGTGTAGGTTGGGTGAAGCTCAGGTGAGCATGCGGCAAGGAGGGGAATCCGTGAGGTGGCTTAGCTGGTGGCTGAGTCAAGAGAGGCCGGGCGTCTGAGTGGCGGAGGTGCTGGAGCTCTTGGAAGCAGACTCTAGGAGCGACGAGGAAAGGTGGAAGTTAGTCTCAGAAAGAACAAGGTAAATCTCAAGTAAGTTTGCTAGAGGAAGCCCAAAGAGTGAAGCCATCAGTAACATTATGTGGAGAGATTAACAATCTGGCAGCCAGGGAAGAGATGACCAGCACTTTTGTGCTGCCGCTGATGAGGAGATGAGCTGCAGGTGATTGAGCTGCAGGAGCTCCCGCCAATCAAGGACGCCACATCCAGCCTCCGCAGGAGACTCAGACACACAGCCAAACACATAGAAAAAATAATATGGAGTCCATAACCACAACAATCTCAGAGAGTGGAACTTGAAAAGACCCCCACTGAAAGACTCATGAATGAATTTGGCACCTACAGCTAAATTAAAGAGATAAGTGCAGTGGAAGACCCACTTTCTTGGTGGAAAGATCATGAAAAGAGCCTGCCCATCCTTGCATATTTTGCGAAAAGATATATGTGCATTGCAACTTCTGGTTGTGCCTCAGAATGCAATTTCAGCATCCCTGATATCAATGTCAGTCCCAGGCGCATAAGGCTGACAGAGGAGCATGTGGTCTCTTTTGTATTCCTGGCCAAGAACCTAAAAAGGCCAAAGGAGCTGGCTGTCTCAAACATAGACTGATATCACAGGATATTCTGAAAGAGTGCAATGTGCATGCCTATTTGAAAGTGTTATAATTTTCGAAAAATGTTATTACAGAAAGATACTGTATTCTGTTCTTAAAATTTATATAATAAATATATTTCATACATATTTTTTCAGTTTACTATAGTTTTGTTCTAACTAACACCAGAGACATTTCAAAAGGAGACTAACCAGGTCCTCACTTCCTGTATAGATGTGGAGGTTTAATGTGTCCATTATTTTCTTTACCATTGAAATTGAGGTAAATATCGGACCTGCCCTTACAAGTTGAAGGTGTTCTGAACATTTTGGCACTAAATTTGTTGTTTTTCTGACTTGAAGATCCAGCAAAAAACAAGTTTGTTTGAGACTTGTACAGCAATCTCACAGTGTTGCAAGGTTGTTAATAAACTGTGAATTTGAATGTGATCAACCCTTGTGGATATTCTGTTTCTGATCTATTAGGTATCAAGTATCTAATCAGTATCATTTCAGTTTCAATTATCGTTTTGGTATCGAGTATTGTGATACTAAACTTGGTATTGGTTTCAAAGTCAAAATTTTGGTATCGTGACAACACTATGTAGGAAGGTGGGAGATAACCTCAGGCACATTACTGGACCACTCTCTAATTTCAAAGTCCCCACTGGCAAGGACTGCTCTCAGCAGCAGGCGCTACAGGTGGTCCCAAAGGGCAGCACAAGCCACTCGTAGAGATCGGGGCTGTACTCTTTCTCCCCATCATGCCACAAGAAGTGGAGCAACTGCTGGTCATCAGGGAGGAGCCAGACCTGATGAAACATGCCACGAATGTCTCTGCATGGCATATGGCCTGAACCTCAGCAGTATGCCAAGCAGTGGTGACCCCAGGGTAGGGCCAGGGAGCACATTGTTGTTAAGGTAAGATTGTTGGTAGTACAATGAGCAGTTGAAGAGGACAAGGGAATGAGAGCAGGCGGCAGCAGGGTAGTGTGTGCCTGGCTATGTGTGCATGAGTTTGTGTATTTGGGTGTGATGTATCCCATGTGTATTGTGTACCTGCTTATCTGGAGTCATTTTGGTAGGATTTGGATGCAAATAGATTAGGCTGCTTTGGATATGATTACTTATTATTCATGTTATTTGGATCCAAAACAGGTCCATTCAACCTGAGGAAAAATTAATCAACCCATGGCAGCACCTCAAAAGTTCTGCAGGAAAAACGTGGTCCTGGCGATCCTGTAGAGGCAGGATCAACAGACTGCATCAGCAAAGCAGGAGGAGCAGGTTGTGTCGTTGTAGCAGGAGATGCAGAAGCTGTAGGCTGTGTCAACAATACAGGAGACAGAATCCACTGACTGCGTTGGTGAAGCAGGAGGAGCAGGTTTCATTAGTGTAGCAGGGGACATTACACAAATATAATTGTGGTCAACTTACAGGAATTAACTAGTCTGTTCATTAATTAGCTAATAGGACCAATGGTATAGCAAACACCAGCTCCAGGCCAATTGTGCTAACTAGCTAATGATAGTTAGCTACAGCCAATAATAGCTAGCAAAGAGTATAGTGAGCAGCAGTTAGTGGTTACTCTGGTGATGGGTGCCTTATATTATTGGAGCTACCTTCAAATTCTGGCCATATCTTTAATTTTGCACTTTTAAGGAGGACTGGGTTTGTAATGTTGCAGACATTTTACATGCACAAAAAAGCCATATAACACTAGAGAAAGGAAACATTTAAAAAAGCATAATGCGGCCTCTTTAATAGAGGTTCGGAGTGAGGAAGTTTATTCAGCATGTTGGGGATTGTGGTTCTAGGAAGACAGTGTATGATTGCGTTTATGAAAATGGAATCCCCAATATTTAATGTTTTGGACAGGGGAGAGCGGATGGGTAGAAGGTGTGCGTGGGCTGCCCGGACAGGACAGTGGATGTTCAGTTTCCTCTTGCCTCCTTTGTCAAAGAGTAATCCAATAATCTGAAAAAAAGAAGAGCATTAAAAAATGTTATATGTTATATTTGGCAGTAGAGAGCGGCAGCCAAGATGGGAATCATGACGACAACCACCTAACAATTTCCCTAAGATAAAATTTGTAGGTCTGATGTCTTAAATCTTTAGCCAATTAAAGAATAGGAGTATAAAACAGTCAGGACCAAAAGATGTGAACTTATTGCTGGAAACCAGCTTGAAACTGGATAAATGCAAGGACAGAGCTTCTGTCAAACACAGGCCATGCTTGGGAACGCACAACAGAATTGTAAATCACTCATTGTAGTTATATTTATCTTAGCTCATGTCACTCTCAGAAAGAAAGCAGATAAGCATCTTTCACAAAATGTTGAACTATTCCTTTAAATGAACACCGGTCTACAAAACATTTTTTTTTTATCTTTTACATGGACAACAAACATGATATGAAGAAAGCTAGCAGCAGAATAAAATCCTATACTGTAATTTGCTCTTTTTATTAGCTTTTCTTTATGGCTTATGCCATTGCATTGTGTATTTGAGTCATCTTCTAAACCTGATAAAGGATAAGGCAGATTATGTTTTAATATAACTGCTCCAACAGGGCCATAAGTTGTCCAATATCATTATGTAGAGGATTGATAAATCCTCTTCTCTTCTTTCCACTCATCCAGATTCTCAGTGAGGCCTTTTTGCCCTCAGAGCTCTGTGGCTAATGAGTCACTGCACAGTAATGCGACTGTATATCGATCTCACTGAGTAGCACTTGCAATCATCCTCATGCAATTACACACACTCACGAGTCCTGTTAAATGGCAAGGCTTTCAGACTGAGGATTTGTGCCGTGCTAAGAAGGACACAAATCTACAAAGTGAAGGAAGGATTTCTTCCCGCAGTAACTGCTGAGGACGGAGGGTTCATTTCAGCTACTGGAAGGACAAACTCCACACAACAAATCACTCTAACACACGAACAGTATTCATCATAAACAGGGTTGGGCCGGCTGATGAAATGAAAACAAGACTATAACATAGCGAAGCAGTGATGCCTGCACAGCGTCAGGAGTGGGCCGCAGTCATTAAGTCGTATTATGTCATTGTGACTGTGAGTCTGGATCTCCAGATGCCTCGGGGCTCACTGTGTGGGACGCAGTGCTCACATGATGTCAGAAATAGAAAGAGCAGACCGGGCCATCAGTGCTCCCAGGATGAAATATTGTAGGAGAATGTGGTGATTCATTTTTAAGAACACATTCTGTGGTCAGAGAAGGACAAGATGGCAGTGAAGGAATTATACAATGTTCCTTCTGTTAATTTCAACAGGCCTCGGGGCAAATGTATTGTTTCAGAGTCTAAGCTCTAATGCATATTCATAACTGTTATAATAATCATTGCTTTTACTTATAAAAGATATTGAAACAATGGTTTAAAAGACCAGATGATGAAAACATGAACATGAGGAACAACAGCTAAAGGATAATTTTACTTTATCACAGCTTGGGGCTTTTTCATTTCTTTCAATTTTTTCATTGTTTTGGCCACCATTTCTATTAGTTATGACTAGGGTTGGGTACCTTCACATCTGAACCGATACCGGCACCGGTACCGAATTCAAGGTGTTTTTTGAGTACTTCACTCTCTCTGTAACAACAAAAATGTAATTTCAGTTGTAAAAAATAAGTCACCAAATATGACTGGCACAATGGAGGAAGCTGTTCAAAGACCTTGAAGCAGCAGGAGAAACTGAGTGCTTTAGTCAACCTGGATAACTGGACTCAAATGTAGAAACTGGTGGGATATCTGGTCAGATAAGGTGACTTTATTTTAAGTAAACCGAATACCTCAAAATTACTAAGTAGAATTTTAAGTTGTTAAAACTTTTGAGCTCTTATTTAATAGTCTACTTGGTAATTCTGAGGTAATCGGTTTCCTGACTTTTTAAAGTAAAGCCAACATATAAAATTTACAGTGTAAATGAAAAATTTAATAAAATAAATAGCAGGGCTGTACGATAACTTTTTTTGCACACAGCACTGATGTTACAGAAGTTGAACATTTTTTAGCACAGGCAACAAAACTGTAGCATGAGTGTATAAGTATCAAGTACACTGTACATTTTTAAAGTTGACTTTACTTAAAAAATCAAGGAAACGGAATACCTCAGAATTACCAAGTAAAATAAACTGTTAAATTTAAGTTGTATGAGCTAAAACGTTTTAACAACTTAAAATTATTAGTCTACTTTATTGGTAATTTTTAGGCAATCAGTTTCCTCAATTTTTTTAAGTAAAGTCACTTAATCAGATTTCACAGTGTACGTCCATAGTAGTTTGAGACACTTCAATTCTTTGTGGGGGGAGTTAAGTTGTTTTCCATGGCCTTTTAATATAATCTTTTAAGTTTTCTTAAACAGGCCTATTTTTAACTATTTGGGCTATTCATCTTATTAATGTACAAATCATGTACAAAAAGAGTCAGGGAGTCACTGTCTGCGTTACATAGCCTTTATCTTGTGTATGCAACGTCTGTATCATCACTGTTTTTATATATTTTTATCAACACATCTGCACGTGTGCTACAGCACTACTTTCATTCCTCTCAGACTGCTTTGTCATCACAGCGCTTGCAACATACAGACCAACGTCGCACCGTAGACTAATTTATAGACTGATTAAAACAGAGTGGAGGCACTGTGTCACCCTCAATGTTGCAAGAGAACTTGTAAGTGAGTGAGGCGGAGCGGTGCAGAGAGAGATGCACACCGGCATCGCTTTATGGAAGATAGGTGTTTTGTAGTCAAGTGCAACTTCACCCTATATTGATATAAACAGTATTGCCTAACACTATATCTCACTTGAAAATATATCCATATATTTTAAATAGCCGTATGGCCCAACCCTATTTGCCCCGTATTAGAATGTATAAAAAAATATAAATAACTGTCAAAAGGAACATTAATAACAAAGAGTACAGGGCAGCCCATCAGCAGTGCTTGTATACAATAATGCTGCAGGGGACCTGGCTTTCAGGCTGTCAAACACGGTGCTTTCTTCATCATTTAGATATATTTGATGTTTGGCCAGGTGTTTCCTCAGGTTAGACATGTTGCCCTGGTCATCTTTGTATTTTACATAACAAGTATTGCAGCAAGTGTTGCCCTGACTCACTGTGACTTGTTTCAGGGGTGACGTCTCGCTCTCTCTTTCTCCCTATAAAGTTACTCTGAAGGTGTGCTCTCAGGTACCTCAATTTAGCACAGATTGATTCTATGTGAATCAGTACTTGGTAGTACTACTGTTCTTCGCACAGTACCCCTGAAAGTGCCAAGTTCTATACCCAACCCTAGTTAGAACATGATTTGATGTGAAAGTGTGTCCAACAAATTCTGGTGAGTCAACAAACACAGGCAGTCAGAGAGGACCATGTTACAATGTTATTAGGAGGTCAAACTGAAAATGAGTCTACCTGATAAGTAGATAATAATCCCTCATCATAAAGAAAAACTGTGTGAACAAAGATGAAGCAGGGTCTATAAACCAGATGTCAGTTTACAGCTGACTGCCTGTTTTTGATGCACCTGACTATTTTAAGATCTGTTTCATGTTCTCACTGGTTTATTACAAACAAACCAAAGGTAACATGGAGTGTTATGGACTGACAGCAAACTCACTGATTTGACCGTTTTCTTGGTACCATCCTGCATTTATCTACGTCATGTAGACCCACATAAGGAAATTAAATTCTGGTGACATTATTGCTCCCATTTTTATTTTCTCTGGTGTCACAAAGAAAGAACTGATTAGGGTTATTAGTCAAGACTGCACCTGGCCATCATGTCATAAGAAACGACATAGAGGTAGAAACAGGATATTATGGGATTACTGGGGGATCATACTCCTGTTTATACATTATGAGGTACTGGAAAACCCCCTGCACCTATGTACTAACATTCTTGCATGAATATACATACAGTCGCGGTCAAAAGTTTACATACAGTTGTAAAGAACATGTATATCATGGCAGTCTTCAGTTCCAATGATTTCTACAACTCTCATTTTTTCCTGATGGAATGAGTGGAACACAAACTACTTTGTTACAAAAACATTCATGAAGTTTGGTTCAATAATGAATTTTGAATTATAGGTCTTCTGACAATGTGACCAAATCTGCTGGATCAACAGTAACTTGAACGATCAATTTTGGTGATTACAGAAAGTTGTGTGAATCAAATGTTCTTTGTAGCATGGCCTCTTAACTTCTTCTGAGTGATTCTGATTGATGACAGCTGATGACTTTTCTGGGCCCATTTTAATAGGGCTTGTTTAATACACCCATTAGACTCAGCCACAAACACTACAATGGGAAAGTCTAAGGAGCTCAGCATTGATCTGAAAGAGCACATTATTGATTTAAAAAAGTCAGGAAAGTCACTTGGAGTCATTTCAAAGCAGTTACAGGTCCCAAGATCAACTGTACAACCAACTGTTGGTAAGTATAAAGTGCATGGCACAGTTGTGTCATTGCCACGATCAGAAAACACAAACTATCATCTGTTGCTGAGAGAAAACTGGTCAGGATGGTTAAGAGTCAACCAAAAACCACCCAAAACAAGTCTGCAATTAATTAGAAGCTGGAAGACAGGTGTCAGTGTCCACAGTCAAGTGTGTTTTACATCAACATGAGCTGAGAGGCTGCCGTGGAAGAAAGAAGCTCTTGATCCAGACGTGGTACCTTAAAGCTCGACTGAAGTTTGCTGCTGATCACATGAACAAAGCTTCTGGAGGAAAACTCTGTGGTCAGATAAAACAAAAACTGAGCTGTTTGGCCACAGTGAGCAGCAATATGTCTGGAAGAGAGAAAGTGAGGCCTTTAACCCCAAGAACACCATACCTACTGACAGGCATGGTGCTGGTAGTATTATGCTGTGGGGCTGTTTTGCAGCCAGTGGATCTGCTGCTCTAAAGAAAGTTAATGGAATAATGAAGAAGGAGGATTATCTCCAAATTCTGTAGGAAAACCTAAAATCATCAGCAGAAGATTGGGTCTTGGGTGCAGTCGGGTGTTCCAATAAGGCAATGATCCCAAATGCACATCAGAAGTGGTAAAGGAATGGATTTTTTTGGACACAGAAACATGAGAGCTGTAGAAATCATTGGAACTGAAGACTGCCATGATATACATTTTACAAGTATATGTAAACTTTTGACCACGACTGTATATGCCACCTGCTTCTTTGCCCTCTTCAGATCCCTTCTCCTCTCACTCTGTGAGAATGTTAGGTTAGGATTTGGCCCCAATAAGGTTTTTGGTAATTTGATTAAACAGAAACTGAATTAGGAATATACAACATGCAAGAACAAGATTGACATAATGAAGCTCATAATGGAAGGAAACATAAAAACCATATTGTCACACTCCATATGCCTTGCCCATACTGGCAACAGACAGAGAAGAAGTAGGGCATGCATGGTTAAATACATTAATAATGTGAGTGTGCATGTGTGTGTCGTGGTCACATACGGACATGTACACATACACATGTACTTGCTGACACAGAGACTCTGCCTGCAGGGCCTCTGGAAGACCCTCAATGCTGCTATACTTGGTTTGACTTCCTCACACTGCGTATGTCAAATAGTAGCAGTATACTCGGTTTTAGTTCATCTAGAACACTCATTCTCTGCCAGGCCAACACTGTAGCCATGAAGTATTTTCTTCCTTGGTGAATTATGAATCCTCTCTCCACCTGAGGGATACTCCATTAGTCCATATGTGCTGTCCAAGGGCCCCAAGTAATGAGGCAAGAGTGGAACATACCAGCCTTGTTGCTTGTAGAAGAGCCAGCGTTTTAACAGAGAAGATACATTATTCATTAGCTTGTTCAGTGAGGGAGTGTCCTACAGAGTGCAGTAAAGACTGTTTGAAGTGTGTGAAACACTGAAGAAGCCAGATGAACAAACAGGCTTCTGGGTCATTTGGATATTTACTTCTGATGTTTCATGCGAACAATAGATTGATAATAAATTAGTAGTTATAGCCGTAATTAAATGTACTATTATGCAATATTTCATTGGAGCACTGATTGCTGTCATTTATTTCTCAAATTATATTTTTTTCAAAACAATTTATCCAAGCAAGCTGGAGCCGTAGCAATTTGGAACTTCTGATAAAGAAAGTTTACATTCATGAGACAATGAAAGAATCCGTTGGCTTCTTCATTAGGGTCAAATGAGTAAACACCTCATAGGAGGACTAATTTCCAGCCTCCTACAAGAAAAAGTACAATGGAACACCATTCAAAGTTGGGAGTAAACTCTCCAGAGGAAACAAGTAAACTTTTATCTGATGAAATAAATATTCTTACAAAGCTCTGATGGAGCTCAGGATTTATCACACTGAAAAATATTCTCTTGTATCCAAAACAGTATGAGTTGAAACCTGCAAATAGTAGTTGGTGTTCCACAGTCTCCTTTATAAGAAGAGTTCTGAAACAAGAACAAGATTGTGAATACCTACGCAGAGGTTTTCCACTCTGATTTTCTGGTTGTAATCCTCAGTGCAGCACCAGGTTAATGCGTATCAAAAATCATACATCAGAACATTATATAGTCATTTATTTGTCACAACAGGGTGAATTCATTGATTGCAGTCAGTTACAGTATAATGTAATCCTACGCAGCAGTGCTGCCATTTAGCAGCTTCAGAGGTGTATTGTGATGACACTCTGTTGCATCAGGTGTTAGCATAAAAAATATATTCAACTCATAATTCATTCATTATAATACGGTGAAATAATAATCACAGAAATAAAATAAACATGTTTGCTCTTCACTGAAAGATAGAACACTGGGACATGTTAACATGTGTGGCTGATGCTCAGCCTCACTTTACATCTGTCAACACAGTGAATGATTCACAACACTATACATACATAAGGTGATTTTGCTTCAGACATCTCTTTCCCCTCTGGCTGTCTTTCAAAATGAAGGTGTTGTGGAGCAGTGAAAGTAATGCTGATGTCAGAGTGACTGCAACAAATCACTTTTAGTGGACATGACGGTGTGTTCAGGATGATATGCTGTTGAATATGGAGTCTACAGTTAAATCAGGCCTATCATTAAGTCATAATGACGCAACATTTCATATAAATGGCTTAGCAAATTAATTAACACACCATTATGTACTAGAAATGTTGGTGCAATATGCAAATCTTTAGAATAGCTATTGTAATGGTGCAACAGTTATTCATGCAATTAAATTATTTATAGACACGTATGGATAATATGCAGCAATTTTTAATGTTATAACTTTAAATTACAGTTATTTTGTGAGTGAGAATGGATGGAATATTGAAACAACACCAAGGTATTGATTTAATTTTTTATTTTTGGTGCTCTAGTGAGTATTTCTGGCAGGTGTATGTGGGTTTGAGCCCAAATAAACTGTGTGTGTGTTCATGGTAAAAAGGGAACATGTCATGCAGTGCAACAGCGTGGCTCATTGAGTTTTGAAGTGTTTATGGACAACAACACAACTCTATAGCACAAAGGGAGAAGACGTATCAGGATCTGGATCCACACACACAATACTTGTTGGTGCATTGGGTCTTTTCATGGGACTTATTGTCATTAAGAAACATACAGAATGTCACCAAACATGTTGTGCCTTTATCTTTCAGCTAATTACAAGGACACATTTAAAATGTCATGTACCAATGAAAACATTTGAATAATCTTTCTCTCTACAGGGACCTCCATGCAGGGCACAACAGTCATCAGTACATTTAAGATCAGTGTAGAGCTCTGCTGTACATATATGAATACATGTTCTCTCCTTCCCCCCTCTCTATCTTTTCCCTCACTTGTATTCCCCTCTGCATTAGGAAAAAAGCGCTTCTGTAGGACCTAATTTTCAAGGCACTGCTTTATTTAAAGAATCCTCTTGAATTTTTAATGTGATTAAGTGTGTAGGATAACCTACTTAGTGGTAGCATGTACAGCTACAGTCCTCAGCATGCAGGGAGAGAGGAATATACAAAATGTGAATGTCATTTTTCCTTAATGATAAAAGCAAAGCTGAAAAGGTGGTTTCCACTTGAACATTGATATTGTATAGTATGTTAACTACGCACCTTTTGACATCAATTGTGGCCAAATATTTTTGGTTAGTAATTCTAACTAGTGCTTCTATGCATATGGTTTTACTGGTATGGGTTTATGAAGACAGCTCTAATTAAAATCTATTTTTGATGAGACCATCTTAGCATACATAGCAAAATTAATTTGACCAATTATTTTTTCATACTAACGATGCATCAAATGACTATGTGTAATGTAAGGCCACTAGTTCTAAGTGCTATATTGTATGCAACCAGACTTGTTTAAGAAAATGAAAAGTCCAGTTGCCTACGATATGGCACCTGGATGACTGGCAACCTATCATCAACACCTAAGGCTATGTTGAAACTTCACGTTTCTTTAATTTTCAACTTTAACATTTCTTTATATTTCAGTTTTCTTTTTTATGTTGTGACAATGCTATTCTTATGGTCTGGTTAGATCTAGGCACAAAACCTACTTGGTTGGGGTTATACAAACATCATGTTTTGGCTTAAAATACCCTGCCTTGCTGCCACAAACCAACTGGAAAATGGCCCACTGCCTGTTCAAAATACTCAATTTGTTGCCACAAATATGGCTGCAAAATGTCCTTACAGTCGCTAAAATGACCCAGTTTTGTTGCTTTAAATGAGAAGATAACATTGGTCTTGAAGTGGTCTGGAACAGTAGTCTCAGGGTTTATATTTAGACTCTTAGTCAGGTGTGTTTTGGGCGTAACATAAATTAAACCAATCAGGTTGTCATCTCCCATTCCCTTTAAGAGCCAGGTGCTGTTGTATAATAGTGATGTGCAGATCAGACCAGACGGGTCATATTAATAATTATTCTGATAAGTAGAATGCAGATGGGTGAAATAAGTCTTTAATAAAGAAAATATTAATTACATAACCTACAGCGATCTTCCAGCTGCGGAAACTGTAAATGCATCTCTCCATTAAAAGAGCCAGCGTTACATACGAAATGCAGCAGCTTAACATCATTGATTATTTGAATCTCCCAACATGCCAATAGGATTGGTCAGGATTTAATGTTAATTAAAACTGCAAGCAGTGATCAACGGGCCCTCGACCCACGTACATCGGGCTGTGGCACGTATCCGACCTAAATAGGATACGTGTCACCCAAAACACAACAGTGAAATTTGCAGTGACTTCCTGTGTCCAGTGGGTGGCGCTATGGATATGAGACAGTATTGATGCATAGTCGTATTCAGGGCGAAACCCTCTACATGTGTGATGAATTTGGTGTAGATGTGAAATTGTATGTTGGAAAAAAGAAAATGGCAGCACGCAATCCAAGATGGCCGACTTCCTGTTGGAAGAAATTCCACAAAATGTATTCCTGTCTAAATCGATGAGACCTATGAGTCCTGCAAATTTCATGAAGATCGGAGAAAGTTGTTATTCACATGACCCAGCGTTAGGGGGCGCTATAGATATGACACAGTATTGATGCATAGACGTATTCAGGGCGAACCCCTTTACATGTGTGAACAATGTGGTGTAGATGGTAAATTGTATGTTGAAGTTATAAGGACTTCCTGGTTATGGTGAAGCATCAAAATGGACAGCACCGCCACACCCACCAGGTATAACGGAGGCAAAAGCTTTTGATGATGTTTCATGTTCAAGGTCTGAGGATGATCCTGAGTGAATGTGAAGTCTGTGGTGTTAAATCTGTAGGAAGAGTCCCTTAAAGTACGAGGCATGGAAATGGGTTTGAAATGGGAGAAAATGGCGACGTTCTGAACTTTGAACCAAATTGGCTGACTTCCTGTTGGACTGAGGGTATGGGTCCAAGAAGGTTTTTTGTGTGTCTAGTCATGATACATATGTATACCGAACTGCGTTCATGTATGTGCATGTAGGAGGCGGGGCTTCAAGTTTGAAATATACCAGGGGGCACTAGAGCCATCTTTTCACTTAATACAGTATTGATGCATAGACGTATTCAGGCCGAACCCCTCTACATGTGTGATCAATTTGGTGTAGATGGGAAATTGTATGTTGAAGTTATAAGGACTTCGTGCTTTATGGCGAAGGATCGAAATTGACCTCACTGCCACGCCCACCAGGTAGAACGGAGGCGAAAGCTTTTGATAACTTTTCATCTTCAAGGTCTGAAGATGATACTGAGTGAATGTGAAGTCTGGGTGTTAAATCTGTAGGACGAGTTTGTTAAAGTACGAAGCAGGAAATGGGTCAAAACAGCGGCGAAATCTCAACTTCAAATCAAAATGGCGGACTTCCTGTTGGACTGAGGGTATGGGTGTTGATTCTTGTTTTGTGCGTCTGGTCATGATACATATGCATACCGAATTTCGTTCATGTAGGTGCATGTAGGAGGCGGGGCTTCAGGGTTAAGCGCCCTTTCCAATCCTCGAGGGGGCGTTGCGGTGCCATCTTTGCACTTAAAATGGCCAGACCCTTATCAGATATCAATGTTTGTGACTGCTGATCTTCATCTTCATCTCATCTTCATCATCTTCCGCTTTGTCTGGGGTCGGGTCGCGGTGGCAGCAGGCTCAGTAGGGAGCTCCAGACCTCCTTCTCCCCAGCGACACTTTCCAGCTCCTCCGGGAGGATCCCGAGGCATTCCCAGGCCAGATGAGATATGTAATCTCTCCAGCGGGTTCTGGGTCTGCCCCGGGGTCTCCTCCCAGTTGGACGTGCCCGGAAAACTGCCATGGGGAGGCGCCCAGGAGGCATCCTGATCAGATGCCCGAACCACCTCAACTGGCTCCTCTCGACACGAAGGAGCAGCGGCTCTACTCCGAGCTCCCTCCGGATGTCTGAGCTCCTCACCCTATCCCTAAGGCTGAGCCCAGCCACCCTACGGAGGAAACTAATTTCAGCCGCTTGTATCCGCGATCTTGTTCTTTCGGTCACTACCCACAGCTCGTGGCCATAGGTGAGGGTTGGAACATAGATGGACCGGTAAAACCACGACGGCCCGGTACAACGCCCGCAATACTGCAGACGCTGCACCAAGCCGTCTGTCGACCTCATGCTGGAGTTTGGAGCAAGCCTGCAAGGGTAAAGAGCTGATCCACTGTTCCGTGGCCAGGGCGGAATCCGCATTGTTCCTCCTGAATCAGAGGTTTGACGATTGGATGGAGCCTCCTTTCTAGCACCCTGGAATAAACTTTCCCAGGGAGGCTGAGCAGTGTGATACCCCGATAATTGGAACACACCCTCCGGTCCCCCTTTTTGAAAATGGGGACCACCACCCTGGTCTGCTACTCCAGAGGTACCGTCCCTGACCTCCACACGACACTGAAAAGACGTGTCAGCCATGACAGCCCAACAATGTCCAGAGCCTTCAGCATCTCGGGGCGAATCTCATCCACCCCTGGCGCCTTGCCACTGGGGAGCTTCTTGACTACCTCAGTGACCTCTGCCAGGGATATGGACGAGTCTTCCCCCGAGTCTTCAGGCTCTGCCTCAGTTTCAGAGGACGTGTTAGCTGGGTTCAGGAGGTCCTCAAAGTGTTCCTTCCACCGCCCGATGATATCCCCAGTCCGGTTCAGCAGGTCCCCTCCCCGGCTGAAAATAGCCTGGGCTGAAGCCCGCTTCCCTTTTCTGAGTCGCCGGATGGTTTGCCAGAACTTCCTTGAGGCCGACCGAAAGTCCTTCTCCATAGCCTCACCAAACTCCTCCCACACCTGGGTTTTTGCTTCGGTGACCGCCGAAGCTGCAGCCTTCCTGGCCTCCCAGTACCAGTCTGCTGTTTCAAGAGACCCCTGGGCCAGCCAAGCCCGAAAGCCCTCCTTCTTCAGCTTGATGGCTTCCTTCACTGCTGGTGTCCACCAGCAGGTCCTTCGGTTGCCGCCCCGACTGGCACCGATGACCGTCTGACCACAGCTCTTAGCGGCCGCCTCTACAATGGAGGCTCTGAACATGGTCCATTCGGATTCCTTGTCCCCAGTCTCCCCCGGGATGAGCAAAAAGTTCTTCCAGAGGTGGGAGTTGAAGACCCGACGGACCGGGGCCTCCGCCAGATGTTCCCAGTTCACCCTCACTACTCGTTTGGGTTTCCAAGGTCTGTCCGGCAGCCTCCCCCGCCACCTGATCCAACTTACCACCAGGTGGTGATCAGTTAACAAGTCCGCTCCTCTCTTCACCCAAGTGTCCAAGACATATGGCCGCAGGTCCGATGATATGACCACAAAGTCTATCATCGACCTTTGGCCTAAGGTGGCCTGGTACCAGGTACACTTATGAGCCACCCTATACTCGAACATGGTGTTCGTTATGGCCAATCCATGACTAGCACAGAAGTCCAATAACAAAACCCAGGGCCGGCCCTGGGCATAGGCAGTATAGGCGAATGCTAAGGGTGCTGTCATCCATGAGGGGCGCCGCAAACGGGGGGAGAAAAAAAAAAAAAAACTATTTTTTACCAGTGCTATTACTAATATTATTTTGAAATATTATATAATCCCACAGCAACATTACTTCATAGCAAAGCCTATTAAATAATGGAGAGGCCTTTTTTCTGGGTTCCTGGCTAGCTCGTTGCACTGTACCTGCCCTCTGAGGGTGGGAGGCGGGGTCGAGAGGCGAGCTGCCTGAATCTGACCGGACCGTGACCCAAAGACCAAGAGAGAGATTTATTGATACTGTAGCGGAACTACAATGTCCAAAAGACTGAAACCATCCGGCGCCCAGGGAAGGAAAAGAAGGAAAGCAGAGGAAGAAAAACGTGAAAAAGAAAGAGGTACAGTAACGTCAATGTGATGAAGTGAATTAAATGAATAGTTTAATGCATCGTAGTTACCTTGTTGGAGCAGAGTATGAACTTGCTAGCTTACTTCGGACGGTAGTAGCATTGTTTAATAATCAGTAAATAGCTGAATCGACATAAGTTAATGTTACTCCACCTTAAATTCATCAGGGACATTTGGAAAGTTAACGTCAGGTCTGTTCAGGTGTTATTTTAACCTGTTGGCTGTGTTTTCCTGCTTGTATGTCAGTTAAAATACTCTGAGTTTTCCATCCCCTTTATGAGTAATAGGGCAGTTGTAAGCCTTTGGTTTATTGTGTCACAGTTTATATTTGTTAAAGTTTACATCAGTGTTAAAGTGTATTACTGCTAATACTCCATACCTTAGCTTTCCCATATCGTTCATAGACTACATATACACACACACATATATATATATATATATATATATATATATATATATATATATATATATATATATAAATGTCACTGCACTTTACTGCTTTTTGCACTCTGGTTAGACTGAATTGCTGAGTTGAATGAATTTCATCGTATTTTCATTATTAGTCTATGTTAGTCTTATGTATAGCACACACCAAGCATCTGTTTTTTATTAAAATGTAACATCCAGTGGTCACATATACTTCTCTTCTCTCTTCAGATACACTTTTAAAATATTTCACCACCACCGCCAGTGACACAGCATCAGGTGCTCCTGTCCTCTACCTCAGCACAGCAGAGTGACACAGCATCAGGACTAAAGGCTGCACCAATAGACCCTGCTGACTGGCCATCTCTTCTAACTGACAAAGTAAGAAAGGAGTTAGTTCACAGAGGACCATTTCAAATAAAAAACAGTTACACATTTCCCAAAAACAAAGATGGGAGAAAGTGTCCACATGACTTTTTTACCAGAGTCTTAGTCAGTGGGGAAAAAATCAGAAGAAGCTGGCTGATGTACTCAAAAAAGAATGATAGCTTGCACTGCTTGTGCTGTAAAAGGTTTCCTCCCAAAGAATACAGACTGTTTTTATTTTGTATGTAAATAGAATATTCTTTAATATGTTTGTGCAATACCTTATTTATATTGTATTTTTAATTTATCACTTGTTTCTTTCTTCAGTTTTTATTTGGTGTGATATTTTTGACTTAAAATAAATGAGCTTATGAGTATCCCCACACTCACCCGGCGCCTCTCCGGAAAAGGAGAGAGTCCAGCCCCTCTCAAGGAGTTTGGTTCCAGAACCGGTGCTGTGCGTGGAGGTGAGCCCAACTATATCTAGTTGGTACTGCTCTACCTCCCGCACCAGCTCCGGTTCCTTCCCCACCAGAGAGGTGACATTCCACGTACCAAGAGCTAGTCTGCGAAGCCAGTCAAGACACCCAGGTCCCCCCCCTTCGCCTGCTGCCCGATGTACATAGCACCCGACCCCATCGCTCTCCCCTGTGGGTGGTGAGTCCACAGGGGCGCGGCCCCACGTTGTTCTTTCGGGCTGAGCCCGGCCGGGCCCCATGGGCCAAGGCCCGGCCACCAGACGCTCGCCGGCGAGCTCCACCCCCGGGTCTGGTTCCAGGGGAGGGCCCTGGTGCCCCCATACCAGGCGAGGTACTCCTTGCCTGGTGATGCATGGGCAAAATTTGGTGTTTGTAGGAGTTTGTTTGTACATACCAAATGGGAAAAGGCATTAGGCTTTAACGCTACTGAGCTGTTGTGCCGCACCTGAGGGCAGTTGTGGCATCAAATTAAAGTACTCCTGAGTTTGAACCTACGTGTCAAATTTGGTCAGTCTGCAAACACTAAACACTAAACTAAAGTCCTCTAAACAGTGTCGGAAAAATGAAAACCACCGCACGCCATTCAAGATGGCCAACTTCCTGTTGCGGCAAAAATTCCAACAAAACGAATTCCTGGCTACATTGATGAGACCTATGAGTCCTATGAATTTCATGACGATCAAAAATGATTTGCGCGCAAATTTTTCGACGTTAGGTGGCGCTATGGAGTCCCCTGGCCACACCCACCCCGATCATGTTGAATTCTAATAGTGGCCCACAAATATGACGTATTTTCCAAGTTTGGTGAGTTTTGGGGTATGTTCAGGCCGCCAAATATGCGATCGTTTGGAAGGAAAAAAATAATCCTTACAGATACAATAGGTCCTCACGCTGGTCAGTGCTCGGGCCCTAATATTGATAAATTAATTAACAATGAACAATTAAACTAATCATTAAGATTTTTTTTGCATGTTACAATAAATGAAAACAAAGATCATGTCAGACACAATGAGTGGCAGGTGCTCTTAATCCTGACAAGGTGTGTATGAAACTGTGAAGATTGATGTAATGCAGTCCTGACATGTCTACTTTTTAGGCCTGCTATTGGCTGATTCAGTGCTTGAGGAAGGGCACTGTGGGTAGACATGACTGTAGTCCTTATCTTTCAACACTGCAGTCAGCACAGAGTTGCCAAGAAACTCTCCTTGTTTATAGTTGTTAGTTTTCTACTCTTATCATACCGCTTTTCCAAATCCAATTTACTGCACACAGTTTACTGCTGGCACTGCTAATCTGCTGGTGTCTGTCTCAAGAAGAAAAAAACTTGTCGAGTGCAATCTCACTTCCCTCTCTTCTATGCCACTAGGGGGTACTAACAGACCATAGCGACTGAGAGGAGTAGCTGTTGTAAATTAGTCTTGCCTGTCTGATGACTTTTTGACTGTCATCAGGTGACTTTTCATAATAACTGACCTGAACTACCCAGGATACACAGAGCTATCCACTCCTAAGCAGCCAAGGACAGGCCGTCTCTGTTGTAGTAAGTCCATCTGGCCTGAGGGGCGATAGTGAGTCACTGTAGCGTCTAGTGCTACAGGAGAGGATAAAGAAGTCGAGCCGGCAGGTGGGAACTACCGTAGAGAAGTTAACAGCCTCAGTAGGTAAGACCTGTGTGCCAGCTTTACTCAAATGTAGGTTACAGTGGTTGTTTAGTATGTCTGCTTACATACACATAAAGTGGTAATTATTTTGGTCTTTACAATTTTAAAAACATGCAATAATGAATTTGCAAAGAAGCAGTCCTCACGAGTTTGCTGCCAGCACTTTTCTGTCAGAATAAAACGCTATGGACAGAGGGCCTGAGGCAGAGCAAGATGCACTCACATTAGCCAACACATTTATTTAAAGTAATAATCTCGAAGATTTTCATGTAAATAAATATCTGTTAAGTCACTATCGTCGAATGAGGTAACACAATGATGATCGAGCCTATGGCCCACTGATGAAAGCCCTTGCATTTGCTGTAATACCAAGGATGTACACTGGGTGTCGGTGGTGACTTTCCCAGCAAATATCACAAGTGGCGCACAGTTAGTGACCGTTCACCTAGCAGTGGTTGGTCGGCCAGAGGGAGTAGGTGGTTTGCATCAAAATGACCAGAATAAGTTAGCCACATGTTAGACGAATAAATATGTACTAGGGTTGGCCCAATGAACGATCATCGAAAGAACGTTCATCCCTTGACCATTGTAAAATCGTGATTCAAAAGGCTTCAAGAGAGCTCAATTAAGTGGCGTGCCCCCTCAGAGTTGCCTTAGGGCAAGAGTTGTTGTTGATTGTGATATGTGGAGAGGAAATTAAAAGAAGTATGTTGCTGCTCAGTGCACTAACATTACGTCTCCATGTCCCGTTTATTACTTTCTTATTAAACCAGCTCAGTTAAGAGAACCAAGACACTCAGTAAAATTTGTGGCAGCAGTGTTTCCCTTCCCAAGGACCGCTGTTTCTCTCAGTCGTGCTGATTTTACACAAAGTTTTCTTAGCTTAGCTTCCTTGGCTAGTCATCCAATGTTGTTTTGTGCATATGACGCTGAACAAAGCTAAGTTACGGACATGTGGTGCGGAGACAAGGGGGCTTTTAAACCTGGCACAGGGGTGTATGTTGGTGGTAAAGGGAGATAGTTTCCTCTGCAGGCTGAGATTCATGTCAGAGCAACGGTGGGCAAAGCGGCGGCTGCAGTGGTGAGCTAATACGCAACTGCTGCCTGAAGACAACACTGAGGAGACCCGCTGCCTCAAATTCATAAACAACGATGTCACCGTCCATCACGATGTTTCACTGTAGACATCGTCATATGCCAATTCGGCAGACATCGCCCAACCCTAGTATGTACATAACATTACTTTTATAGCAACCATTTTTTATTCAGTAAATAGTGTTATAACTACTGTCTCAGAAGACAACATTCCCTTTTTGCTTTCATGTGGTGGTGTTATGGAAGTGTGGCAAAGCTGCCAACTGACAACTGACTGACGCCACACAGGCGTCACTGGATCTCCGGGAAGCAGTGAGGTCCAAAAATACACCTGCAATTGCTGCTTCTGGAAATCTTTGAGATTGCCACTTTAAAAAAAATATTAATAGTATGAATAGAAATTGTAGCATTTGAAAAGTATACAATTTTTACTACTTGAATTATATTTGACACACATTTTTTTTTCCAACAGCCCTAGTTAAAAACAATCCTGAGCAAAAAACAATTCAAACGCAAAATAAATTCTACAAAGGTGAAGATTCCATCATTTCTGATATATTATTTAGGGCCTGAGTCAAACCCATAGAGGTCTGGGACAACAGCTGTAATGGCAGGTCCAGCCAACTGAGAAGTACATTCTCTTCTTATTCTTTTTAAATGGTTGTTTGGGAAGTAAGCTCCCCCATGTACTTGTATTTGTTTGTGTTTGCCTGGTCAAATATGGCGGCGATGTTGACATATGACCCAGCGGCCAATGAGGCATCTAAGTGTATCTATGGTTTTGTGTATGTTATTCCACCATGAAATTCACTTCCAAGATTTGTTTAAGCTCAACTGTGTAGATTTCGAATATGGACAGTTTTACCAAAGACTGTGGAACATCAGCAGTCTTTTAGCACCAAGAAGTCTGTTACTGTGCCCAAAAATCGCATTCTCAAAAGGCAACCTGAGGATGTTCAACAGAAGAGCAAAATACCTGTACTGCAGCAAGCGGGTCCAGGCCCTGTCCAGAGGGAACCACCACCATACTGCAACCCTGAGATACATTCAGGTGAGGTTAAGGACACTGATTTTAAAAGGGGCCCAGTCCAAAACAAAAAGCTTTGGACAGCACCACGCCCCTACAACCCCCAGCATGCAAAACCAAGCCATGCTGGCAAGATCAAGTCCTATAATGGGGTCAGGGCTTCACCCAAGCAGGCCACAATTCCCGTGCCTGGGCTCCAGGTTCAGCAGCCTGGGACCAGTAAGACAGAGCAGACCATGATCTGCATCTCTGAGCTAGATTTTCAGCAGCTCACAAACAGAAAGGCAGAGTGCATAGCCAAGCTTCAGAGCGAGAATGAGGCTTTAGAAACTCAGATGCAGGTGTTAAAAGAAACACTCACGAGAAACAAGGCTGTCCATGATGAGGTTGAGATGGAGAGGAAGGACACCATCAAGGACCTAGAGTTTCAGCTGTTAGAGAAGGAGGTGACTGAAGCTGATGCGCTCTCTAAAGTAGAGCAGATGAAAGGGGAGAACAACGTATTGAAGGCTGCACTCGCCCAGAAACAGAGTGAGTTGGAGAGTCGTCAGCTGCAGAGGCAGGAGAGGAGCATTGCCAAGTTTCAGAGCGAGAATGAGGCTTTAGAAACTCAGATGCAGGTGTTAAAGGAAACACTCACGAGAAACAAGGCTGTCCATGACGAAGCTGAGATGGAGAGGAAGAAGAGGAAGAGGAGAGGAAGGGGACCTGGAGTTTCAGCTGTTAAAGAAGAAGGCGACTGAAGCTGAAGTGCTCTCTAAAGTACAGCAGCTTGAGGAGGCTCTTCAGCAGCAAAAAGAGAGCCAGAATGACCTCGACAAGTGCGTGGTCATTCTGGCCCAGATGAACGAGGAAAGCAACATACTGAAGGCTGCACTCACCCAGACAGAGAGTGAGTTGGAGAGTTGTCAGCTGGGGAGGCAGGACGAAGGGGCCAATCTCATCCAGTCCTTCAACGCCATCCAACACCGCCTGGAAGTTGAGGAGAAAACTCAGGAGACAAGATTGAATTATATGGGAGAGTGGGTCCGCATCCCAGCGGAGAAAAAGGAGATGCCGAAAAAACCTTCTGTGTGGAAAAGATTCAAAGGGTTATTCAAGAGATCCTGAGGACAATTTGCCAGCCTACATCATACACAACCAAGTCATCCTGCAACTATCTTGTTACCCCAACTCCCTCCATTCTACCGAGATAGCAACACAGTCAAAAAACTGAAACTGGCCCAAGTTTCGCTCCATTTTCGCTATCTGGGGTTTTCCCTGAGCTTTTATGGGTTTTCTCCGGGTGCTCCGGTTAGCCTACTTTCAGTGAAGAAGAAATTCTTCAAAGAATAAAAAAAAGTTAAATTAGTTCAGGCTGCATAAAAATGAGAACATCAGCACGACTCAGATAGCAAAATTGTTGCAGCCCAGATCTGGCCTACACCATCTATGTTCATCCAGCCCACATACCACCTGGAATGATGGCACTTGGACAGTCCACTCCTGCCAGATCTGAGCCGCAAGCAGGCCATATGAAGGACTGCTTCTTGAGTATAAAACTGACCCTGATCCGCACAAATATACAAGCACAAATGCGCATACACACCCAGCCATCCAAGGAGAGGGGATCTCTCTTTGAATTGCCTTTCCCGAGGTTTCTTCCCGTGTCCTTTCAAGATTGTTCTTAGGTTCACAGGGAGTTGTTCCTCATCTTCTTAGAGAGCTTGGGCTGGGTACCTGTTCCTGATCCTGGTCTGCAAGGCCTACTGGAACACCATCAGCAACAAAAATAATACCATCATTAAAGCTATGGTCTATGATCTGAGAAAGATTTGAAAAAAGCATCCCCACCACACACACCCCTCCCCTCTGTGCTACTTAATCCCTGCCCTCCGAGCTCGTATTGCTCTCCCCTCGGAGCCTCCCGTGACACACCCCCTCCCGCAACAAGCAACAAGAGCAACAAGCCGGCCGGCAGAAACCAAATATAGTGCCAGCGGACTAACATGTCGGATTTACAGGTAAAGTTATTACAATGCACGTTGAAACTAACGTAAATCTTGTAAGTCATTACAATGTCCACAGCTAAGCTCCACAGCCAAGCTAGCGTAACGTCATTAGCATGTTACAGCTACGTTACGTTACAGCTAGGTAATAAGTTACTATTGATCAACAGCTAAGTTAGCCACTTCTAAAAGTTATCGAGGGCCAAGAGACTAACAGATGCTGCCGTCAGCTTTAATCCTAACGACCGCTTCCACATTGTGGCTGAAAACTAAACCTGCATGAGCCTCGGACCCAGCTGTGTCCCAGCTGTTGTCTGAGTAGCACCAGACCGCGACACAAACGTGCCTGTAAACCGTAATCTCTTGTTTATGACAGATAAGACACACAAATACACACATCGTAACGCATATATGATAATCCATCATATTGATTTAGCAAAGGCTTCGTTGAAAACAAATGGACAAGACCGGGAGGAGGGTTAGCAAAACAGTTGAGTAGTGACCGGGCAAGAGGTTGTTATGGAGAAATAAATCCGGACAGGATGAATGAAACCCCGACGCGAAGCGGAGGGTTTCATTCATCCATTCATTCATCTTACTTGCATTACTTGCTGCTTCATTTAGCTGCCACGAGTAAATAAATAGACTGATTTGGTGTAAACATGATAGCAATTTTAGCTTACAATGCTAACATAGAGGCTAACGTCTCCGTCGAACAAGTAAACAAGTGTTGACAATACTGCAGAGACAGAAATTGTTTCGACGCCGTCTAATAACACAGAAAAAAACTAATGGCAGCTTTCACAGTCATAAGCCAGCATCGGCATTAAAGTTATCTGTGTCACAACATCCACAATAAAGACGAAAGATTACCTGCTCAGGGCCAAACAAACCTCTTGCCCGCTTGTAGTTTCAAATGTGGAAGTGGGTTGGGACGAGACGTGACGTGACCAGGAGCAGGAGAGTGAGCGAGGGGAATGGATGGAAAAATTGCAGTTTTGCAGGTGCTAGAGAAAATGGATTTATTTGGTTCCTTTTACTCTTCACATTGTGTAGGTCATACTATTAGACCATAACCACCATCTAAATAATGTTAATAATAATGACCAATCTTTCAAATCGTAGACCATAGCTTTAAGTCGGCATAACAAAAATAGCATGCAATAAAAGTAAATAAAAAATTCGCAAAGTTAAAAAAAATGTCATGTTTGTCCATCAGATGCTGAGAATTTAAAGACTGTTTTAAGGCTTTAACCACACACATAAGTCATTTGACAGCAGAACCTGTGCTTTATGTTTGAAACTTGAAGTACCTTGTGGTGTTTCCTCCTGAACGCTAGAGGCGCTAGGAGACAGTAGACAGTGCAGGAGTAGAGTAGAGAAGAAGAAGTAAAGGGGATGGCCTGAAGCAAGATGCTACCTGTGTATGCTACCTGACCTGACGTCCTCCCGGTTTATTGTTTTGTATAAATAAAGTAAGTGAAGTAAAGTACGTCGACGCTTCTCATTACAATATCACATATTGGCGACGAGGATGGCGGCCCTGAACCTGAGCCAGCCGCCGCCTTTTCTACAAAACGTCGGGGAACCACCGGTCCCGTTCAAGGCATGGATCCGGACTTTCGAGAACTATCTGCTCGCCATGTCAGAGTCGGAACTGCCGGAGGCACGTAAGAGAGCGCTGCTTATTCATTGTTTGGGCGCAGAAGAGCAAAGACTATTTTACACGTTGACGGTCGCTGACGACAAGTACGCCACCGCGCTGGAGGCTCTTACGGACTTTTTCACACCGAAAGTGAACGTCGTCGCGGAACGCTACCAGTTCAGACAACGGAGTCAACGCCCAGGTGAGACGACGGACCAGTTCGTTGCTGCGTTGAAGGAACTAGTGACAACATGTCAGTTCGGGAATATGGAGGAGGAGATGATAAGGGACCAAGTCGTTGAAAAGACTAATTCAGCACGCATCAGGGAGCGTTTACTGCTGGAGATACCCCTCACACTCTCCAAAGCGTTGGTCATAGCGCGCCAGATTGAGACTGCTGTGTCGGAGGCGAAAACTATCTGCAAGGGAGCGACAGACAGCGCTGTGCACGCTGTTCACCAAGCACCACAACAACACAGGAAGTTCAAGAAAGACAAAAATAAAACATACTCACCTTCACAGACTGCACAAAGGAAAACATGTTACAGGTGTGGTTCAACTCAACATATTGCTAACTTCCAAGGCTGTCCTGCAAAAGAGGCGCACTGCAACGCCTGCAAGAAAAAAGGACACTTTGCAAAGGTCTGTAGAGGGAGCAAAAATGTAAGTGAGGTGGAAGCTGTCCCAGAAGTGACTATTTTGAATGTGAACACTTGTGGCTCTGGTAGTATAATGTGTACAGTGAAAGTCAGTAGTCATGGGTCAGTAACTCAGGATATTGAGCTAATGCTAGACACAGGTTCAGCAGTGTCCATCCTGCCAGAACAAATGGTCACTGAGTTTTTCCCTGAGACTTCCCTTATGGAACCAAAACTCAAGCTGAGGGATTATGGTGGGAATTCTATAGCTGTGAATGGTTGCATACAAGCTAATGTAGCATTTGGGGACCTCAGTACTACTACAGTGTTTTACATTGTAAAGAACGGTTCAGCAGTCCTAGGTAGGGACTTATTCTACTCACTACAGATGCAGCTGAAAGACGGTAAAGTCACTGCCAGAACTGGTAATCAGTCAAAAGCTTCAGTAGCAAGTATTGCAGGGGACAAATTAGGCTGTGCTAAAGGATTTGTCCATAGAGTTAACGTACGCCCAGATGTCAAGCCAGTACAACAGAAATTGCGTAGATTACCCTTTTCAGTCAGAGATGCAGTGTCTAAGGAGTTAAAGAAACTCGTAGAACAAGATGTTATAGAGCCAGTTGAGTCATCTGAATGGATCTCACCCATAGTCGTCACTACAAGAAAAGACAGACCAGAACCAAGACTCTGTGTAGATCTAAGAGAGCCTAACAAGTCAGTTGTAATCGACGGTTTTCCACTGCCGCACATGGAGGAAATGTTCACAGAGTTGAGAGGAGCAACGCTGTTTTCCACATTAGACCTCCAGAGCGCCTATCACCAGATGCCGCTACATGAGGACAGCCGCAGCTTGACTACCTTCATTACACACGATGGCTTGTTTCGCTTCAAGCGGGTGCCATTCGGACTGGCATCGGCGCCCAGCTGTTTCCAGCGGATGATGTCGACGATCCTGAAAGGTTTGCCGGGGGTCCAATGTTACCTCGATGACATCATTGTTTCAGGTGCGACAGCTGAGGAACATGACAAAAGACTGACAGCTGTGCTTCGGCGTATACATGATGCAGGGCTGAAGCTGAATCACTCAAAATGCAACTTCAAACAAACAGAACTGTCTTTCTTGGGGCACACGGTGTCAGGTAAAGGACTGCAGCCTGATGCCTCACATGTGACTGCTGTTTCTCAAGCACCTCCACCTACGGACCTGCCCAAATTGAGGTCATTTCTAGGGCTCACGTCATGGTATTCCAAATTCATACCAGACTATGCTGCTGTTGTTGAGCCCCTGAGAGCACTTTTTTTTTTTTTTTTTTATAATTTTTTTATTGGAGACCAGCATTATACAAGTATCAGTACAAAATATACAGTTATTCCACAGCTGTTATCCACTCTTTTTCCTTTTTTAAATGGAACATTAGAACAAAGAACCAGGGAGGTGAAAAAGGAAGACTGACAATAGTAATAAAGATAATAGATAAATAAATACAGGATGCCCAGTATGTTCGCTAAAAATAAATAAATAAGTAAATACAATAAAATAAAAAATAAATAAAAGAAATTGGATGCATCAGATCGATTCAGTCAGGGTCCAGAGAGGTGAGGGTATTAACATGCGTGATGAGAGGTTGCCATCTTTTATAGAAATTAGCTGCTGAGCCTCTTAGGGAATGTTTAACTTTTTCCAAAGATAAGAAGGACATTAAATCACTTAACCAAGAGGTAGTAGGAGGGGCGCTTGGGCTTTTCCAATGTAATAGAATACGTCTGCGGGCTATGAGCGAGGCAAAGGCGACAACATCAGAGTTTTTCTTAGTGAGTCTAGTTGGAACACGAGGTACTCCAAAGATGGATATCAAAGGGCACGGTTTTAACGTGATATTGAGGGCTTTGTTTAACAAATTAAAAAAACAAGACCAAAAATTGACTAGTTTGGGACAAGAAAAAAACATATGAACATGATCTGCTGGAGACAAACCACATCTGTCACAAATATCGTTTGTGCCTGGAAATAGCCTACTAAGTCTGCTTTTTGTTAAATGAATTTTATGGAGAACCTTAAATTGGATTAAACTAAGACGAGCACAAGAAGACGTAGAATTAACCCTAAACAATGCCTCCTCCCACCACCCATCTGTCAAACCGAAGCCAAGCTCCCTCTCCCAACTATCCCTGGCCTTCTCAGGGGAAGACGTATTCGAAGATGATATGAGGTCATATAAAACTGAAATCTTGCTACGAGCTAATGGAAGAGAGAGCACCTCTGTGATAAGAGATCCCGTTGGAGCTTGAGGAAAAGATGAAAAGTTTGTGCGAGCATAATTCCGTACTTGAAAGTATCGAAACAAATGAGCTTGGGGTAAATTATATTTAATACGGAGATCATTAAATGCAGCAAAAAATCCCTCCAAGTATAAATCTGAGAAATGAACCAGACCTCTCTCTCTCCACAAAGTGAAAGCTATATCTGTGTTGGAGGGGGGAAATAGATGATTGTTGTGAATAGGACTTAATGGAATGGGTGTTGAAAGTCTGAAGTGTTGCCTGAATTGTTTCCAAATTTTCAAAGACGAAAGTACAATCGGGTTTTTAATATAACTAGGATAACGAGAGGCAAGAGGGGAACAAACCAGAGCTGTCAGAGAAGAAGGATGACAAGAAGCATCTTCCATTATGCACCAGTCCAGGCTGGGAGATTTACACCAGGCATGGATTTTTTGAAGATTGGCAGCCCAATAGTAAAATAATAAGTTGGGCAGGGCAAAGCCCCCTGCTGATTTGCTTCTTTGGAGTGTTGTTTGACGCACTCTTGGATTCTTACCGGCCCAAATAAATTTTGAGATCATTTTGTCTAACATTTGCAAAAACGATTTAGATAAAAAGATTGGAAGACACTGAAAAAGAAACAAAAATCTCGGAAGAATATTCATTTTAATAGAATTTATTCTGCCTATCAAAGAGAGAGGGAGAGAGTCCCAGCGCGCCAGATCAGTCTTAATTTCCGTAACCAACTTTGTAAAGTTATTTTTGTGTAGTAAAGGGAGGGAGTGAGAAATATTAATACCTAAAAAGCGAAAGCTATTATGAGCTAATCGGAATGGTAATGCATCTGATGAGATCTGTTTAGCTGCTATGTTTACCGGAAAACACTCGCTTTTACTAATGTTCAATTTGTAACCTGAAAATGATCCGAAAGTTGTCAAGGTTTGTAAAATATTATCTACACAACTAACTGGGTCTGTGACATATAGCAACAAGTCATCAGCATAAAGAGATACCCGATGTTCCAGTCCAGCTCTAAAGATGCCAGTAAAACAAGAAGAGGATTTGAGAGCAATGGAAAGAGGCTCTATTGCTATGGCGAAAAGCAGGGGGGACATTGGGCAACCTTGGCGGGTCCCTCTTGAAAGAGGGAAATATTCAGACCTATGAAAATTAGTTGACACACAGGCAGAAGGGGCAGAATATAAAAGTTGTATCCAGGAAATAAATTTAGACCCAAAGCCAAATTTCCCCAAAGCAGAAAACAAGTAATCCCATTCAACCCGGTCAAAGGCTTTCTCCGCATCTAAGGATATGACCATTTCAGCAGTTTGGGACGTGTTAGGAGATAGCACAATATTTAGTGCTAAAGTCTCCTAATGTTAGATGATAGTTGGCGACCTCTAACGAACCCTGTTTGATCCAAGGAAATTATATCAAGAAGACAAGGGTCCAAACGGCATGCTAATACTTTGGCTAGAAGTTTTACATCTGAATTTAATAAGCTTATCGGTCTCCAGCTGCTACATTCATCTAAGTTCTTGTCTTTTTTAGGAATGAGTGAGATTAAAGCCTGATTTAAGGTTGGAGGCAGAGAGCCTTGCTTCAGTGAGTCTTGAAACATGTCTAATAGCAATGGAGCAAGTTGATGGGAAAACCTTTTATAAAAGTCAACCGGAAATCCATCCGGCCCTGGAGCTTTGTTATTTTGCATTAATTTAAGACAAGAAGTTAATTCTTCCAATTGTATAGGCCTTTCCAACTCCTCTTTAATACGAGGATCTATGGTAGGTATATCAATGTTATCCAAGAAGTTATCCATTGTAGTCTTATTTACAGGAGGTTCAGACTGATATAGGTTAGAATAAAAGGAAGCGAAGGTGGAATTTATTTCAGCTGGGATGGTAATTAGGGAATGAGAGGAGTCATAAATTTGTGATATGAAATTTGAGGCTGATTGACGCTTAAGTTGAAGTGCGAGGAGATGGCTGGCTTTATCACCATATTCATAGTATGTCCCTTTAGTCCGTCTTAGAAGGTACTCTGCTTTATCTGTAGAGAGAAGGTCATAATCAGATTGTAATTTGACCCTTTTAGCATACAGTTCTGGACTGGGAGAGTCCGAATATTCTCTATCTATGCTGAGAATTGCATCGATAAGCTCTTGCTGTTTTTGTTTATTTTTCCTAGCGAGATGTGTGCTGTATGAGATAATGTCTCCCCTAATTACTGCTTTTAATGTTTCCCATAACAGAGAGAGTGATGTGGACTCAGTCTTGTTATTCTCAAGGAAAACATCAATCTTCTTTGAAATATACTCACAAAACTCATTTTTAGCTAGCAGCCCTGTGTTGAACTTCCATTGTTTTATAATATTAGGTAAGAGTGCTAAGTCTAAGTGTGAGGCGCGTGATCGGAAATAACGATAGCAGAATATTCAGAGTATTTTACAGCAGGTAGGAGAGCCCTGTCTATAAAAAAATAATCGATGCGGGAAAAAGCTTGGTGTACTTTGGAGAAATAAGAAAATTCTTTTGAGAGTGGGTGGAGCAAGCGCCAAGCATCTATGCAGCCCACCTGACTCATAATAGATGAAAATGTCTTCGACATGGCAGAGGGTATAAGCACTTTCGGGTGGGAACGATCGAGTTTGGGATTTATTACTAGGTTCAGGTCTCCCCCTACAATGAGACGGTGAGTATCCAAGTTGGGAATTTTTGAAAAAAGAGAAGTCATAAAGTTTGGGTTGTCCCAATTAGGGGCATAAACATTAACCAATACAACTAAAGTTTGATATAATGTGCCACTTACTATAACATAACGCCCATAGGGATCAGATATGATCTGGTCAGGGGAGAACTGGATACGTTTGTTAATAATAATAGCAGCGCCCCTGGATTTACTGTTGAAGGCCGAATGAAATATTTGCCCAACCCATGGTTTACGCATTCTGCAATGATCGTTGATACGCAAATGGGTCTCCTGAAGAAAAGCAATGTCAGTGTTAAGACCCTTGAGGTGTGAAAACACTTTAGATCGTTTTATCGGTCCCCCCAGTCCGCGGACATTCCAACTCACAAGCCGAATACCAGACCCACTCGGCCCTCTCTGGGAGATATTTGGATTAACCATTAATCACTTAAAATACATAGATATTAATAAGAATAGTGGAAAATAGATAAGCATCCTGGTTAAGCACCAAGTGAACATTACAGTAGCATCCAGATGAACTTAACTTTAAAAAAGAAACACAAAAAACCTCCCAATAAATAAAGAAAAAACACACATTTCTCCAAAAACACATTGGCCAGTGTTTAAACTGTAAACCATCCATCAAGTTGCTTCCTAAGCTCGTCACAACAGAACAAGACGAGTTGCAGGACTGAAGTACACACAACCAGTTTACCATGTAGTACGTTCTGCCTCCTAATGAACCAAGATATACGTCATATAAAAGTACGCAACAGTTATTTATGAGGACAATCTGGAGTAACACTTAAAGGTGGGGAAAAGTGAGGAACAGTATTTGTACCAGACTTAAAATGTAATCCTCCGGCTAAAATGTACAGGCAAAGATAACAGAAGACCCCTCTTTGAACTAACTAAATGAATAAAATTTAGGAAAGAAAAAAAAAAAAAACTTATGCGTTCCTCGAAAAACCGCTCCGCTTGCTCCGGGGAGTCAAACATGTGGGTCACACCGTTGAAGGTGACGCGCAGCCGGGCAGGGTAGATCATGCCGAACCGGATCCCTTTCTTAAAAAGCAAGGATTTCACCTGGTTGAAAGCAGCTCGCCTCTTCGCCACTGCAGGACTGAAGTCTTCGTAAAACTTTATGTTATGACCCCGATAAGTCATATTGCGGTGCTCCTTTGCCCATAGTAACACTCTCTCTTTATCGATGAAGCGGTGAAAGCGCACTATCACGGGGCGGGATCCCTGGCGAGGTTTCGGTCTGAGACTACGATGTGCCCGGTCGAGTTCAGGTGTGGAGTTCAATAGTGCCTCTGCAGCCACTTCCTTGAATAAATCTGTCATGAATTGTCTCGGATTAGTACCTTCAATGTCTTCAGGAAGCCCAATCACTCTTAGATTTTGACGCTTTGAGCGTGACACCAAGTCCTCCACCGTAGCCTGGAGAGCACCGTGCTCTTCTGTTATCGAGGTTAGCTTGGAGCGTAGCTCCACGACTTCTTGCTCCAGGCTAACGATGTTATCCGAGTGAGTCGAGAGGGCCGTTTCCATCTCCGAGATTGTAGAGGTGTGTTTAGCCACGGTGGTGGTAATGGATTCAAGAGTTGAGTTAATCGGGGCGAGGGCCGTGTTCAGAAAGGCTGTGAGCTCCGCAGTGGTGCTTTTCCTAGATTTTTCCAGTTCGATGATGAGCGTTTCCAAAGTGAGGGGGGAAGGCTCTGACGCCATGTTGCTAGCTTCCCGACCAGAAAAGGGGAGAGTTTGCTGTTGTGCCTGGCCTTTCCGAGATTGTTTGCTCATTCTTGTGTAGGTTCAGCGCGACGTTAATTAAAACAGGTAGTTACACTAAAGATATATTTGAAAAAATGACGTCGTAATTAACAAACTATCACGAAGTTATACGGAGGTATGCCCCACGCGTCCGTCCTCTACATCGTCAAACCGGAAGTCCCCTGAGAGCACTTTTGCGTGGAGCAGAGACATTCACATGGACTCCTGAGGCTCAAAAGAGCTTTGAGACTGTTAAAAGACTTATAGTGAACAGCCCTGCTCTCTCTCTGTTCAATCCGGAGCTGCCCACTGTTGTCACGACGGACGCGTCTGACTATGGACTAGGAGCAGTCCTCACCCAGATACATCAAGATGGTTCTGAAAAAACTGTTGCTTTTGCATCGCGCACGCTCACCCAGGCGGAGAGAAAGTACTCCACGGTTGAAAAGGAGGCCCTGGGGTGTGTGTGGGCAACAGAAAGGTGGAGAACATACTTGTGGGGGAGACATTTCACATTACGCACTGACCACAGCCCGCTCACTACACTTCTAGCTTCAAAAGGTCAAGGACGAGCAGGTATGCGGATAGCCAGGTGGTCATCTAGGATGTTATCATTTAACTATGACATTCAGTACAAACCAGGTCGAGAGAATGTAACAGCGGACTGCTTGTCTCGTCTTCCACTGCCAAGCTCAGAACCTAGCTTGGTAGACGACACTGAGGTGGCACTTACCTCTACACTGACTGCCATCACTGAAACTGACTTTAAAGCTGCATGTGCTTCATGTCCTGTACAGACTCAACTACGTGAACTACTCACTTCAAGATGGCCAAAGTCAGCAAAAAGCTTGTTGCCAAGCTTACAACCATTCTTCAAACTTCGGCACGAGCTCTCCCTTCAAGATGACTTGGTGGTGCGTGGCACACACAGACTCTTAGTACCGGACAGTCTCCAACCAAAACTGATCTCCCTGGCACACGACACACACCAGGGAATTGTGAGAACAAAGCAGAGGCTCAGAGAAGCTTATTGGTGGCCAAGCATGGATGCCCAGGTCGAGGCAGCCATAAAAGCATGCATTACATGCCAATCACATGACAAGTCTGCAGTCACCCACACTACTCCACTACAGCCTGTGCCATACCCAGAAGGAGCATGGGAAAAAGTAGCTATTGATGTGGTAGGGCCCTTTGATAAGGCACCTATAGACTGTCGGTTTGCAATTACACTTATTGACTATCATAGCAAGTGGCCCGAGCTAACCTTTGTTCCACATGTCACTTCACGTACTATTATTCAGTTTTTGTCTGCAGTTTTCAGCAGAGAAGGAGACCCCAAGGAGCTGGTTTCAGACAACGGCTCTCAATTTGTGTCACGGGAGTTTGAAACGTTTCTCTGTGACAGAGGCATTGTGCACAGGAAGTCTTCAGTCTACTATCCGAGGGCGAACGGAGAGATTGAACGTTTTAATCGCAGCTTGAAGGATAGTTTGCAGACGGCCTCACTAGAAGGAAAGCCATGGAAAGAGTTCACAAGGGAATTCCTACATGTCTATCGTGCAACTCCCCACTCTACAACTCAGCGCTCACCAGCTGAACTGTTGCATGGTCGACCCATGCGCACTAAACTTCATGTGGCCGGACGTCCACTTCCAGCAAACAAAACACTGTCTTCAAAACAGGTTGCTCTCAGAGTGAGAGAAACACAGAAGAAAAGCAAGGCTTACACAGACCGCAAGCGAGGGGCTACAGCTGTGTTCTTCAGATGTGGGTCATATGTCCGGGTGAAGAAACCTGGCATTCTTCCTAAAACCCAGTGCAAGTTTTCCAAACCACTCAGAGTGATGGAGAAAAGAGGACAGTATACCTACTTGCTGTCGGATGGAAGATGCTGGAACGCATCTTACCTTGCACCGGTTTCTCTTCCAGCACAGGAGGGTGACAGTGAGCTGTTGCCTCTGGACTTTGTGAATACACCATCAGATACACCACAACCAGAGACATCCACACCACAGGCCAGGCCAGTCAGGCTTAGAAGAGTGCCTGAGTGGACTAAGGACTTTGTTTGTTGAATGAAGTCTGGAAATATCTGAATGCACTTGATAATGTTCTGTTTTCAATGAGTAAGAATGTAACTGTTACTAATGAATCCATTGTTCTTTATGCAGGAGTTGAAATGTGGACACACTGTTAATTTTGTGTGTAACTGAGTGTAAAATAAGTCAGAATATAAGGAAAGAAAAGTTTGTTATAAAAATAATCTTATAGATGTGTTATACATGTCATGTTACAAGTCAGAGTAGCAAAGAAAAACAGTTTCATCTGAAATGTGAAAGCTATTGTTCATATAGACAATGTTTGCTTATTAAGGGGGATATGTGGTGTTTCCTCCTGAACGCTAGAGGCGCTAGGAGACAGTAGACAGTGCAGGAGTAGAGTAGAGAAGAAGAAGTGAAGGGGATGGCCTGAAGCAAGATGCTACCTGTGTATGCTACCTGACCTGACGTCCTCCCGGTTTATTGTTTTGTATAAATAAAGTAAGTGAAGTAAAGTACGTCGACACTTCTCATTACAATATCACATACCTTCAGCTGATTATACATTTACTTCATTAAGGTTTTGAATGCAGGACTTTTTACTTGTAATAACGTGTTATGTTGTTGTATGTATTTGTACATAAATGAAGTATCTGACTACTTCCTCCACCACTCATCTACAACTGATTACTCACTATTAATATGTAAAATTACATATCAATTATATAAATCAATACTTGTTTTAGGATTTCAACAGTAATTGTCCTTTGCCACTAAAATGTTGAGCTTTGAAGGCTTTACTGTGTGGTCATGTAACCACCATGATCCAACAATATTCTCATCCTTCATGTTTAATTCACAAATCTGACCATGTTTGACATCTTCAATCAAATAAATATTGTGCAAATGATGATTTAAGTGTGTTCTGATGTTCCTTTAACTCAAAGATTTTACTGTTATAACCGCCATGCCCACCAGGTATATCGGAGGCGAAAGCTTTTGACAAGGTGTCATCATCAAGGTCTGAGGATGATACTTAGTGAATGTGAAGTCTGTGGCGTGAAATCTGTAGGACAAGTTAAATAAAGTACGTGGCATAGAAATGAAAAAAACAAAATGGGAAAAGCCATAAGGGGGACGTTAGGGGGCACTACTGAGCTGTTGTGCCGCGCATGAAGGCAGTTGTGGTATCAAATTAACGTACTCATGGGTAAGAAGCTACGGGCCAAATTTGGTGAGTCTGCGAACATCCTAAAGTCCCGAAAACAGCGTGGGAAAAATTTAAATCGCCGCACGCCATTCAAGATGGCCGACTTCCTGTTGCGGCAAAAATTCTGACAGAAATAATTCCTGGCTAAATCCTTGAGACCCATAAGTCCTGTAAATTTAATGATGATCCGAGAATGTTTTCGCACGGACAAAACGACGTTAGGTGGTGCTATGGAGTCCCCTGGCGACACCCACCCCCAATCATTTTGAATTATCAAATTTTTCACCACATGTGACGTATGTTCTGAGTTTGGTGAGTTTTGGGGTATGTTCAGGCCGCCAAATATGCGATCCTTCGGGAGGAAGAAAAATAATAAATAATCCTTACAGATACAATAGGGCCTTCGCACTGTCAGTGCTTGGGCCCTAATTAATGTTCTGTCTTCTACACATGAAAAGGTCACACACAGATCAGATTTGTACTGTAAAATTTTGGAGCAAAGCAGCTGTCTTCCTGATAGATCCTGAGCTCCATCAGAGCTGTGTAAGATATTTATTTCGGTAGCTAGAAGTTCAATTCTGTTTCCTCTGGAGAGTTTCTTCTGTGCTGTCAAGTTTATGACTGGGTTTTTAGTTTTGCTGCTTAAATGTGCCATGATATTTGCTGCAGTGACCTTGACATTACTGCATGCATGGGAACATTTAGAATGACTGAAAACAGCTCTCTTAGCATAAAAGCAGAGTTTAGGTGCGTTGTGAACCTGCTTCTGTAGACACATCTTACCACCTAAAAAATGTGCCCTTTAAATAGCAGGAAAATATTGTGCCATTGACTTCAGACCAGGATTTTGTTGGTCTATGACACTGTTGCTTTCTGTGTCATCAATGTACCTGACCCCACCTCATTCTAAGACCAACACACCTAGGGGCGCACAGGTGGGCACAAGTACTACTTACACAAGGTGGGCCCTGGACATGAAAATAACAACTGTGGTGATCAGAAACTAGCAAACACAACAAAACAAATAAACAAGCAAATCTCTCAAGCACTCTGACCTTTGATATCTATTTCAGACGGGTAGGCCTCACAATGAAAGAGGAATAATGACTGGCGAAGTGTTTAACATAGCTGCTACATTCAGGATTAGCCCTGCCAAGTAGCAGAACTTTGTAAGACACTTTGACACTGGGGAAGACAAAATATGCTTGTTCCGGATAAATAGCCTGCAAAAAACTGATATGTGTGAGTCACTGAGTCTGAATACCTGGGAGAGACATTCAGCAATTTTGCTTTTGTCATTACAGTCTATAAACAGAAGCCAACACAGTTTAAAGTGTTAGATCGTCTTTATTATTACGCCAACATTTCAATATCAATTTTATTCAGACTTTTTTTTTTTCCACTCAATAATAATAAAAGAAAAAAAGAGAAAAAAAGATTAGTATAAAAAGGTTACTTAAGCATTCTGTTATAAAGACACTGCAGATACGGTAGTATTCATCAGACATGTAAACGTGAAATCTCTATCGGCAAAAACTTCCAAACATTCTTGAGAGAATTTCACAAAGCATTTAAGGCTTCTCTGCTCAAAGTTTAACAGGAGATCAATAGCAGTGTGTGTTATTCATACCATTCTGATCGTACATGTTAGCTTGAAAAGAAAACTTCAGATGGATGTAGATATCAGCTCAATGGGATGTTTTTTCAGCTATTTTGTAGTTAAATGTTATACTTTTCTTTTTTGGTGTGCATAAATCTGACTGATAAGTCTTCAGTTAGTGAGAAAATACATTATAGACACAAAACTTGAACTTGCTTTCAGTCTAAGGCAGCATATTAATTGATATTTTGATCATTTGCCTACAAGGATCAGACTACACAATAATCTAGATGCTCACTCTGTCATGGGATAAGAAACTCTTGCTGTAACTTAGCTGGAGGACATGGCAGACTTCAACTACTCATGAATGACTTGAGGAACATGACAAAGAACTCAAGGTGTCGTCAGTACCAAAATCAAAATGTTTCTGTACGTTATCAGGATTGTATGAATAACAGTAAACCTGGAAACACCAGCCCACTTCTGTTTAGTCCGACTATCATTGGCTGATATTTTGTAGTCTAATCTCAGCAAAACTAAAACCAGGTCTTAAAGTCTAAGTACAACTTGTTGTTGAGGATACTGTCTAAAAAACAGTCAAGTCAAGCAAGAGACAAGCTTTTAACAAAAAAAATCTTAAATCACAGTCCACTTAGTAGCTTTTCCCAGAACTGTCAACCTCCATGTGTAAAAAGCTGGTAATTGGACCTTGGGTAAGATTGTTCATTACTACCACTACTACTCGGACCAAGATTAAAAATAGCCTGTCACATTTATAAAGTTCTTAGAATCATGTCACACACTGAGTTCCATGAAAGTAATTTGGTCAAGATCTGGTGAAGAAAAGGTGGTTTACAGAGAACAGTTACTGTATCTATATACAATAATGTTCCATATAACAGCAGATTAGGTCCAGAAGAGCCAGAAGTCTTCTTTTAACTTTTGGCATAGCACACAGTGGTATGTAAACACTGTTATGTGGATATTTGGATCACAGTGTTGGTTTAAGTGATGCACAATCATCACTGGAATGGTGAAACTGAGATCAACTTCTTTGGCCAGACGGAAAGAAAAAGAGACAGAGTGTGTTTTAGTCGTACAACATGTATGTTTGCATAGGTCAACAATGATTCAAAGTCCATATGTTGAGATGTGTTGGACAGACAACAGACGATGGTGTGCTTTATGCCGTTTTGACAAAGGAGGCGATCTCCACCTAAGAGGTGTCTTCCCCATCTCTCTGCTCGCTGGGCTCCACTCTCTGAGACAGGAGGAATGACTCCCACACAGCCAGACACTGAAAGAGAAGGCACACCACGGTCATCATTTTTATCAGAATATTGGTTTTAGTTTTCCTTCAGTGTTTACGTCCTCTGTATACTTCAGATCAAGTGCCTTTTGGTCTGAAAATCACAACCACTACATGGCAATTAGCCAAGGCTTTTTCCCCTAAACATACAGCCTATATGCAACCTGCTTGATTTGTGGCATTCTGAGGCCTTTGCACTCATCAAGTAACAAAAGCCTTTGAAACCGAAGCAGCAACCACGACAGCTGCCAACAGAAAGAGTGTCATAAGCTGCACTTCTTCTACTGGCTTTTAAATTCTGGAGAGGCTCTCTCCTCACTTCCCTCTTCATAGGTCATAAATACATAATTTCAATAACTAATTCTTAGTGCTGTATCATAGGCAACTGGACGTGTTTCAGTTTCTTGAAGATGTTTCGCCTCTCATCCAAGAGGCTTCTTCAGTTCTAACTAACTGGAGGGGAGTTGCAGGCTTTTAAACTCTGTGTGGGAGTGTCCTTACAGAGTCGTTAAGGACACGTGTGAGCTCTGAGTTTCAGAGTTGTTAGGGCCACTTGTGGGTCGTTGGTCCAACCGGTCTTCATGTGGGTTGCTAGGGCTAGGTGAGCCTAGGTGTGAATAGCAGTGTTGTAGGTGGGTGATAAGTAATGTCTTAGGCCACCTCCTCTGTTCAAAGACTGTCATTCCAGTTTGACATAGATGGATTCTTTTACTCCGCAGTCCGGTCTGCATTGAACAGCATAAACTACATTACTCTGTTTATGCCTGGGTGCTTTGTCCTTAGGATGGACAAGTTTCTGCCTCAGCGTGTTGATAAGTTTGAAGCGAACTGGGATATGATGTTTATTAAAGATCCTCCTGAGTTTCTCAGATATTCCTGCGACATAGGGAATGACGATGTTGTTACGTTTTTCCGTACCCTCCTCTCTGTCTGCTCTGGTTCTTTAAGAGGTTTTGACAAAGGTCCAGTTTGGGTAGCAACAGGTTTTAAGTGCTCTCATGATGTGCTTCTGTCCCTTCTCTTTCCCCTCCGTCTTTGTGGGCATGGTGTCAGCCTGATGGTTTCAGGTTCTGATGACTCCCAGCTTGTGCTCCAGTGGTGAGAGTCAAACAGCTTCCACTTCCCTTGTTCTGATTTTGACCCAGGTGTCGTCCACATACCTGAACCAGTGGCTAGGAGCAGTTCCTGTGAAGGTAATCAAGGCTCTGCTCTCAACTTCTTCCATGTAGAGGTTGGCCACTATTGGGGACATCGGTGAGCCCATGGCACAGCCGTGCTTTTGTCTGTAGAAACCTTGTCAGGTTGTCAGGTGGTTGTCAGACAGAGGTCAAGTAAGGCACAAATGTGGTCTGGGGTGAAGTTGGTTCTGCTGGACAGAGTGCTGTCCTGTAACAGGCGTTTCTTCACTGTATTACCGCTTCTATAGTGGGAATGTATGTAACATCATAAGAAACCATTGTTTTGTCTGAGTCCAGTGTTATTTCTCCGACCTTGTTGGTGAAATCCTGTGAATTTTTGATGTGGTGTTGAGCGTTACTTGATCAAAGGAGCTAGGATGCTGGCCAGGTGCTTGGATATGTTATAGGTAACTGACTTAATACTACTGTACTGTACTGTGTATAGTAGTAGACTGATCTCTCTCTCTCTCACTCTCTCGTAAGAAGCTACAAATAATGTGCAGCTTTAAAAAAGCCCGGAAGACCGATAGTTAACATGAAAATACAGAGTCGTTGCAACTGTAATGATGCACTGTCTCATATAGTCGTATTGGTGTGCACTGGCAGGTTTTCAGAACATTGCAGATTGCAAGAAGTTGCAAGTTTGAACTTGTCACCACATCTTTGGTCTGAACAGGGCTATATTGGGGAAACTGGACTTGCATGAGTTTCTTGAAGACATTTTACCTCTCATCCAAGAGGCTTTTTCAGTTCCAACTGACTAATGGTGAGTCGCAGGCTTTAAACCCTGTGTGGGCATTAACTCTTACAGAGTCAATGAGGTCACATGTGAATTCCCAGTTTCAGTGTTGTTAAGGTCACATGACAATGTTGTTGACACACCCGGACATCATGGGAGTTTTTGGCATCATCAGGGTTCAGGTGTGAATGGATGTTAAGCTGCCTAGAACTTAGTGGCTGACAAGTGGTGTTGGAGGCACCCTCCTCTGTTTAACGATGGTAGTTCCAGTTTGGTCCAGTTCCAATACAGTAGTTTTGTGAGTTTTGTCATTTTCAGCCGTAACTTTAACAATTAAAGATGGATAGTTACAGACAATGTACTGTGTTACTTTGCTGGCATCTTTGATAAACCAAATCCACCCAACAGACTAACTGCTCGTTTTGACTAAACTTAAACTGTAATTTTTTGCAGTCTGTGGCTACATGGGTTTGTGAAAGTGTTGTTATTATGGGAAAGCATCAAACATGCATTTTAGATAAATGTGATGTATGCACTTTGAAATAACATCATAAAAGAGAGAGAGCCTGAAAAAAGAACTCTATATTCTGTGTACTGAATCAATTTGGAATAGAGCAAAACGTTAATGTCCCTGTGGAGCTATTTGCTTCACAGACAGTAGTCAAACCCAAAATGATAATACATCAAACACATACACAAGACAAGATCCATATCAGTGACACTGCCACCATAGATCATGGAGGTTATATTTTGCTTAAAAAGCCAATTGCTGATGGATTAAAAGGCAGTCTTTGTCTGTTTGTGCTGCCCTGAGACAGCCTAAACCTCCGCCCTGTGGAAGCATCTGGAACTCAACATATAAAAGGATGTTAAGGGGCTAAAACAATCACATTTGCTTTGGAGATGGCCCTCACTTCATATATATGCTGAAGGTCATTAAGGTTACCACCTGTAATCTTACAGCACTGCTGAATGATTTCGCAGACTACTTCTGCCAGTCGCTACCTGTGTGCAGCGCACTCCACCATTCCATTGGAGATCAAAATTTTAATTGAAGCATGACATCATGACAAGAAATCAGATCCAAACGTGAAATTTCAGAGACTCCAACTCCTACCAACACTGGCTCTTGGTGCCATGATTACCACAGTTAGCTATGGTGGTTGCTACTTGCTAGTCCTCCCTCAGATCTAATAAAGCTCAGCCCTTCAGTCAAATTTGGTATTTCTATTAGCTAGAGTAAATGTTAAGGTAATAACAAGCAATAAACCCACTCACTCATTACAAATGTGGGTGACATCACACAAGCACATACACACACGCACGCACGCACACACACACACACACACACACACACACACACACACACACACACACACACACACACACACACACTCCATCCAACAGGTGGCTGATTACTGATGTTGACTTTGTTCATATTTATTTGAGGCATGTTTTGCATTTACCCGACAACATTTTAGGTTGGAGATGAAAAACAGGCGTTGTTCATTTTCACATAGGTAACAATATTCATTATTATTATTTACAACATAATAACTGTCTTCACCACTGTTCCACTTTTAGCATTGTCGTCAGCACTATCAGATATAAAAGTGTTCTTTCAGAGCTTTCCCAAATGTCTATCCTAGCACTTTTCTCCCTTTTCTCTTTTGATCCGTCTCTCTTCTGTTTTTCTCCAACTCCCTTGCCATCTCATCAGTGAAGGCACATTATTGCATCGACAGAGGCACTGAGAGAGTCCCATTGTAGATGTGTGTATGTGTATGTGTATCGCAGAGGACTTGACAAAACGAATCACACTTTTATGGCATAAAAGCAGTTATCTAGATAGCAGGAGAGGCAGGAAGCCATGCAACCAGAAAGTGAAAATGACAAGCACACACCAACAGACACACTCAAAAGCCAATCTGTGAACTTGGGCTCCACTCTGTCAGCATGCATCAATACAGCGCAGTCAGTTTTTCCAAGGTAATAGCAGTTTGTTTTGAGGTGGCAATAAGTCAGAGCCTTGGCCTGTCAACTCTCCATTTAACAGCCAATTTCTCTCAATAGCACCCACAGCACCTCTGTAGCACTGTGGCAGTGCAGGCTGGACTTTTTGTCATAGAAATGATTTTAGGAGGCAGACATGTCATTGGTCAAGCTGAACCACAACAGGAGGAGCCAAACTGTCCAGGAAAAAACTGAGACAGAAGGAAGGTAATGCTAATCCATGCCAATAAAATAAGTAGACACTCTTCACATTTTATAAATGTGTGTACATTCGTCTTATTTCGTCAATTTAATAAAATTGGCATACGATGAAGGTTTTTTTTCGTGTCCTCCAATCCTTCAACATTATTAACAACAGCTAAAACACTTGACAGTTCGACATCCACATTTCTGTCAACAGTAGATCATCCTGTGGCCAAATGCATAATTAAAGTTATACAGTGCTTGCTGAGGACTCTAGCTGTATCTAGCTGTTATAAAAGCTGATGGCAGAGAGGAAACAGGAGTTTTCTTCCAGTGTTACACTAACAGAAGTATGGAATAGGTCTGACAATGTCAGTTATTGATTGTTTGCTTGAAAATATGCCTTAAAGCCCCATTCCAGTGTATTTTGGCATTTTTATGATTTTTCATATTTTAAATTTCCTTCCATGATAGTGTTGATGAGCCACACTGTTCACCAATAATTTTTTGACAAATAACCTAATTTTGTGCTCAAAGTTAAATCACTTAGGCTGGTTCATGCAGAGGATCTCATACCTCAGATCCCACATTACCTTCCAACAAGACAGTAGAGCTGCACATTTAGTCAATTTTTCGATTAGTCGATCAAAAGATAATTAGTTGCCAACTGTTTTGATAATTGTTTAATTGTTTCAGGCATTTTAAAAGCAAAAACATTAGCTGGCTCCAGCTTCTTAAATGCGCTAGTGCGCAAGTTCAACAGTGAGAATCCAGAGACTCCCACGTCTACCAATCTTTGGTGTCATGATTATCTCAGTTAGCCTAGGTGGTTGCTACTTGCTAGTCCTCCCTCAGACCCAATAAAGTTTTCTTCCCTTCAGTCAAATGTGAAATTTCTTTAGCTCTAGTAAATGCTGAGGTAATATTGAGCATCCTTGTGATTTTTAAAACATTCTTCCTAACAGGAAATGCTGAAAAATGTCCAAATCATTATTTTTAAAGACAAATTTTGCAGAATGGTTAGCTAAATGCACTAGCACTGTAACAATATATGCCATAAACATTTTTTTGTAAAACATTACTTATTGTAATGTAAGTGTAGGAACATCTGTCCATCGCCTCTGCATTACATTGAGGCCCTGTTGTTCTTGTTAACCCCTTTCACGATTTACAGGCTACAGGGGCGCCATCTTATCTCCTGGCAGAGAGGACAGTGCTTTCCTGGACCATAAAGACTTCAAATGAGGACAGTTTTAATTAATTTACAACCCAAAGCCTTTGGATGAACTTTCTCTCCCTTCCAAACAGATAAATCACAGGTCATGTTGAGTCCTCTGCCAGTTCACCAGGAGGGACGAACGAACTGGTCATCAGAAGGTGTCAATACAGATCCACAAACACACTCTCCAGAGTGGATACCAGACACCTTCTGCTGAGTTGTTCTATGCCAATACTCCCGTCTGTTATTTACGACATGTCTGGTATCCTTATCTTTGGGACATTCCATTCAAATGGCCTCTGTATTCTTCCAGATTTCAGACCATTTCTAATTAACCATTAAGTCAGTATCTCACAATCTTATTTCTAACACATTAAGAAACAGTAAGAGAAGTTCATAAAACTGATCTTTTTCCCGTTTCTCTACGATTAAGATTGACTGAAATCAAATTTTAATGTTTAATCTGTACTGTGTTCGGTGGAACCACAGCACCTCCTGATGGTGAGTCCTGGTACAGTTGGACGAGAAATATTCTGTTTAATATGTTCATGGTTATAACCAGTAAATGACTCTGATATGTCTTTGTTTTAACAAGTATTAAGCTGAATATGTATAATTAATGTTTAATCACGTCATAATCCTTTTCATGATAGACAAAGTACATCTATTGAGCCATGGTGAGAAACTGTGAAAGGTGAAGCACGGTTTTGAAACGTTTAAAACTATAAGTTTAGTTTAGTGAGTTTCTGTGAATCTTCACACCTCCACTAAATCTTGGAGACAAAAGCCGGTAAGCCCCGCCTAGACACGCCTCGATTTGCGAATAATAAAACGGAGAGATCACGTCTCTCGAGTCAGTTTTTAAAAGTTGTTTTTAGTTTTCAGTTTTGTTTAGTTTAAGTTTTGTTTAAAGTTTTCTTTTGTAACTTATTTTCGAAGCTCTTTACTTTACTTTGAAACACGCTCCAAGACAGCGATATCAGCAGAAGTGCTCACGCGTTGATTTTTCTCACTTTATATTTTTCGCAGTATTGATTAGCTTCTTTTATTAAGTTTGTACCAGAACGAAGTTCTGTTTTAATTTGTTTTATGCAGTTAAGTATCGTAACCTGCTTTTGAAGAAGTGAACTTAATTTAGATTATCTTGCATTAACTAACAACGGAAGATCCGCCTGATCAACGTATCATCCTCAGTTATTTTATTCAAGAAGTTAAATTTAGTTTACAAAGTCAGAGCCTGAGAACCACTCGAAGAAACGAAGAAGAACATCCTTATCAAAATCATCATCACGACACTACAGCAACTTGCTGTGTCCGAGACCGTGCAAGCGGTTTCCAACGAAAGACTCTGTGACAAGCCCCCAGCGCTCGCTAGCGGTACCATCCCGCTGGGAATTGAGCCAAGATCTGCACCGGATCGGTACGGGACCAGCTGCCCTCTTCCTAAGACAAAGGACCGAGGTGCCCAACCGACTGATACCGGACGAGCTGACCCTCGGCCATTGGACCGGGACTGCCAGCTAGAGCCGCAAATCACCCGAGGGAATCCGCTGCCGCGGACTCCGCAACTCTGCTGAGAAAGTAGGCTCTACATCACTCATAACAGCTGGATTCACACATGATACATGAGATGGTGCATATGGCTCTGATTCATATCTTTTAGCTTAAGAGAAATTCGTTTAGGGTCTCGTTAGTATTAAAATTACTCCCGTAATCTTTAAATGCTTCAACCTAAATCGTAATCTCACCATCAGCCCATATTCCACTAATAACCCATTACTTAGTTATTTCACATTTCCTGTTACCTGTTGTTATTCATTTAAATTGCCATTTCATTTATTTAACCTGAATTATTTAGTCAATAAACATATTTAACCGTATGTCGTTGTCTGTGCAGGTTTGTTTTTAATGTGGAGAACCGATGGATATGTGTAGAATTCACTACTTCATTTATGAGATTGAATAAATTGATCTGAAATTGGTTAGAATTGATACAAGTTAAACTTGTCCAGTCGAACTTGATTAATTACCTCCGGATTATTCAAATAGACAAAACAACGGAGGTGGTGCCCCATTAACGAGTGTTTTATTAATCGCCAGTGATTAATAAATTGCATTTATTATTAGTGTCTCCTACATAAGGTAAGCTCATATTTTTCCCCACATGGCTGAATGTAGCAGAAACAATCATATATATATATATATATATATATATATATATATATATATATATATATATATATATATATATATATATATACATATATATATATATATATATATATATATTCAACATTTTAATGCAGAATATTTACATATTATATCTTTAAATGCTTTAACATTTTTATCTACAAAGACATGTGATTGGAGTTAGTACCAAATGTTGTCTTTGCAGTATACTTGTCAAAGAACTGGTGCTTCTCGCTCCAGAGGCAGCTATAACACCAGGCTATAACAAGCAGATTCAGATGTTCCACTGGAGCACTAAATCTGTCCAAGGAGCCTGGATTTTTAACAGGCTGTCTACTCAGCACAGCTTTGCTTAAGGAAGACTACAGACGAAGCCAAGAAACAAGGAAATTTTAGCACATTAATCAGACAACAACAGGGGGTGCTGGTGGAAACAGGACTGATTCTTCTCCAGTTCACACTAAGAGGCAGAATTCACAGTGTTGTACTGTAGGTTCTGACTGGGTGGAGTCTGGATTTCTTTCAGCTCTCTGGAAAAACAAGTGAAAACAAGTGCTGTCTTTGAAAAACTGTTTTTGCGCCTCCTCAGCACAGGGCCTTCTGAGGCTTTGAAAATATTTTTCAATATTCTGATTGAAGCGGACCACAACAAATAAATCAATGTACGGGAAGCACTGGAGCAGATATACAGTTTGGTATAAATAAACGCATGCATGTACTGTCTAATACACAGAAACAGACATATTAGCATAAAATTCATGCTCCCATTAATTAAACACACACATACACACAAACAAACCCAGTGCTAAAGCTCTAATTACAGGGTTCATTAAGAAAGCAGAGGCCTGATTAGCCAACAGCTATCCTCCACGCTCCATTGGTGCTGAACAGGTAAACACAGACAACCAGGACGAACACACACAGATGGCAGGGGGAAATATTGTGACCTATCTTATACACAAAATAGTGAAGCAAAATTCCATTTGCCTCGAGAATAGATGTAGTGCCTCTTGTTTAGATCCTCTACTTTAAATCAAGGCCTATAATAATATATATATATATTACAGCCTAACAAAGCTGCTACTCCTATATGTGCTCAGCATGCTTCCCACAACTCAGTACAACAGGTCATCTAATCACTTCTAAAGTCAAAATGTTTCTACTTGTTCTGCACAGCTGTGGTCAGTTGTCATTTGTTTTAGTGCGCGATGATTGTGTAAATGTGGCATCCTGTGATTTTCCATCTCACATGCCCACAATTCTGAGAGATACTTGATCTAAATACTCATTTTGGAATATACTGGCACATTTGGTCCCAAAATACCCACACTGTTCTTCAACAGCTAGTCCAATTTGACAATAAAAAAAAACTGACATAATTGTTGACCTGCAATATAAGCAACATCCTTGTATCTATGTCAGTCCCAGTCTCTGTTGCTATGAGGTAACCATGGCAATGCTGACAAGGCTCTGCCTTTGCCATCCATGGTGAATGCAGAACACTGAGATCATCACATATCAGCATTTTAACAACCCAATCTCTAGGATAAATGTCTGCAATGTACAATTCTGCACAACAAGTTAAAAATGTATGTTCATTCATGCTGCAACCTCACGTTTCTTTATGTTACATTTTAAACTTTTTAGTTTAAGTAATACTGTGTTTATGCCTTGGTTAGGTTTAGGCCCAAAAAACACTTGGTTAGGGTTAGGGTTAGGGTTAGGAAAACATGTTTTGGCTTAAAATATCTGTTTTGGTCACCACAAACACAGCTGGAGAAGGCCTGACTTTTTGTCAAAAATATTTTTTTTGTCCCCACAAACATGGCTGATGTCATGTTTCCAAATGTTGAAACACTGTGTTTCCTCATCAGATATACCCAGTGGTTTCAAACTTACAAATGCTGAAACACAGACTCAAACCGTGGTGACTGGCTTGGCAGCCTTGTCGTCTGTAACCCCAGGTTACAAATTTGGTTTCTGTAAAAATTTGTCAGATGTAATGTTACCTTATGTGCCAACTACTCAGCATGCCATAACATCTAATGTCTGTATGAAGTTAACATGCATGCTCAGGAAGTTTTGTCATGCAGCAGAGCTGCAGTCAAAGTTTGCACAAGTGCTGCACACAACTCAGAACAGATAAAGCAAATCAAGCTAACATGACCTGGACCAGAGACAACAACATCTGGCTGTGACATGCTAAACCTCTGTGGAAATGGGCTGACTTGCCTTATGATTAAACACAGGCAAGTCAACAACTTTGCTAATGCAGCCAAACATCAAGCAAGTGCAACAACAAAAGACATATAGTTCAGTTCTGTTATCCACTCGCCCGGCTCTGGGCTCTGGTGCCCATTCCAGCTCCGCACCTGAAAACCTCCTTCTCCCTGTGGTCCAAAGCTGCTGTGATAGCAGTGAAAACACCAACACTTGTTAGTGCTCTAAACAAAGTCAGCTAGCAGAGCTAACGTGTAGCGTCAGTACGCAGCAGCTACAGGTTGTTTTGAAGAAACTCCAGATATCAGTGTGTTGAGGCAGAGCAGCCGGAGGACATCAGAGGGAGAACCAGAAAACATTTTTCTGTGAAATATGATGCAGTTTCACCAAAATCACTGATAGTTGGTGGTGAGTGATGTACTGCTGTAAAGTGTTAAACACTGTGATCCTAGAAGCTCACTGAAGTTACATAGCACAGAAATAAGTGTTAAAAAATGATTTTTAAAGCTGTTCTTTTAATCATTGGTACCAGCTTTTTGATTTCTATAAATGTAAACTTTACACTGAGTGGGCTGAACATTTGCCTGAGAGGCACTGTTTATTGTTGTAATGTTTAGTCACATGGATTAAAATGTTTAAAATGTTTTGAAAGCCTTGAATGGTCAGGCTCCTGCCTATATCTGTGATCTGCTAATTCCCTATGAGCCTGATAGCTGCCTGAGATCCTCCAGCAGGGCCCTACTACTGGTTGCAAAATCATGACTTGTACTAAAGGTGACCGGTCCTTTGCTGTTCGGGCCCTCAGCTGTGGAACTCCCTGCCTGGGGATATCAGGCAAGAAAACTAAGAGCAACACAGACGGGCAGCAAAACACATTCGCCTATTGTTCTTTTATGCAAGGCCACACACTGGCACACTGACACTCTAAAAACCTTCGGGAATAGTATATGCCTCTGAAAGGTAGATAGTGGACCTTTAAACTTTCTGAGATCCCAGCCGCATCTCACAGTCTTCACCAGCAAATAAAGAGTCATCACATGATTAAAGTGTGGATCTTTGGTCACGCAATAATAGGAGATTGAATAGAGAGAGAGATGGCAATTCCTGTCTCTGTTATTGGTCTCTAGGATCAGATGTTGGGATTGGTGCGATGAAGTTTGCATAAAGTTTCCTATATGTGGCGTTACCAGATATCACGTGGGATAGAAGTTGTTGTCTGGGTGATCTGATCAAAATGTTCCATTGACAAGTTGAGGGACCTCATGGCTGTTATTGCTTCATTTCACAGGTGCACACGTCCAGTGGTACAGAGTCAAGGCAACAACAACACCTAAGAAAATGGTCATGTAAGGTGAGGATGAATTTGTCCTGTCATCTAGTTCACACCCGTCCACCCCTGCCTGCTCCTCTGTCAGTTTGTGTTAATGGTGCATGCATGTCATATGGGAATACATTTCAGGAGTACTTGATGGTTAAAATGATGACTTAATGGTGGTCAAGCAAAATTTCTAAATCACTCAAGATGTCATTATTACAGTAAAGTTATTTATTAGAAGTGTTGCAAATAACCATTTTCATTATCCAATATTGTCTTGATTACTCTATGAAATTGCCATCACAATGTCCCTGATCCTCAGATTTGCCAAACTCGAACAAGTAAATGTTTGACAGATGTTTCATTGGTCATTACTAAGTGCCCATGCCATTGTTTGAGTCCATTGTTCTCTCATTTCTATGTCCAAATCCTCCTACTTTCCATCTTATTTCTTCCTGTTGCTCCTTGCATCTTTGAGTCTCTTTATACCTCTTAAGTCTCCCCCAACCTCCCCAACCCTCACCAATTATCCCTTCTTTGTGCTCTTTATGTCTCCTCTAATCTGACGTGCCAGATGATGTGTTACACATAACCATCTTGAAAGGTGCTGAAAGAAGTCGTTTGGAAAAGGGCAGGCATTTTTAAAAAATACTTGGCAGCTGATTGGATGAGCCATCTGTCTATCACGATGTACCATGGGCTAACTTCAACCAATCAAATCAACAGCTGGAGAGCACTACTACCAGCAGAGTCAGTTGGTAAATCAAACTCCTAATGAAAGCAGTTGAGAGAAGGGTGGAAAACATATGCTCCATCAAGGAAATCATTCAGTGCCTTTCTTTGCTCTTCTTGAAATTAAATTTACTCCCCAGTCCTGATAAAATTGATGCTAGCAACAGGTATGCTAAGCTCTTGAGAAGCTGCCATTGTTGTTTTCAAACAAACAGTGACTCCTCTCACTGTTTGTCATACCTAAACCACCTGTTTAAAATATAAAAACCTCAAAACTGGTGCAAACAGTACGATCGGGAGGGCAGAGGTGGCATTTTTTTAACTGACTGGACTACCTCTTTAATGACAACTAAGCCTGGATGAGATGAAAAAGCAATAATCAGGGAGATATAATTCTAAAAGTAGATGAAATTCATCAGAGAGAAAATCGATCCACAACAGAGTAAAATAGTCAATGAAACCCACATTATGAGCCCTACAAGAAGACTGAAGCCAGTTGTGAAGGCTCAGGATTCTGCTGCAATGACCAGCACTTTGGCCAAGTATGGAAATGGGACCTGAGATAAAAACAGATTTGCCATTTTGATTTAGAAGGCGATTCTGATCAGATACGACTGTTTTTGGTGTGTGTGTGTGTGTGTGTGTGTGTACAGTTGGTGTATTTGCTTTTTGTGTTCTCTCCTCATGGTGGTGGCCATTTTGTTAGTGGGAGTGGCACCCACTGACTTGATTTTGATCCTGTTCAGAAGTGTTTTTATGTAGACTGTGGTTCAACAGGAAAGAGGGTGATTGACTTTAGGTAGCCAAATACTCTTATTGCATCTCTTGAACTTGAACATTTCTTTGGGAGAGAGATGTTCAGTTTTAAGGGGGGAGGTGTTACGACCCTAGAGGTCATAAATGTTTCCTTTTTGTCTGTTTCAATAACCCTCTTTTACCTGAGTGAGTGTGATTGGTTGCAGGTGTGTCTGAGTGATTGTAGGTTGCCCCGGTGAGCTGATTGGTTCCTGCCTGGAAGCCAAGGGTTTAAGGGCCGGCTCCTCTCCAGTTCCTGTAGGCTCTCCTCTGTTGTCCCAGACTACCAGCATGTGTGATTGTGGACAAACTATGTTTGTTAATAAAACCATTTAAAAATGCTTTGCTGCTGGTGGTGCTTGGAGGATGGGAAGAGGGGAGTCTCATTTTCATGTTGCGCCAGGGTTTCCCTGAGGCCCTGGTCGTAACACAGCCCATTTCCACAGAGGTTTAGCATGTTACAGCCAGATGTTGTCGTCTCTGGTTCAGAAAGCCATGATTGTTGTACCAACCTTTACAGTTTTAAATGTTTTGTCCTTGGGCTGTTGTGGTGATGGGAGCAGGCTCAGATAAACAATCTGATAACTACAACCTTTTGTTACATCCAGGTAAAATGCAGCGGATCTAAAAAGGTGTATCATTAAATTATTATTTAAAACAGGAAGAAGAAAGGCTAAGATGTCAAAACACCAAGCATTAATATTTGGTTACACCCTCATTCATCCTCCCCCTCCATTGCCCAGTCTTTCCACACAACCAACCTAGGTGTCACAAAACCCTCCCAGGTGCAGGTGTCTTATTATATTCTTATAGGCCGTCTCTCTGTATTCCACTCCAATAAATCATTCACAGGCCCTGTGGCTACACTTTCCCACATCTGCACCTGAATAACAATATCCGCAAATAGCAAGAGAGTGATGTCCTCCTTTGGGATCACTCATTAGAAAATGATTTGTTCACTGTCTGCTATGGAATGTAAAAAAAAAAAGAAGAGGTCAACTTATCAGTTCTGCCAAACAAGTCACAGAGATTCAATCAATTTGATATGGTTATCATGCATTTGAATTAAAAAAAAAAAAAAAAAGTCTAAAGCCTCATTTGGACAGCAAATTCTAAACTGAGGTGCGAGTGAAAAAATATTAATCCACCAATCAGAGTTGCGACTTCCGGTCTAGCTGGTGGTGTGATGGCAGCATAGTGAACAGGTTCCCGACAGCAACAATTTACATTTACATTTAGGGTATTTAGCAGACGCTTTTGTCCAAAGTGACTTACAGTAATTCATACATTCACACACTGATGGCGGTGGCTGCCATGCCATCAGGAGCAGTTTGGGGTTCAGTATCTTGCCCAAGAACACTTCGACATGCAGACCAGGGGAATCGAACCAGCGACCTTCCAATAACAACAATTTATTAAAAGAAATGTCAAAGCAAGTTTAGCTACAGCGGACGAGTGACTATGCCCAGCAGTAAGGGGAAGAACAGTCTTGCACAAAGTAAGAAACACAACGACAAAGAAGAAGGTCAACTGCCACAAGCTAGTAGCATTAGCAACATGGAGGCCAATATGCAGCCGGACGGCGATTTGGGGCCAACCCGGGAGGCTAACTTGGACTTAATATTGAAAGAGCTAAGAGAATTCAGGGAGGACACCAGTCAGCAACTAAATGGCATACAAGAGGATATTGGTAGAATCTACGGAAGAGTGGAAGAAGCAGAGGAATGAATCAATGCAGCCGAGATGTGAATCCAGTAATCAGAAGGATGTTTTGTCGGAGCTGGTGAAGCTTCAGATACAAACTGAGGCTAATTTGACTGATTTGGAGGGGCGCTTGCATCATGACAATTTCAGAATACATGGGGTAAAAGGAACAGAGGAAAGCATGGCATCAGTGATTACTTTCGTGGAAGGCTTGTTGAAAGGCTTGGTGCTCCCTTCTTCTATAGCGCTAAATATAGAGAGAGCGCACCTGGCACTCGCCCCGAAACCTCAGACTGAAGCCCCGCCAAGATCAATCTTGGTCAAGTTCTCAATCTAAAGAATGAAGGAGGAGGTAATTAAAATAGCCTGGCAGAAGAAGGGATTCGACTTCCAGGGCAAAAGGATACATTTGGACCATGACTATGCACTGAGCTGCTGCGGAAACGGAAGGAGTGTGCAGAGGTGAAAGTTTTGCTAAAGGAAAGAAATATATAGTTTCAGACTCCATTCCCGGCTAGACAGAGTGTTTTACTTTTTGTTTGTTTGTGATCAAGTTCACAGTTTTATTACTGTGTTACAGGTTAATGATTTTGTTTTTTTTGTCGTTTACATTTACATTTAGGGCATTTAGCAAACGCTTTTGTCCAAAGCGACTTACAATAAGTACATTAAGCTTTAAGTGCACATATGAAAACTAACCCATTTTCATCTCTGTAACTTTCACACATACGGCAAGGTGGTAGATTGGCGCATGATTCCCGCCTTGAATCATGTCACTGACAAAATAAAGTCAATTGCTACATTCCCATAATTTTCAAAAACTTAACAATTCCCATGATGCTCTGGGGAATGTACAAAGGAAGTACAATCTTGCCACAAAGTCAGTGAGCTGGCTCAGGGCTACACCTTGAGCCCCATTTTTTTAACCTATACTTGTTTACATTGATTCTTACAAAGCAACACAGTTATGTTTACATGCATTTTTTCACAACAAAATACATTATGTGTATTTTTGACCAACAAATCTGTTGAATGCATTTCCCTCCTCATAAAAGCACAGTGGTCAGTCACCGATGTTGCCTCACAGCAAGAAAGTCCTGGGTTTGAACCTACCATTCTCTTTGTGTGTGGTCTTTGCATGATCTCCCCTCGTCTGTGCAAGTTCCCTCTGGTTGCTCATGTTTGTATGTGGTTCTATTTTTATTACAAACAACGGTGCCTGCATGGTTCATACTGTGCCGTTGGCATGGAGTGTACTGTCCAAGCTGCACATGGATGTCCATGAGAAGTCCACAGAGATGTTCCTGGAACCCCCCCACCCCCACCCTGTATGAGCTGTGATAGGCTCCAGCACCCTGTGGACCTGCAAAACCAGGTATGTGTAGATTTCAAAATCAACAATGATGTGATGTGTGATGAATTTATTTTTTTTATTTGTTAGCTATTGAGGTCAATAACATTTTATTCATTAGTCTGGCTGCAAAGGATTCTGTGTTTTTCATCACAATATATAATCCAAAAAGGACTGTCTGTCGTTGCCAATATATATCTATTAGATTATCAACAATATTTTTTTATTACAGCCCACACAACTGAAACTAGATACTGGAGTATAAAACTGTAAAATCAATAAAAGGAACTGCAGCCTTTCACACACAAAGCTTCTGAGTATATAAAGAAACACCAGCTATTATCCAGATGGAATAAATTCTCTGAGGGTCAACAAGTGTGCCAAAAAACAGCAGGTATTTGGCGCGATAATTAACACTGGGGGGAAGGGGTTGGAAAATCCTACACAAACAAGGTCTGTTGGGATTGACTTCATTGAGTATGCAATATTAAAATCATCCTGCCAACCACACAGAAACATTTCCTGTCCAAATAGTCCTTGGAATTTGAACAAAATTATAATAAATAAAAAGCAAAATAGCATAGATTTTATTTTATTCACAATGAAACGACACCACAGTAAAGGATTCTCCTACTGGACAAAGTCTATTTATGTATTCATCTGGAATAACCCTGCTTTGAAAAGGTATGAAATCTTCCAAGTACCGATTTTATGCTTCACCAGAATAATTTGCATTGCAACAAGCACTTTGCTTAGCAGGCATGCACTATTTTAGCACTGCCCTGATTTGCACATATTCATAGCAGACACATGCCTAGCAGAACCACCAGGCCCATGGGACTAAATCGGACAGGTTAAGAGTTACAGGTCTACTTTTCCTTTCTTATGGCTTGGACTGTGACAGCCGAAGAAGGCACAAGTCACATACACGTCAGGTTAAAAAGTGCTACTGAAGTCACAGAAGTTGTGATTTTTTTTATGTTTTTTTTTTTTTAAAACTTTTTTTAATGGGTTTTGCAGATGTATACATTTGTATTAAAACATTTACAAGGAGTTAAGTATACATTTTTTCTTTTTAGAAAAACAACAGAAAAAGTGGTCACTGAGGTATTGCTGCATGCCCGAACAACTTATATAAAACTAGAACAACCACAATGAAGAAAATTAAATACAAAAAGGACAAAAACAAAAACAACAACAAAAAAAAAGAAATGAGAAATACAGGCACATCAGTCAGGTAATAGTAAACTGCAATAGAGAAAGCAACAGACATCCCAAGTCAAAGTAGCGGCATATAACCCTCATCACAGCAGAAATAACATATCCACCTCTCTAAGCTGCTTCAGTCGTGTCAGTCAGGGGTGAGTGGAAGATCTGTCTTCTTAACAAATTGAAGGAATGGGCCCCATAATTTCCCAAATTTACTGGAGCAGCCACTTAAAGACAGTCTGATTTTCTCCAACTTAAGAAAATAAAGGGTGTCTCTAATCCAGCGGGCATGGCAGGCCGGTATTGTTGATCTCCAATTAATTACAATTAATCTTCTGGCCAGCAGGGTAGCAAAAGCAAGTACATCCTTTTTGGACTTAGTGAGGGAAGGGGGGGCAACCCCAAATAGTGCACTCAGAGCATTTGGCCTTATTTTTTCCCCAACTACCTCCAACAGGGTATTAAAAATTTCAGTCCAGTAATTATACAGAGATGGACAATGCCAGAGCGTGTGTATTAAGTTCGCAGGAGATTGCTGACACCTATCACAAGTTGGAGTTACACCCTTAGCCAGTCGAGCCTTAGTATAAGGTACGGTGTACAACTTGGCACTGAATAAGACTGTGTCTTGCACAGATAGAAGATTTATGTACCCATCTCAAAATCTCTGTCCAGACTTCCTCTGATATCGCCACCCCCAGGTCCTCCTCCCAGAGAGACTTTATTAAGCCTAAGGGCTCTGAACGTAAAAGATTAAGAGATATAGATATATCTATCTATATCTATCTCATATAGATATATGAGATAGAGCCTTTAAGAGTGGTGATTGGTATCAAGAAACCATCCAAAACTGAGTGAGAGGGTAAATTAGGAAAGCTAGGAAAAGTGTCATGAACAAAGCTTCGGACTTGTAAATATCTAAAGAAATGTTGCTTAGGAAGTGAGAATTCATCTGAAAGTTGCTGAAATGAAGCGAAGGCATTATTAATATACAGGTCTTTAAAGTTATGAATGCCAAAATTTGTCCACCTTAAGAAAACACTGTCTGTTAGGGAAGGAGGAAATGCATGGTTAGCTGCTAGTGGTGCGTAAATAGAGAATGTCTGTAGGCCAAAGTAGAGCTTAAACTGAACCCAGATCCTGAGTGAGGTCTTAACAATCACATTTTTGGTGTAGGGAAAAGTGGAGGAGTGGATAGGGGAGTGCACTAAGGCTTTCAGGGAGACTGGCTTTGCTGAACTTGCCTCCATAACCAGCCATGCTGGGGGAGGATCAAGAACCTCATATTGAAGCCAGTATTTAAGAATCCTAATATTGGTAGCCCAATAATAGAACCTAAGATTTGGCAGGGCCAGCCCTCCCAGTGGCTTCGGTCTTTGCAAATATTGTTGGCGCAGCCTAGGAATCTTCTTTTTCCAGATAAATTCTGAAATCAGTTTCATCTAGTTCATCTAGTTTACGGAAAAAAGACTGAGGGAGGAAGAGTGGTATGCACTGGAACAGGTAGGAGAGTCTTGGGAGTATATTCATTTTAACAGAGTTGACACGTGCAATCAAAGACAGATTGAGCAGAGACCCATCGTTCAATGGCTTTCTGGATTCGGGTCAATAGGGGGGCAAAGTTAGCTTTGTAGAGGTCTTCAAATTTGTGTGCAACATGGACTCCAAGATATACAAAACTATAATGGGCAACTTTAAAGGGGAAATTTTTCAGGGGATACATCTTAGCAGCAGGGTTAATGGGAAATATCTCACTTTTGTTTAGATTTAATTTGTAACCAGATATTTGACCAAATGAATGAAGGGTGGCAAGAGCAGCGGGAACTGAGACAGGCAGGTCAGAAACATATAGAAGGAGGTCATCTGCATAAAGGGAAACTGCTGAGTATCGTTTCTAAATATGCCTGTAATAAGGGGATTAGACCGAAGGGCTATCGAGAGAGGTTCAATGGCGATTGCGAATAATAGAGGGTTCAAAGGGCAGCCTGTCTAGTAGAGCGATAGAGGCGAAAATATTCTGATTGGATATTCTTCGTCCTGACTGAGGCTTGTGGGGCTGAATAAAGCAACTTAATCCATGAAATAAAATTATTCTTAAAACCAAATTTCTCCAAGGCATAGAAGAGGTAATCCCACTCAACCCTATCGAATGCCTTTTCGGCGTCTAACAAAATTATGGCTTCATGAGTGTTGGAAGGGGAGACATTGTAAAGTACATTGAACAAACGTCTAAGGTTAGAGAAAGAGTGCCTATTTCGAATGAACCCCGTTTGGTCGAGGAAATGATAGAAGGGAGGAAGGATTCCAGGCGTAGTGCTAATAATTTGGATAACAATTTAAAATCAGCATTCAATAAACTTATTGGACGATAAGAGGTGCAGGCTAACGGGTCCTTGCCTTTTTTAAGGAGAAGGGAAATGGAGGCTTGATTAAGAGTTTGAGGAAGGTGGCCCGATTCAAATGACTCATTGAACATATCCAATAACAACGGGGCAAGCTTGTGCCAAAACTTTTTGAAAAATTCGGAGGGAAAGCCATCTGGCCCAGGACTTTTCCCATTTTGCAAAGATGAAGCAGCTGTATTAAGTTCAGCAATAGTGATTGGCCTCTCTAACTCTTCCGCAGCTGATTGATCGAGCGAGGGAATGACCAAATTTTATAAAAAATTGTCAAAATCAGGAGTGACATCTTGATCAAATGAATAGAGAGACATGTAAAATTCCTTAAACACATTGTTAATTTCCGTGGGTTCAGTGGTGTTACGTGAGTTAGTTTGAATTTGTGGGATAAGGTGAGATGCTGATGCCTGATGTAATTGGTGTGCTTACAATTTGGCCTTATCTCCTTGCTCATAGAACTGGGACTTTGTTTGTAGGAGAAGTTCAGTAGTACGTTGTGTCGTCAGAACATCGAATTCTGCCTGTAAACAGAGGCGCTCTTTATATAGCTCTGGAGTTTTGTAAGTAGCATATAACCTGTCAAGTTCACATTGTGTCAGCTTAGTTAATTTTTTCCTTTCTAAGTTTCTTCTCATAACCTGTGTAGGAGATTATCTCCCCCCTGATGTATGCCTTTAAGGCCTCCCATAGTACCGAGGCAGATACATCGGGTGTTTTATTAAAACTCACAAAGAAATCAATTTGTTGTGAGACAAAGTCAACAAAATTATCATTTAAAAGTAGGCGTGTATTGAGATGCCATGGCGCATGCGTAGAATTAAAGTTCTTAAAGCATATATTCATAGTAATAGGGGCGTGATCAGAAATAACAATAGCATCATATTTACAGTTAGATACCGATGAGAGCAGTCTATTATCAACCAAAAAATAATCAATGCGGGTGAAATTGTGATGGACCTGAGAAAAAAAAGAATATTCCCTCTTGGAAGGTTTAAAAAAAGCGCCAGACCTCGGTGACAGCAAATTCCTCCATAAAGGACTGGATTACCTTAGCCGACTTCGATGGAGCGCAAGCTCTGGGGGAGGAACGGTCCAGCTGAGGGTCAAGCCAGCAATTAAAGTCTCCAGACTTAAAGAAAGCATTGTCGTAATAATTGGGAGCATAAATGTTAGCCAAAACCACCCGGGTGTTATGAATCTGGCCAGCAACTATGATAAATCTACCATTAGGGTCAGAGATGGTACTTGAATGCACAAAAGGAACAGATTTATGTAACAAGATGGCTGCACCCCGAGATTTGCCTTGAAATGAGGAATGATAAGTCTGACCTACCCATCCCCTCTTCAATTTAGAATGGTCTGAGACTTTGAGGTGGGTCTCTTGCAAAAAAATTACATGGGCACCAAGATGGTAAAGATGGTGCAGTATCTTACTTCGTTTTATAGGATTATTGAGCCCTTTACAGTTGAAACTAGTGAATCTAATTGCACACCCACTGGATGATGTTGCATTGGATGGGGTCATAGCCAGCTAACAGGAGTATTATGTAAGAGTGATGATCTGAGGCAAAGCTGGAAGTGAAAACTGATGTAAGACAAAAAGAAACAGAACAAAAAGAGAGAGAAACAGAAACAAAAGCATAAAAACAAACACGTACCTTTCCCCTCCCACCCGTCCGTCCACCCACATGGACTTTAGCAGAAGCATCCCCCCAAACGGGATGCGCGCAATGTACCCCTAAACAAACACTCTGTCACACCTCTTATAGCTCTGAAGAGAGCCTATACTAAACAACTGAAGAACTACAACTAATTAGCCGTTGGAACTCTGACATGGAGTTAAGTCAATTAAATTACACTGTAATAAATGTACTTATAACTAAGCTGGGTAACCAAAGCTGACTAATAAATCAATACATAAAACAATCTTATTGAACAATAATACGAAAAATAAGCAATAAAGACCACTTGCAGCATCTCACAATCAATTGTGTCATAACAGTAAGGCACCTATAGTGCTACAGTTTTTGCCTGAGGTATTCCTGCATTCAAGTGGTCACCATGAGCCATGTTGGAGAAAATCAAGACTGACAGGAGTAAACAAGAAAACAAAATCGGTGTCATATCAGAACTGTAGTTCACTGAACACATTAAGAAAACAAGACATCCAGGATGAATGGCAAATGTAGTCCTCAGGACTAGTAACAATAGCAGCCCAATAGCAAGTAAACATGTATGCTAAATAGTGTCAGGAGTGACTCCCTTTTTAATGTTCTTCTCAATGAAATGTAAAGCCAATGTCGGATCTTCAAACCTGTGGGTCTGCCCGCCGGGCAGAGTGATGCGTAGCGTTGCCGGGTAAAGAAGACCAAATTTGATGTTTGGGCAGGAATGGAGCTCCCCCTTTACTGTGGCAAAGGCGGCCTGCTTCTTAGCCACCGCCGGGGTGAAGTCGGGGTAGATCGAGATCCTCCTGCCCATGTAGGAAAGCGGGGAAGCTTCTCCGGCTCGACATAGAATTTGGTTCCGGACTTGAAATAGGTTTACCTGAATAACGAGTGGATGAGGGGGCTCACCATCCTTGGGTTTGGTGCGTAGAGTGCGATGGGCCCGGTCCAGCATCGGTTTGTTATCAAGACCAAGTATGTCTTGTAGGAGCTGGGCAGCAAACTCGGTGGGACGAGGACCCTCTGTGCCCTCAGGCAGGCCAAATACGCGAACATTATTCCATCTTGAACGACCCTCCAGGTCCTCGCATTTCTTTGACAGGAAGTCAACAGTGGCGGTTAGCTTGCTAACGTTAGCTCGGAGGTTGGATAGCTCTGTGTCTTGAGCATTGGCCAAGCGCTCGAGGTCCGCGATCAATTTGCCATATGAAGCAAGTCTGTTCTCAAAGGGCTCCAAAGCCGCTACGATCTCTCTTTTAACTGCTGCTGAAATGATGGTTTCAAACTTACTGAGGATGTCCGAGCGCATTTCGTCCATCATCTCCCTCATGTTCAGCAACAGGGTGGCATTAGCATTAGCATCTGGCTGCTCTGGGGATTGTGGCTCAGGTGATGGCTGGGGCCTGCCGCGGCCTGTTTTAGAAGCATTGTTTCTCCCTCGGCCTGCCATCATAGAGTGCCCGCGAGCAAAAAAATAAGTTCATATACAGTAAAGACTGCAGTATTAGGGCTTAATGCCGGCAGAAAGAATACAAAAGTGTAATATAAAAGTGTAAAAAAAGTCACATTCCAGCGGAGCCTCTGCGAAACGCGTCTTACATCTTCCTCGTTCCGCCCACACTCCTTAATGTATTTTTAACATTCTCTATTTTCTCCATTCTCCATTATTTAAAATAACAAAAACGTCTTGGAGATACATCAGACATGTTATGTTAGCCTCCACAACTAAATGGGCAGGCCATTGTAAGTATTTGATTGACAGCCGGCAGGGGCATGGAGAGCCTTTGTAAACACATTTGTGCCATTTAACAAGGACAGACAACAGAGGAACCCCTGAACACAAATGCACACTCAAAGTAGCAACTTTTCTCTTGTCTCTACAAGAGACCTGGTCACTTGTTAAAAGTTCCATTCACATAAATATATCAATAAATAAACAACAAAAGACTTCAATAAAAGAATGCTATCTAAAGCCCCTTTCAAAAATGAACTTTGGACAATATCCAGGGAATCAGATCAGGATATCGTCCACATTTGTTTATTTACACATTCAGCACACATCAGTAGACTGTCCGTGTCAGATGTGTTCACACGTCTGAAATACTACATATGGTTTGGGCGAGGGGCAGTGCCTGGGTAGGAGGCTACAGACATTTTGTGTTGATAAAAACATGCATTTGGACGTATCCACAATATCAACAAAAGAGTGGAAAATAATATATAAGCAAGCAGAGAACAGTGTGAGGCACCACCGCTTTGACGAACAGTTTAAATGTCATTTTCGGATGTCCCGGTGTATGTCTGAGTATTTGTTGCTAATTAAACCAGCAATAACACCGAAGATCACACACCACCGATTGCTTGTCTGCTCTATTAACAGATGTGGCTCACCCGGACTTAGGACAAGGGAGCTGGCAGGATAAACTCTGGATAAATCTAATTTCAAACCAACAGTGAAACATAGAGGAGGGAATATTCAAGTCTTGGGGCTGCTATGCCTTCTCTGGAGTTGGACTCCTGCACAGAATTGACTCCACCCTGACCAAGGCGAATCCCCGCTCCATTTTTTGGAGACATGCTCCACCCTCTGGTTTGATCTTTGTGGAGGAGGATTTATACTGCAGCAGGATAATGAGGCCAAGCATACCTCAAAGCTTTGACACAACTACTTGAAGACCAAAGAAGACCAAAGAGTCCTGACTATCATGGACTGTCCTCCACATTCACCTGACCTCAACCCAACAGATCATTTATGAAGGCCCTTGAAGACTGAGAACGCCAAGCATTCTGTGACATCACAAGAACAAGTCATTAGGTTTTGCAGTGTTGGGACCCACAGATAAAGTCGTTCATTGTAGATTTCAAAATGGACTCAGAAATCAGTTCCCCAGAATTCCTTCACACCTAGGTGCAAAGACTGCCAAGAGACCCAGCTTTGAGCCACTACTGGTCAGGGTGACAGACCCCCCACTGACCAGACAGTCAAAACTCCAGCTCCTTCCTTTGTTCTCTCTCTTCTTCTCCACCTCTTTGCCCATGGGGCTGCCTGCCCTCAATTTCTCTTCTGCTGGATTTTTCTGGGCCCAATGGCTGCTAAAAGCTGCCAGCTGCAGTTCCAGCAGGCCCAAAGAACTTCTCCCCACAGCAGCGATGCAAGGTCCTGCTAACCATTAATTATTATTGATAGCCAAATGTAACTCTAATTCCCTATTAATGTTGCATTAAGCACTACGGCAGAAAACTTTGTGTTCTGACCCAGAAGGACGCAACACCTCCTCTTCATCCCTTGTTATCCTCAAACTTCATCAGACATGCCAATGCCATGCAGGTATAATTAACTTTCCCAGGGTTGAATATGGTTGATGGTATGCAGGTTTAATAAGCATAGCCTACGTTGGGATGAACTAGGGATGTAACGGTTACCGGTGTCACGGTAAACCATGGTAAAATTCCTGACGGTGAAGGTTACCGTTTAAGTTTTAATTACCATGGTAACCGCCGCGGTCGATAACCACGGTGTGGAAAACTCGCGAGATACTTTATCCAAGTCTCCCTACGCAGGCGCAGCGTGCAACGTGCACTTGTTATGTAGTGAAGAAGACATGGCGGAGGGAGGACGTGATAGTAGCGGCCCGCAAGGCATTTTTCCGCCTTCAAAGAGAACCAAATCTGAAGTCTGGGCGTATTTTGGTTATTATAAGAATGCTCAGGGACAGCTGGTCGAGGATGGCAGCCCTATCTGCAGGAGCTGCAAGAAGAAAGTTGTTGCGAGGGGCGGCAACACATCCAATTTACTTACTCATTTGCGCGACCATCGCCCTCAACTGTTAAGTGAATGCAAGGTAAATTAACCTTAAGCTCGGGTGCATGATGTGTGTATGTCGAGTTTTCTCTGTCTAATTTGCTGTCACTAATGCAAACTGACCAGATAGTGGTGTAACTGAACGAAGTTGATCCGTGTTTTTGCACGTTATCTGAACCGCTTATTAATTGTAGATTTTACTTTTTAAAGTCGACCTAATAATTCCCCAGATATTGATGCAGAGCTGCAGTGAGGAGGATTTGAGACAAACACATACTGGGTGGACTGAGTTAGTGAATGCAAACTGACTGAGATGACTGACTTTCATCTCAGCTCCGTTCACCGGAGCAGCGTCTACCTGTGGCTCAGCAGCCATTAGACCAATCAGATTGACCGAGTCCATTGACAACAGACGAGCAAGCAGACAGAGAGACAGACAGCCAATATATATATAAGTAATATCAGAAATATATAATACTTGTGGATTATTTGTAGAATAGACTATATATAAAGAATAATATAAAATGGTGAATATAACAAGTGTCTAGATAGAGATAAGAGCCAAAATAGAGTATTCATAATTAATTTAACAATAATCCTTTTTGTTTTGATCTAAAAAATGATCCAACCTGTTTCTCACAAAAGTGATATGATCTAGATTGTGAGTTTTGTGATCTGTTGGTTGCACCCTTAGTATTAAGTAACAATGACAGTAATAATTAATAATGACATTTTCTATTCATTTTTTTCACAGAGAGGGTCTGCTGGCCAATCCAGTGCTACTGCCAGTACATCTCATTCTACCTCTGTAACGCAGACATTACAGGACGCATTTCAAAAACAGGCTGCTTATACCCTAACCCTTTTAATATATAATAAATCTATTTAAATATAAATCTTGGTGAAATTATTTCAATTTATCAGTGTATCAGTGTTTTTTCAACATTTTGAAGACATTTTAAAAATACCGCGGTATACCGATAACCGTGATAATTTTGGTCACTATTACCGTGGTGTGAAATTTTCATACTGTTACATCCCTAGGATGAACTAAATTCAAACTAGGATTTCCCAGTAACTATGATGACCAATGGAGTCAAACACTTTCAGTTTTACTCTCAATACTCTCAGTTGATTGAATGATGGCATCAATATTGTAAGGTTCCTCCATTCAAAGTTCTGTTGTGTTGCTAAACTAAGCTCCACTTAGGCTACATTTACCTCCACACCCCTTTGTTATTTGTTCATTGTAGTTAGTGTTCACTGTTGTCTCATGTTTTGTTTGGAGTATAGTTATAAATGTTTGACTCTAAAGTCGTTGTTTTCATGGTTCTGTACATTTTACAGTCCAATCACTGAATGCATTCCTATTGTGCTTTTGCTTTACTTGAATAATCGTTTTCCCCTAAATCAATATGTGTGTTAATAGACACAGTCTTGACTGCAGCTAGAGGTTTCATAATTTTATTGCGCTGACTATGAGGTCATATCACTGATCAAGTGATTAACAGTAACCTGTATAATAACTTTTTATTTATTTGATTATATATTTTATGATAAAGGCTCAATATTTTGAATTTTAATTTGACATACTGGTGTAGACTGTCAGTAGACAAATCTAAATGTGGATCCTAAACCAAATACTAAGACATAATACTAAGACTTAAGACTCAACTTTGCACTTAAATTGTTGCTGATAGAGTTGATATTATCATTTGTAATGAAAAAATAACTTTATTTAATTTAAAACAAAGGCAAAATGTAAGTATTTTGATGAGTGGTCTTTTTGGATCCAACTGTACATAAATTATTGCAATTGAATTTCTGTCTTTTTCCAGTGACAGAGCATTTCTCTCGGAGAGGCCTCTGCTGCTTAATAAATTTCATGATACAGTCATTGCAATGCAAGTGAGCGGCTGAGCTATGTCAAGCTGATGTAACGACTTGACAGTAAAGACACTTAATGTTCCAAGTCATGGAACATGCGTCACAAAGCACAATTGATCTGTGTTCCCTCAACTAGCCTTCGGACAAGAAACCATTTCTTTTGGATGAAGAAAAAACTTCAAAAGAAAGACAAAAATAAAGACAAAAGAAAAAAAATGTTGATGGGTTTAATTTGCCATCCATATAGCAGATAATGTATGTCTGTACTCTGTGGTTTTCTTTTTTTTCTAAAGGCTGGATTGAGCAGTCTGCACTGGTTGGCAGAAACAAGGAGTGATACAAGACTTAGAAAGACAAGAGTTTGGTTTCCAAGAAGCTGTCAGGTAAGAATCAGTGAGTACTGAATTTACCACTCGCACTCACTGCCATGGCAACCGCAACACATACAGATGTGATGGCCTGTAGCTCCTTCAAATTTTGCTACATTTTGTTTTAATCAGGTTTTTTTCAGCTTTATTGTCAATACATGTATGACCTATGACAGAAACACTCATCAGCATTGTAGAAGGAAGTGCTGGGATTTTGGTAGGGATGTAATGATCCATTGATCTTAATTTAGATATTGATTCAATGAACAACAATCCAATACCATCAATGCAAAGTGAAAACATCGATCCATATCATCATCTTAATGATATGACTTTATTTTGAAATTCCCATGGCACGTCTGTGCAGCATAAAGGGACAACAAACTTTGATTGAATTGAGCAACCCTGTGTTATCCATGCACAAATAAATCACCTTGAACTTATAACATGGGCATGTTAGCATGCAACTGTGCACATATTGAACTATTAAACTGAAACCATTTTCAGCTCATTTTGGCTATAAGACTACTCTGTTTTAGTTAAGTCTCACCATCCCACCATTTTTTTCAGGAGTTGGTAGAGACCAAAACAGAACTTAAAAGGAGAGAGAATATTAGACTTACATCCGTCAGGAGGACACAAATGCAACTCTAAATGAATCGTAATTTTACTAGATGTGTACAGCTGTTTGCTAACAACTTCCACATAACAACTTTTTGAGGTATTATCAAGTCACAATATGAAAATAACAGGTGGAGGTGCTATAAGTAACAATGAGGCAGTCTGACAGTCTTTTTCTTTTTGTTTAACCTGACTGTGTGTCCCCGAAAGCAGCTAGAAGTCACCTAAGTACAAAAGTAAAAATAGCTTGTAATAAGCTGCTTCTGCAGTCGACCTACATGGTTATTTTGTTCTATGTAAAGCTGTTTGTAAGTGGAAAACATATGTGGACAAGCAACAGAGATGTTAGATTTATGCCTTATTGTTTGTGTTTTTGAACAGAATGTTTCACTTAACAAGCGAAAGGCTTTTAGCATGTGGACTAACTGCTGTGGTTTGGGACTGCTGGTGTGGAAATGTACCCTAATCCAGCAGTGGATGTGTTATTTATGATGAGGGCTTTTTCCAATGTCACTTTTGAACCCAGTACTGTAGTCAGCTAACAATATGTGAACTCTTGGGAAGAGACACTAAGTAAGCTCATTTGCCATGCATGCTAATGTTATATGCAAGCAAACGTTTTTTTATATACTTTCGCTGTTGTGTCTAAACCATCCAAACTCTACATATTCAGAATTTATTTACTACATCCCCAAGCATATTACTTTAACATGTAGAAATCCAAGGCTTCTCCTAGTCGACTTTTACATAGACTACATGAGATACATTTCTCAACAGCAGAGTTTAAAAAACATCTCCATGTACTGTCGTGGTTGAATGTCTTCAAATAGTTTTTCTGTTTATTTTTCATGAACTAATCAGAAAAAGGGAAGCTATTCATGGAGCATGAACACACAGTTCTGTTCTTAACTTCCGAGTGCTCAAACTAAGTAGCTTTGAGAATCATTAATATTTCATTTCTGAAATGTTCCAACATCAGAGCTAAATTCATGTGTGGTTTAACTCATAAATACTATTGTATTGTTGTGCACCTCCATGGATGTATCCATTGATCAGGTACAATCAATGCCTGAAAGCTCACTTTCAAACAATTTTTTCACTGGCTTTTTTAGAAATGCCTTCACATTCAGGTGCCGAGTGCTCTTTGGCTGCTTCCACATACACATTTTCACACCCACACTCAGACATGTGCACACACACAACAGTAATCATTTGTTGTATTGCATTTGCTTGCCAGGGGCCAATGTGCTGGGTGATGAGTGTTTTTGTTAGAGCTGCTGCAGGGAGAGGATTGTCTCTGCAGAGAGAGACACTGGAGAGAAAACCAAAATATGACAAACACACACACACACATCCCCTATTATTAAACTGCTGGTTAAAAAAAGGTCTATCCAAAAACACCACACTCTTCTGATGTGTTACCAGTACCAGCAACTAAGAAACAAAACAGGCTGACTGAACAAATATCATGCTGCTTTTTAGCAACACCAACTAATATTCAGGACTATGTGCAAGCCAGTCAACTTTTGCCACACCAAACAGTCTAAAGTCATCAAATCAATTAACATATTAATCACTCCAGTCATTTTTAAGAAAAATGCCATATAAAATATATAAATATCAACATCTCAGATCCCAACATCAGCTTGTATTCTTGGTCTTGTATGATAACAAACCGAATATCTTTGGGTTTTGGACTGTTGGTCGGACAAAAGAAGAAAGGTCTGTCTCAGTGAGTTTGTCTCAGTTAATGATGCCAAAAACGCTGTAGTCTGTTGCAAACTTTGTGCAAGCAACAATACGCTTTCATCTGCAACTGAGTAACTGTCCCAACACTGATTGTATCATCAAAGCAGTGCCATTTAACTGAAATGCCCCTAGTTTGGTTGTGGCTTGAGACGCTCTCGTACACCCTTTATTTTCTATCTGTATCTCTACTGTCACTGTTAGATAAAGGCAAAATGCAAAATAAAAAACATTTCACAATAAAGTATTCAGTTTCTTATAATATTTGCTTGTTTAGCTGCCAACCATCTACCAATGACAAGCAAATGGTCCAACTGCTGCAGTCTTTTAAGGAAAACAGCAATGGAGCATACATTAAAGACGAACGGGAAACAGAACACATGAGGTGATTTTGACAATCAGCATGCTCTAAAGGGCCTTTAACTGTTGAAGAAAAGCTTCCACAGGAAATATAAGAGCTGACAACCCCTCCACAGGCCAGCTGTTTGAGGAGAAAGAAATCTAAAGCGGCACTACCCTCTGCTGGCAGAGATCCAGTCTCCAGGAACAAAATACATCCAAGCCAAATGGAAGCATATGTCTGTCCTTGCTGCAAGCTTCAACTCCACCATGACCAACAAAATCTATAGAAGAGTCAATGATTGTTACCGTAACAGCTTCACTGACTCATTCTCCTCCTGTTGTAATGCTCGCTCCTCCAACTAGCTCCATTGTTCTTTTTCAACATCTAATTCCCTGCTGTCTCTGCTAAACTGCCTGCTCCTTAATCTGGATACGGGATTGTCTCTTCTACATTGCAACTTCTTTCTCTCCTCTTTTTTTCTCTCTCCTACTCGCCTCCATCAATATCTCCATCCTCTTCTCTCAGGTTAAATCCATTTCACATGAAATATCTGAAAAGACATGAAAGCAGCTGGGTCTTTGGTACCAGTATTTTGGGCTGATTCTCAGAATAACTAGCAGTCAGTTCTCAAACAAATGTATATTATTTGCTGGGTATAAAAGCATCTGTAAGAGGACCTGGGTTAATTAGTCCCAATGCTGCCACTGGGACATACTATAAACACAATATCACTTCTCCAGGTGGTTGTGAAAAAGAATATTAAACAGGGTCGCATTTCCAAGAGCATTTTGCATTTGCAGAGTGTTTAGTATTTCCATGAAGTCCTGCTGAATAAAGCCACATCTCCTGCAACTTTCATAAAACAGAATAATATCAGCCATAATTAACAAATAATTTCAGGTTGAGGCTAGTTTACCAACCAAAATACAAATTGGGTGATGTAGTGAACACATTTCTTTAAGCTGATGGAGCGAGTGCTTGTAGTCAGATTATTGTCAGTAGCTGCAGGTAAATATTGGTTTCTCTGGAGGGCCAGGGATCTTACTGGTAAAGGCAATATTCATATTTTTAACCAGCCCCAGCTTTCAGTCTGACTACAGTTTTTACAACAGTTGCTGCGACTCTTTTCCCAGAACATACCGGCCGGGGCTGCTTGATATCGTCAAAAAATCATATTGCAATTATTATGACAGATATTGCAAATGCGATATTATTCACTTGATTTCACATGATAATTTTTGCAACATAATTTTATTATTCACTGAAAAAAATTGAAGATGAAGATGTTGATGAAGGTTCTCAGTCATCCAGGTCATGGTACTTCTAAGTGCTGTATTGTAACAGGCCTTCATGTGGGTTGCTAGGGCTAGGTGAGCCCAGGTGTGAATGGTTGTTAAGCTGTCTGGGGAGGGAATTCAGTACAGCGTTGTAGGTGGGTGATAAATAATGTCTTAGGCCACCTCCTCTGTTCAAAGACTGTCGTTCCAGTTTGACATAGATGGATTCTTTTACTCCTCTTTCAAACCATCTGTCTTCTCTGGACAAGATGTTTCCATTGTTGTCCTCAAAGGAATGATTTTTCTCCTTCAGATGCAAGTGGACAACCTCTCCATAAATGAATGGCACAACACAGGAGGGCCAACTCCTCAGGTCAAGACTCTGCTGTCCAGACAGCTTAACAACCATTCACACCTGGGCTCACCTAGCCCAAGCAACCGACATGAAGGCCGGTTGGGTCAACGACCCACAGGTGGCCCTAACAACTCTGAAACTCAGAGCTCACACGTGTCCTTAACGACTCTGTAAGGACACTCCCACACAGAGTTTAAAAGCCTGCAGCTCCCCTCCAGCTAGTTAGAACTGAAGAAGCCTCTTGGATGAGAGGTGAAATGTCTTCAAGAAACTGAAACACGTCCAGTTACCTATGATACAGCACTTGGTAAAATCATGAAGATGTGACATTTGTTGGCGTCTGTACCAAACTAAAGATTTATAGACCAGGACATCTCTGCAGCACTAATGTCCTTTATTATAATGCTCTTCTGTCAAACGTTTTACCCTCATCAAAAAATTGCAGCTCCAGCAATTTGGATATTGCACTTAGCCATACTGCAATTTTGATTATATTTTGACTAATAGTACATTTTTACACATTTTTTAACGAACACTTTTTTTTTTACTTGGCACATGTAGGTTAGAGTGCAGCTCAGGCCTGAACCCGATTGAGTTCAAGACAGTATCAGAATCAGAATCAGAATTCCTTTATTTGTCCCGCAAATGGGGAAATTCCTTAGTCACAGCAGCCAAAGGACAGTATCACACTTAAACAATAATCAAAAGTAAAAAATAAACAATATAATAAGAGATAAGAAATAGAATTAACTCGTATATACATAGTATTTACAATATGAACTTGGTATTTACAATATGACATAGTATTTATAATATGAACAGTGTAAGTATAAACAGTTTGGTATTGTTATTTACAAACAATAAATAATAAATATGGGTATTAAAAATTGTCCAATTAGTGCAAAGTAGTAGCCTGACTCGAGTCCCGACGAAGCCCTTTTCAGATCAATGATCTGCGACGAGACAGATTGAAACTTGCACCTATTTGCAATGTGCTGGTCTTCAACGTTCTAAAAACCTGCCAGTTTACACCAATAAGACGAGACAAGATGGTGAATCTCAATTGCAACATCTCTCTGTACTTCCGTGCCAACTTGTCAGGCTTTTCATAGCTGGATATAATTTATAGCGTCTTAAAATATGAATGAGCACAGTGACAGTAAGTTACTACACTACTACTACAGTTGCATTCCTAGTATTGATGAAGGTGAATGTGGCAGAGCAGAAGAAAAACAGTTAAGGTTGCGCAGTTGTTGCCACATTGTTCGGGTTCAGGTCAGATATCAATGCTCTACCGCAGGTTACAGAGGGTATGCTTATGTATGTTGAATAACTTCAATTACCTGAGTTTTTACTGAAGTTTATGCAATTTTGCCCTATGCTCTTTTGCCCTTTCATACATTATATCTGCAGTAGTTTGCTAATAAACTGTTAACAGTTAAGGATTTTTTTCATATTGCTAAATCAATACACTGTTGGCTTCATAAACCCTGGTCCACCCCGACAGAAATATCTGTTCTAAATTCAAGGAGAGATTTAAAGTTCTGTGCTCTCACCTTTTCGTAGTACTCCATGTTCTTCTCAGCAGTGGATATAAAGGCTGATTTGAGGTCAGTTCTCATGCTGTTCTGCCAGCGGGACCAGTCTCCCTTCAAGGCGTTGTTGGCCAGCTCCACCCGATCCGCTAGACCATCCACCTCCTCCTGCAGCTGCAAGTCAAAACACACAAACCAATGACCAAACACTTCCAGCGACCAAGCATCACCATCTGACCAACACATTCTCTGTCTTTTAAAACAAATACTATACAAATGTGCCTGTAAACAGCATAGTTTCAAAGTCAGAAAGAAAGTCTGAGTTCAAGGGGTATTCCACCATCAAAGCAGAGATGTTATAAGGGAGGAGACAAACCACTCAAAGCATTTTGAATACAACGGTCTGCTTTGTAACAGCCAAACAGGGAAACATATCAGCCAATGGTGGAGTTGCACTGACGTGAGTGCACAGATGAGATTCACAGCGACTTCAAGTGATTTAGTGTGACTGTCAAATAAGCATGGGAGAGGAGGATATCAAATAATGCACAGGTTTAACAAAAAAGTTGAGGTTACTCAAACATTAGACATTAAACTCTTGCAGTTGTTCAAGTGGTTTGGTGCAATGCCTCACCTTATGGCACTCTGGATGGATTTGTAGAAGAAGTTGGTGTTGTGAAGCTGTGCACTAGCACAGTAGAAGTATAAAGTGTGGGGGAGTACAACAACATAGGACAAAACGTTAGTTTTTTAATTCATTTAGTCTATAATGGAAACAGAACAGAATGAAAGCAGATAGAAATGATGCCTGGCTGCCAGCCTGACTGCATCACCAGTCAGCCTTCATTTTCCTGGGAGATTTCATGCCCGGTGGCAGAGGAAATAGTATTGAAAGCAAGGTTTATAGTGAACCAATCTACACACTGATGGTGTCATTATTCTACAGCCATAACACTGTACATCAACATTTACTTCATAATGACAAGTAAAAATAAAAACAGTTGTCCATTACCAGTGTAAATTACACACCATATAACCGCATGTCATTACCCGCTCCCTCCCCATGTTTTCTGTCTGTCTCAACTACTAACTGTCCAAAAAGCAAAAACATTTCATTAAACAAAAAGTCCCATCATGCCCTTCATGTAAATCTTTTCCTTGTTTCATGTTAATTTTTGGTTACGTAATTATTCCAGCACCCGTTTATTTGTTTGCATTAAGTCTTTAAGGGAATAGTTCACTCTAGAACGAAATTCAGTCATTATCGACTCACCCTCATGCTGATGAGAAGTCCGGTGTAGTTTCTTATTCCTCAAAGTGCAGCTGGAGACCCGCGGGGCTACCCTCCTGTAGCAGAAATCCATATAACGGGCGTCAATGTGCCCGAGAGGAAAAGGTCCATAAAACTACACACTGTGAGTTTCAAAGTTTCAAATCACTAGTGCAGGCAGATCCCTCTTGTGTTTGTGTGTCGCTCGGTCGCTCACAGCTGGATTAAATACCGGTGTGTATCTATCACGAGTTCTGTTGATCTTGTCTGGCGCGGCTTCCGTAGTGCAAACGCTGTGAGGGAGACTCATGTGAACGCAGAGCGTGCCTCCAGGCAGATATAGCATAGTGACTGTTTAGGCTAGAAAAATGTACTAAATGACATCGTTTCGAGTAAACTCTGGATGTCACCACTTCAGGACACTTGGATTGCAGCGGACGAGCAGTATGGAGGAATATTACAAAGTTTTTGTGTAGTTTTATGGACCTTTTCGTTTCGGGCACCATTTGCGCTCGTTGTATGGATTTTTGCTACAGGAGGGTAGCCCAGGTCTCCAGCTGCACTTTGAGGAATAAGAAACTACACCGGACTTCTCATCAGCATGAGGGTGAGTCGATAATGACTAAATTTTGTTCTAGAGTGAACTATTCCTTTAAGAATGTTGCTGAAATAGCCTTTTGCTCTGAGAGGAGTAATACATTTGACACACTCAGACAACAGGGTGAGAGCAAATGTTACATATTTAATGTGTAGCGGGAGTATTGCCACGTACCACAACATTTAGAGCCTAAGATTGTGTACTATGACTGTTCTTAGATTAGCCTTTATACAAAAAGACACACAACAAGAGAACACATGCAGGACAAAACAAAGTACACAGTTCAATAAAAATATCGTCACATGAATGAAAAGCACCCGACTCTCATAACTACATGTGTGGTCCCTCCTTAAAGCTGCACCAGTCAATATAATTATTTAAACCATGAATCAAATGGTGATGTGTGAAGTGAAAGCCACCACCACTTAAAATGAATGCTAATGTTGCTCTGTGTTTGCTAGATGTCGAAATAAGCAACTGTTTGTTAACACGTTCCAGTATCAACTTTGCACGGCTATATCATGTCAGTGATGTGAATACAGCTTGTTCAGCTGCCCTTTAAGGGCTATAAAAATCTATTATTTTCCTTTACCTCTCTAAGACCTAGAACAATTTTGGGGGCGCCTCTCTCCTCTGATTCTCCAGTATTTAGTTTGTTTTTACTACCCTATTGTAGCAGTCAGCATCAAGTGCCAGACATAATAATTCAGTAGAACCTTAAAGGTGCTATAAGGGATATTTTTATTAAAATAATTGTTAAAAGGTCCTATTATTTGTAAGAAAGGTTGATTTTTGAGTCTCACACCCAACTCATGAAACACTGTGGCTTTGGGATGGTTGCGTCAGTATTTGACAAGTTGGGAATGAGACTCAAAATCAAATTTTCTTACAAATGGGCCCTTTAAAGAACTCACAGTTCAGTAATCAGTTATAGAATGTTTGGTTAGTAACATGTCTCTCCTCCCCCTGAGATGGCAAAAGGTTACCGCAGAAATGTTGCTCCTGGTGTTTGACACGATGATGTTGATTATATAAAAAATACACAGGGGGCATATTTGATCATCAAATCACACAGGTACTCCTCTTTAGAAAAATTAGTCGCACTGTCTCCAAAAATGGTCACAAAATGCGACTAAATGGTCACAGTCTGGAGCCCTGGTTTTTGACATAATGTCAACTGCTGCTGTTCTCTTCACATTCTGTTGATAATGTTTTTAACTACAGTTCTGGCCATATCTTCAATATGTTTAATAAATGACTCCTTTAAATGTGAAGATGATGGAATGTATTACATTTGCAGCATGACAGGCTCCAATTAATCTAAATGTATGCAAATTTCCTTTTGTAAACCTACTTACCATTTTTAAAAAAAAAACATTAATTGAGTGTGGTTATTCTCCTCCTCTACACATAAAGTTACTACACAGCCCAATCTTGGGAGGGAGTTGGGGAGTTACAAACAAGTGCACATTATGTTTTATAGCACAGTGTAAGTTAGTGGCATCTAAACCATTAGAGCAGCATTACATAACCATTTGAGAATTACGGGAGACACCGAACAAACATCCACTGCATCAAGGAGCCTTCGTTTCAATGAACCAGGTGTTATTATATACAATACCTATTATGATCATTATGTGTATTTCAGCAATAAGAATGAACAGTAAATGTAGTCTGAGACTATGGAGAGCCTAAAGCACACATGATATTAGCTCTCCTCACAGTGCAGATAATCAGATGTTATCATGCTGCTGGATTCACTGAGCCTGAGCGCGGATTAGCTGTCTGACATTTAGACTGACAATGGCATTTAGTCAAGTTCAATAAACAAAGCATGCTTAACATGGGCTTAACCACAACACGCACGTGTGCATGTGTGTGTGTGCACGCGTGTGTGTGTGTGTGTACCATTATTTGTCTCCCCTACAAAAGTTTCCAGTAGTAACATAATATCCAAGGCGGGTTTAGATATGAAGCAGTAAGTGTGTATAGGATATCTTACAGTAGATACAAATGTATTCAGTACGTAGTAAATCACTCTAGGAATTTGAAAAGGAAATGTTTTATCTTGTTTTATACGTCCTTTCTTTAGGTTCTTATGTGAAATACTTCAGTATTGTATTTAAAAGTAAAATTGAGTTATAGCAGTCTAATGTCAACATGTAAATTACATTTGTAGTTTTTATTATTATAGGGTATATATTGGTATCCATGTTTGTTGGACAGCAGTGGGCGGGCTTGCAGAGTAAACACAGCAAACAAACACAGTAAAGAAACTTGTGCTGGAGCCTACAAGTCCGAGGCTGACAGTGTGTTGTTGGTGGTAATAAGGAGTAAAGAAGACACCAACATCCAACATCCAACATCCAACCGGACCCAAATGACATTGGCAGGTATGTTTACATGCTATTTAATGTGCTGCAGCTGAACAGCTAATTAATTATCTAGTCAACAGTGGGAGCACTTTCCTGCACAGGCATAGTTTATGTTGGTTCAGGGGCTCACTGAACCTCCTAGTGGCTGAAACCAGCAATGCATTTTCTATAATACCACAGCACTAATAAAATCTATAACAACATAAGGTAATAATAAAGGGTAAACTAATGATGTGACTGTGATAGAGGAAACTTTCCAGAGGAACCAGAATTATACTTTTAGCTTCTGAAATGAATATTTTGAAGACAGCTCTGATGGAGGTCTGTATTTATTAGAGGATGGGCTGATACTGAAACTGATTATTTGTAAACAAGAAGAGAGATAACCCATATTTGGAACCAATATACATTTGCAGTAAAAATAAAAATCTTAGTGTCAAAGTTGAGAATAACCAGGAAATGTAACTAACTAACATTTTATCAAGTAATGTACTTAAGTACAATTTTGAGGTACTTGAGTATTTCCATTTTCTGCTACTCAATATTTCCACTCAACAACATGTATTTGACAACTTTAGTTTCTAGTTACTTTGCAGATTCACATTATTCAGTGTTGACAGACTATCACTTGTGACGTGTAACCAATCAGATAGTGTTGTGGGACATTGAGTGAGACCACAGAGTTGTGACTACAGACAGAGACAGGATGCAGCATCAGAGCCAAAGCAGTGAATTTTTAAATCAATTTATTTTACCGGCAATCGGACACAAAAATCGAAGATACCAATCTGAAACATGCTGAATATCGGCCCCGATAATTGTAATAATTGTAATAACAACACTAACTAACATAACTAACATTAACTAACATTATTCACAGAACGCTAGATTATCCACATTGCTAATGGATATAGTTGTGATCAGTGCATCACTAACATGCAAATAGCAAAATTTATGTCTTTGTTTGCAGTTTATAGTGTAATCAGTAAAGACATTTATGTGATTAAACTTGTCGGCAATACTATTTAGGCCTATACTTGGAAATTAGATTGTAATCAATATGACTTAAGCATGGGTTAATTTGTCCTCATGAGTAGGGAAAGACCGATAATCGGCCCCATTTTTCCTTATATCAGTATCAGTTATTTTTCTGTCAGATTGCTGATAAAATAAACTAAATTAAAAATGTGCAACTTTGGCTCTGCTGCAGCATTCTCTCACACAATGCCCCGCCCACAACTATATCTGATTGGTAACAGGTCACAGTTACTAGCCTATAAACTGGATAATCTGAATCTGCACAGTAACTAGTAACTAAATTTATCAAATAAATGTAGTGGAGTGGAAATATAAAGTAGCAGAAAATGGAAATAATCAAGTAAAGTACCTCAAAATTGTAGTTAAGAACAGTACCTGAGTGAATTGTACTTTCAACACTGGTTGTTTGAAATGTCAAGACAAAGATTTTCATTTTTACTGCAAATCAATATCGGTCCCAAATATCAGTTTTCAGTCTCTTTGATTTCTAATAATCTGACCTCTACTTATGACTCCGTATTATTTTACCTGCCGTCTGTGCCCTTTACCCTTTTGTTAAACCTGCTTAAATATCTTTAAAAAGAGGACAGTGGTGAGTGTTTGGTGGATGATCAGGCTCATCTCTGGAGAAACTCTAATGGGATCTGTGACTGGTTTATTGTCGGGTTTAGTGTGAATTTGATTGTTATGGTAATTCTTGCAATATTGCATCAATCATTGCACATATTAGTCAGGATATGATGCACCTTCTAGTCCTATTTTTTATTGTCATCCAAGATGTTTCTTTTATACACATTAAAGTTCCTCTAGATTTTTTTTGTAACCTTAAAAGTCCAAACTGTGCCTATGCTTTTCCGCAGTGAATGTTTGTCTGGTGGCTCGTTCAACAAGCTGTGGTGCAGGAAAATCAGTTGTTTCTATTTAGGTCGTAAAAGTACCAACAACATAACATGATTCAATTAAAAGTCTTGCATTACAAATGATACAAAGTAAAACTACAAAAGTAGTCCTGGTGTTTTAACTTTTTTGACAGAACTAAACAATAATGGAACATGCTTTGGTGAATCACACCTCGTTCCTCAGTGTGAGTTTAAATTAGAGCGACACTGCCCCCTGCTGGCTGTGTTGTGTCATGGAGTCATATTCAGTCTGACTCTGGAAAGGTTGACTCATTAAAAAGTTCATAATAAAAGGTCACATAAATGTTGACGGAAGGGAATAAATTAATTCTGCTCTGTTTGAAGTTCAGAAAGATCCTCATCATATTGGTCAGGCCAGTTGTGAACCCCTGCTCACAGATGGCATTTCTGGAGGACTGTTCATATCTTTTCCAGTCTGCAGTCCAGATATGGTAGGGTTAAGATGTGACTGCAGTGTTATGAAGACACATACTGATACAAACAAAGTGATAACAACTAAAGACGTCACACAAGCTTTGTATTTCAGACAGCTCAGTCATGGAGTGTGCTTTCCAGTTATGACTGAATAGATGCAACAAACCAATCCGATCAGCTTTGCTCTGCTGTGTGTCAGTGCATCACTGTGCTGACAATGCCTCAGCCAAACTGACTTTTGGACCACATCTAGAAATACAAGTCCATTCAGCTATTTGTTGGTCAGAAATTCAAGGAAATCCTTGAACGACGAGGAGCAACTGTGGCAGGCTGCCGCCCTTGATGGCGCAGGAAGTCTACTCAAATAATAAACCTTTATTGCAAAATGAAAATGAAACCCAAACTCACAACTCCTCTCAGAATATTATCATTGCTGCGTGCCTTAGCTGCCAAGTTTAATGTTATTAGTGTTAATGTTGTCATTTTCTTTCAAAAAGTGAAGCCACACTAGCACGTCATGCACATATGTAGCCTTTGTTTGCAGTGATACAGGGTTTTTCAGCTTTTTCAGCAACCAAAGCAAATCCAAAATTCTATTTTTCTTATGGATGCCTGACTCTTGGACTACCGGTTCCCAACACTACTGTACTGTAGTGTGATTATACCTTGTTTACAACAAAATATGGTATAGTACTCTTAGAGCTTGACATAACTCATAATCAATATACCTAAACATGAGATCTGTTTTGTGTTTTTCACAGTGGACAGTATTCTTAAATATAGGCTGCTTGTTACTGGCCGGGCTTATGAGATAACCGCTTTCACTTTCTCAGCTGTTGGATACAACAGAGGAGACTGTCTTAACTCTTAATGAGCCACTGCATTTATTAGCTACATTACTACATTACTGCCAGATTAACAACATATACAAACTGATGACCGTTTTTTCCTCTGCTCTGCTCGGATTCACGTCTCTTTTCTGACGCTCTCTTGCTCCACCACACACTCCCTACCCACAGCTCACACGACACACACATGGTGTGCACTTTCTTGTGTTTGTGGTTGTTTATTACAACAGGGAAAAAAGCTTTGCTTGAGAAAAGGCTGCAGGCAGCAAGACAGAAGACTGCTGAAAAAACAGCTTGGGAGATCCATCAGAGTGCAGAGGATGAGAAGACTCTGGTTGTTTTAACTGACCAATCAGTGGTCAGGTACCTCCACAGAAGGGTAATGAAAGAGCAGGACAGCATGGAGTGGTTCTTTTGGTACTATCCACAGCATTTGATAATGGAAACGTTAAAATAGAGTTGAAAATGAGTTAAAAATTCATTTTTTGCAATGATTCCTCAAATATGGTTATCACTTATGATATAGATATGTAATAGAGGCAGGATATTTTACAGTTGAGTAAACAATTTTATTGTTCAAAATGACACCAGTGCACTGAATCAGTCAACTTCACGGGAATTTAGTAATTATACATTACCCTGAGCATCTTTATCTACATTATGATCTCTTTAAGAACGTTTTTGCATTGGCCCATATTGGACAGCATATGCCCTCATACCAGTATAATATCAGCCAACTGATATATTGGTCAGGATCCAGCTAAACCATTTCTATTAACCTTTACCACAAGCCCTGTTCTTTATCCAGAAACACAGGTGGTCCGCCTGATTCCTTAAATGACAACTTCTTACAAATCAACATTTTCTCCAGATAAGAAATAAATTAATGAAATCAAAGTGAGCTCCTTCAGATAAAGCTGAATGAAAGCTGCTGTGTTTCCTGGGCTCTCATTAAACTCAGTGTGTGGCCACGTTGTTGGAAGCAGTAACAAAGGCTTCTGTTTGACATTTCCCTTCTCATTAGTTCAGATCTGTTAAAGGCAGAAGCAGACTGAAATACATTAAAAGGACTGAATTAAAGCCTCTCCACACACACACACACACACACACACACACACACACACACACACACACACACACACACACACACACACACACACACACACACACACACACACTAGTTAAAGCAGGGATACAATACTGTGGGGGTAAAATCTCAGTCCTGCTTCTTCATTAAAATCTCACAGATGGATTCTGACATCAGTGGGGTGAGGGGGATGCACAGCTGCACATCCACACACACACACACACACACACACACACACGCAAACATCTCAAGTAAAGTGTCTAAAAATAGCTTTCTCCTTTGCTTTTCCGAACTTTCCTCCTTCATCCTTTGTCTCCAGACATTTAGAAGCTAGTCATCATATAAAGAGGATATGGGAATTTTCATTACAGCGCGATTAGCTGCTGGGCTTACAGTGTGAAATAATATTGACAGCTCTTACTCCCACTGAGCTGAGGACTGACTTCCAACTGACAAGCCTGGATATCTAGATAATCCTCCCAGGAAGCTCCTTTTCCCCCCAATATGAGCTGAGGGTGGCCCTGTGGGAGAGGCCCCTCTCTGTGCTTCACTTTATTAAAGCTAATCTTGGGGAAGATGACTGGAGGACACACAAACATATCAGTTGGCTCAGAGGAATGCAGGGAGGGAGGATGGTAGGAGTCTGTCTGGTTTCCTGTCAGTGTGTGTGGATGTAAAATCGCACTTACTGCGTCTTGGTCAGCTTTTCTGGATGCCAGGGCCTCACTCTTGGCTTCGAACTCAGCCTGGATGTTGTCTCTCCGTCTCATCACAGCCTGAGACAGACCAACAAAGACTTACTTTTAATGTTTGAATGTTTTGAAGTGTGATTCTACACATTTTTACAAACATTTTTCCAAAGCATCCTAACATCTCTGTGGTCTCTGCTGTAGAGAAATCAATTTAAAGTAATGATGCTGACTGAACTGCGGAGTCTTCCTATCTTGGATGCTTCCAGTCAGGGTGCTTTCTAATTTTGTTTTAGTGACACTCTTTAAATTCATCACATGTTGAATTATATTTATTAAAGCTGAGTAAGATTGTAAAGTAAATGTCTGAAAATTCACAATGGGTCACTGGTTTAAAGTAAACTACTGTCTGTTTGATCCCTATTTTCATCTTCAGTTGCTACCCCCTGCATTTTGTCCCTGTCGGGTTACAGAGGAATAAATATATTTAAAAATGTAAAAAATGCAATCCAGCATTTAAGTCTGGGAAATGATGGTTGTGAACTACGCTCAGTGCCGTAAGTGAGCCAGTACACAGGACCAGGACTTCTACATCTCACCATGACTTTTTCACAAGCTTCCAGTAGTCTTTTCTGCCCTCGCCATATCACAACAGTGAGGCACACTGAAATGTTGCCCTCTTCATTTCGGTGCACATTTGAACCAATTGAGCTGTTCGGATAGAGTGCGCTGTGCCCTGGAGCTCCCGACTCGCAATCTACAGTGATCGTTTTGGCATCTGTTAAATGTAGTCTGTGTGCCACGAGTGAATCAGGCAAGAAAACACACTGATGATCTATTAGAAATAGTGTCACTGCTGTTTGTGATTACCTTTTTACATAGATTTATTTATTCCTCAGAGGAGAGCAGACTCACACACAGACAGAAAAGTTGAAACCTGTCCCTGCAGATCGTCACACACATTACACTTCTAACTTAATTGTTGCAGAAGAAGAAAGGTCCTGCTTTTCCAGGAACACATAAAAGTCTCCATGTGATAAATTAATTTGGTTATTATAGAGAATATGAGCGAATATGTGTGAGTGGAAAAAAGCAGTGGAGCAGAACTGAGCGGAGGAATGCACTTCAGCCAGGCTACCTGGTCCCCTCTCGCCAACATACACAGAGTTGATTAAACCTGCTTTCTGGAACTGGCCCCAGCTGAACATATGGATGAGCAGAGATGTCTCCCCCTATTTTCTGTCATGAAGAGGAGGTCAGATGTGAGCAGTGTGGTCTGGGCTCACCTTCAGGGTCTCAGCACACAGGACGTACTCATGCAGGGCGGGTACAAGGACTTCAGACAGATGGTAAATCTGCTCTTCTGTTTCCTTACTGCACCGCTCCACACAGCTGGCAACACCGTTCAGTGACTCCGCCAGCTCCTCCTCTGACCCCGCCCACTGGGTGTAGGTGGGGCTGTACAGCTTCAACTCATCCACATATTCTGAAAGCACAGAGGAAAAAAATTAAACATGAACAACACAGATGGATTCAACAGTCACAATGATCAAGGATATATTGGCAGAAATGGAATATAATATTCATCATTATGTTTTCATTAGCCAGTAGTTATTATCATAAGTTATGAGTATTCATGTATAATCCCCTGAAACTAACAATAATGGTGTGGTTCAGGGTACCTCTCTGCTCCTTGATGATCCTCTGGGTGACTTTGTCCACAGAGCAGATCTTGTTACTGAAGTCCTCCACATACTCCTGCATCAGCGTGAACTCCTCTGGCCGGCTCCTCAGGCCTCGTACCGAGTTGGCTACCGCTCTCACCGTCTCCCCCATTCTGCTCAGGAAGCCTGGACCCTGTTTCCTGTGAGACGACAACTCCTGCCAGAGTCAATACAATTTTTGTTAAATGTTTACACTGGTCTAAATGTATTACATATAATATGATTTTAGACCATAAATAAGATGTCATAATAATAAGAAAGAAAGAAAGAAAGAAAGAAAGAAAGAAAGAAAGAAAGAAAGAAAGAAAGAAAGAAAGAAAGAAAGAAAGAAAGAAAGAAAGAAAGAAAGAAAGAAAGAAAGAAAGAGAGAGAGAGAGAGAGAGAGAGAGAGTCCAAGTGTTTGGACAGATGCTTTGGCAAAATTGTTGTTAAACTTTCATGCCAATAAATCCCCCTTTGAATTTAATTGAATTGAATTTGAGAGAGAGACCTGTGCTGTGAGGAAGACTTTTAAGTGCTGGTTGTAGGACAGTATGGGATGTTCAGATATCTTGTTGAGGAAGCGGTGCAGAGCTTTCCTCCTGGTCTCAATGAAGTCATCGTTGAAGCGCTCCACCATGCCTTTCATCACAAACTTCTCTGGGAGAGGCTGAGGACACAGGGAGACAAGGCAAGGTGCAAGGCAGATACAGACAACCAACAGAAGATTACAGTTTATTGTTTTTACAACCTAATAGTCGGTTTCTCTGATGTACTTTCATATAAAGTACTATGCGAAAGTTTTAGGCAGGTGTGAAAAAATGCTGTAAACTAAGAATGCTTTCAAAAATGGAAGTTTTAATAGTTTATTTTCATCAATTAACAAAATGCAGTGAATGAACAGAAGTCTAAATCAAATCAGTATTTGGTGTGACCACCCTTTGCCTTCAAAACAGCATCAATTCTTCTAGGTACACTTGCACAGAGTTTTTGAAGGAACTCGGCTGGTAGGTTGTTCCAAACATCTTGGAGAACTAACCACAGATCTTCTGTGGATGTAGGCTTCCTCAAATCCTTCCGTCTCTTCATGTAATCCCAGACAGACTCGATGATGTTGAGATCAGGGCTCTGTGGGGGCCATGCCATCACTTCCAGGACTTCTTAATCTTCTTTACGCTGAAGATAGTTCTTAATGACATTGGCTGTGTGTTTGGGGTCGTCGTCCTGCTGCAGAATAAATTTGAGGCCAATCATACGCCTCCCTGATGGTATTGCATGATGGATAAGTATCTGCCTGTATTTCACAGCATTGAGGACACCATTAATCCACCAAAACTCCAACTCCATTTGCAGAAATGCAGCCCCAAACTTGCAAGGAACCTCCACCATGCTTTACTGTTGCCTGCAGACACTAATTATTGTACCGCTCTCCAGCCCTTCGGCGTACAAACTGCCTTCTGCTACAGCCAAATATTTCAAATTTTGACTCATCAGTCCAGAGCACCTGCTGCCATTTTTCTGCACCCCAGTTCCTATGTTTTCACGCATAGTTGAGTCGCTTGGCCTTGTTTCCATGTCGGAGGTCTGGCTTTTTGGCTGCAACTCTTCCATGAAGACCACTTCTGGCCAGACTTCTCCGGAAAGTAGATGGTTATACCTGGGTCCCACTGGTTTCTGCCAGTTCTGAGCTGATGGCACTGCTAGACATCTTCCGATTTCAAAGGGAAATAAGCTTGATGTGTTTTTCATCTGCTGCACTAAGTTTCCTTGGCCAACCACTGCGTCTACGATCCTCAATGTTGCCTGTTTCTTTGTGCTTCTTCAAAAGAGCTTGAACAGCACATCTTGAAACCCCAGTCTGCTTTTAAATCTTTGTCTGGGAGAGACCTTGCTGATGCAGTATAACTACCTTGTGTCTTGTTGCTCTGCTTAGTCTTGCCATGGTGTATGACCTGTGACATGAAACTGTCTTTCACAACCTCACCTTGGTAGCAGAGTTTGGCTGTTCCTCACCAAGTTTTAAGCCTCCTACACAGCTGTTTCTGTTTCAGTTAATGACTGTGTTTCAACCTACATGTGAAATTGATGATCATTAGCACCTGTTTGGTATAATTGGTTGATCATACACCTGACTACAATCCTACAAAATCCCTGACTTTGTGCAAGCGCACAAAGACTGCTTTGTGGGTCTTTATAAATACAGACCAACAGCAGAGGCGTCACTACTGAATTCAATTTCTTTTAATTGAATCGAATCATGACCTTAAAATTAAAAGACAATTTGAATCGTGAATGTGCATATACTGTACAATAAACGTATTCCAATTCAGATAAGTTGTTGTAACCTGTCCTAATGACTTAGAAGATATCAAAGTTAAATAAAAAAAATGTCATGTCTCTTCATGTTGATTCTCATACAGTGCAAAAATGAATGAATGTTTAGTGTGTGTGACGTGTGATGTGGTAATCATCCAAAACTGGTCCAAGTGGCAGCAGCACAGAAGTGTTCAGGAGATGATGTTGTAAGCTGATACATACATGGACAATTAGTGTTGGGTGGTTTTCTTCCAGTCTGCTTCGGAGCCACAGGAAGTCCTGGTAGCGCCTCCGTACCTCGTACTCACTGGAGTCAAACTCGCTCCGTGTGGTCTGGAGAGAGTAGTTGCAAATCATTACCAAGACACCATAAAGCTTTATCCCTGGTATGTCAGGTGGTGGTAGTGTTGTCATGACAAACATACATGAGCCCATATTTATCAAGCGTACTGGGATTTGTCCTAGGAATTGCACTGAAAGTTAAACTACTGTACGACTAAAACACTCCTGACTAAGAGGTTGAAGAAACATGTACATAGCAAAGCTCTGACCTCCTTTCTACAAATGTTTCATCCCCCCTCTCCCCATTTCCATCACAGTTAGATTTACTGTTAGGTCATTTTGAAACAAGACTAGCTTTGTAAAGCCTTACTGTTTTTCTGCTGCTTTGTGTACAGTGAAGCAGAAAAATAAATCTGTTGCTTCGCCTGACAACATGGTAAATTGTAAATGGACTGTATATCTGGCTTTTCTAGTCTAAGTGACCATTCAAGTGCTTTTAAACTCAAGTCAGCATTCACAGACACATTCATGCACTGGTGGCAGAGGCTACCATGCAAGTCACCAACTGCTTATCGGGAGCAATAACCATTCATACACACTCACACACCGATGGAATAGCCACTGGGAGCAAATTGGGGTTCAGTATCTTTCCCAAGGACAGTTTGTCATGTAGACTGCAGGGGCTGGGGATCGGACCACCGACCCTCCAATTGGTGGATGACTGTTCCACCTCCTGAGCCACAGCCACCCCCACATAAGGTTTGAAGCAGGGAATCCTAAACTAATGATCAGAAACATTAATGTTTAAGGGGCAGTTCTAATAACTACCTTCTCTTGGTTATATTGAAGGTGCAAGGTATTATTTATTCTACAACAAAGGGCTGTACAATGAATGCAATGCAAAGTTGTCTTTTAGTATCCTTTGGGCTCTGTGCCGAGATCTCACTTCACTAATGTCACTGATGCTCTGTAGATGGTTACCAATGATCTTGTGGGCAGTTTTAATCATCACCCGCTGTAGAGTGGGTAGAGAGTAATGTGTGTAATAGTATGATGCAAAAAATATGCAATTTGCCCAGTAGACTGTAAGTGAATACTTGTCAGCCATTTGTGACTGTCAAATTATCGTCCAACAAAGCTGTGTAGCATTGTTTTTTCCAGGACTTCACAGAGTGGTGGTGAATCAACTGAATCTGCATGATATCTAAAGGCAGAACTATTGTTTGTGAATGAATCATCACTTCTGCAAAGCTTCAACTTCCTTGTTACAAAATTACTGAGACTGAGGATCTTGGTTTTAGCAGAGACGGCATGTGTTTTACTTGTTAATGGTCTGATTGCAACAAGGTGTGTCACAAATATTACATTTCTGCCTTTGTGGCATCTTTTAATAAGAACATGGTCATTCAGCATTAATGAAAAAAACATCTCTCTTCCCAAGCAAAGTTCTTTCTGACCATGATCTTCTGCAGCCCCTAACAGATTAGCACTACTCTGCAGCTCTCCAAAATATCAGCAGAGCTAGAAATAATTTCCTGAGTTAAGAAAGCTGATAAAATGCCTTTACTCTTAGGCCTCTGCATACAGACATGTACAATACAATATCCTCACCTTGGTCACAACTCTGTACATGATGAAGGTTTCAATGGCAGTGACATGGCTCTCTGGGTTATCGACGGCAATAAAGAGGTCTTTGGTGTTGGCATCCAGCTGCTCCTCCTCATCCTCCTCCAGTCTGTACTGGTTGACCATGGAGCTAGGAGAGTTGGGCATGGGACTCCCATCTGCCAGGGATGTGTTCTGAACCAATGAGAGGATGCTACTGTTAGCCAATAGTGATGTCCACAGCAAACACAACTTCCTTAAGGCCTGTCACTTTTACTGTGTGAACAACAGAGTGCATAACCATGAAAGTCTCCCCATTTGTATAATTCATTGAATCACTTCTACACAAACAGGTTTACAAGTTTCAAGTTGGCCAAAAAGAAATCGGGTACCAGACTGGTACTCTGTGTGAACTCTGTTTGGATCTGTTGAAGCAAATTGTGACATTCAAGCAAGTGACATTCTTTGCAGTTTGCTTTGACAGTCGTACATGGGGGCTTGACCTGATTGTAGTAAAAACCATCATAGCAACCTCTACCAGACTTCTAGAACCTTTTGGCTGCAGTGTCACGGAAACTGTATGACCTTCCTACCAAAATTTGATTCACGCCATTGCACCCAACAAATCCACTCAAGTCTGAGATTTGAATTTCAAGTCAGCCCTACAACCTGCCAAGAACAATAAGCCTATGTTCTATCAGATGTAAAGTAGGCTGGCTACTGATATACAGTAATTATTAACTCTATATCGCATTTACTTGAAAGGCCTCTAATTTATCACACACAGTAGGTCACACTATCATAAAGTCCTGTATCCTTTTTTCCACAGACCCAACCAGCAGTGTAGCCAAATTTGCGCTAAAGCTAAAAGCACCCATCAATAACATAGAATTCAGTAAAGGTGTCAGGGCAATGCTATCAGTGCTCTGATCATTTTAGGGCTCCTTGGTTACACTGTATTAAAGTAATAATTTCATTTATTTGCTTACCAGTAGAAGTCAGATGAGAAGATTGATACCATCCTCATGTCTATCTTAACGTAACAAAATCCATCTGCCAGCACCTGTCAAACTCAGATATTGACAGATTTTATATTGTTTGTTTAATCCATACAAAAATCCAAGTATAAAAACAACAACCCAGCATTTTATTGGTGGCTGTTTTGTTCATTTCTTGGCAGGAATAATAACCTTCCAGTTTCCACTGGTTGGCTACAGGAGAAATAAAAACTGGAGTCAAGGCGTGACTTGGTTAGACTTTATCAACCCAGCCCAGCAGAGATTTGAATACCATTACAGCAGGGCTACCTGCTTTAAACACGCAGCATGGTTTCACTTTGAGTGGCCAAAAGTGCCATTAGAAGAGCTCCACAAGTTTTTCTGGCCTTCCTCTGATATTTTAGGCGGTTGTACTAATCTATGGTTCCAGAGTTGCAAAAGGTACTTTCAACCATCATCATCTTCTTTGAATCAAATTATACACAGGAGGCTACACAACTTTTTACAGTAAAAGCAAGGCGTTTTTGTCAGAAAAGATTACATTTTTTCCTGCTCACCATTGCTGTGTTTAAACAACTTAGATTTTGTTTCTGTTTTCTTTTTATTGAAACATTCTACATTAAAGAGACTATATTCAGATACACACTATAAGTGGATATTTTAAAATCTCCTTGAAAGCACTTCATAAATACAAGGACTGGGCAGCAAAATCAATTTTTTTTTCAACCAAATGCCTCAATATCAATACTGCAAAAATATTTTGGGATGACTATTGGACTTAAATGATAATTTCCAACAAATCATCATCAGTAATGGGGAAAAACAAGTATGAGAACAAGTAGAAGAGTCTGGTAAAATAATAAAATGACATCACTTTGCTGTTATACATCCTTTTAAACTAGAAATACAGCATCACTGTTGTATGCCTCTGCTTACCAGTCAAATTACTGTTCCAGAGCTGTGGTGCTGAATAATGGCCAGAACAAAATAAATAAAAAACATAGATTACCACATTGCAGTGGTATGCCCTGGCACATTAGGTCAAGTTGCTGTTCCAGAGCCATGGTGCTGAATAAGAGCCAAAACATTTTTTGCAGAATATTGTGATGTCACAGTGCATTTAACCTCTGACCTTTTGGATATCAAATGTCATAACTTCATCATTTTATCCTATTAGACATTCGTCTTTCAAATACTATCGTAATTATCGTGTGAATTTCTGAGTTATGGCCAAAAAGGTGTTTTCTGAGGTCACAGCGATCTTGACCTCTGACCTTTGGCAAATAAATTCAAATCACTTCATCCTTGAGTCATGCTGGACAATTTTACCAAATTTAAAGAAATTCTCATTTTTCAATGTGTTTCTGCGATATTGGGTTCATGAGAAAATGGCGCCATGAGGTCATAATTACTTTGACCTTTGGCCACCAAAGTCTAATCAGTTCATCCTTGGGTCCAAGTGGCAGGGACAAATGGACAGCGAACCCTAAAACATAACACCTCTTTGCCAAGGCAGTGAAATGACAACACTTAGACATATCACAATATAACAATAACCAAAATCCAACATGATATATTGCCTCATATCACTATAACGATACAACATTGATATATTGCCCAACCCAACGGATCTCTCCAGTAATGAAAACTTTACAGAATAGTCACCTAAAAATGAGATACAGTAGAGTGTATTAATTGTTCAGCCGTACAGTATTAGTATATTTTGACTGAGAAATAACAACTTTCTGAACAGAAATGCAGATACTGTATGTTTACGGTCATTAAGATCAAATATATTACACACTACAGTTATACTATAATCTTTGCTTCCAAAATGTGTCTTTCATTGCATGGAAAGACACATTTTAAGGAGCTAATAATTATCATTTTAGAAGCCTTACTTCTATTACTTTCAGAAGTAAGGAATTTTAACAGTGATACACCCAGTTTATCTTTGATTACTAACTCTGGGAGCCATCTGGGGCCTGTGGGCACATTTTCAATTTGCAGACCTATCCAGATGGTGTGTGGGGTAAGAATTTAACAGTCTAAATATGCTCAGTAAAATTTGGACTGGATTAATCCCCAATTAGTCCATTCCCTCTCTTTCACACGGTGTGCTGTACATTCAGCGATAAAGATTAAAACTGTTCTCTATTTTCTAACCCAGAGCAATTTACAGCAGTATGATCAACAGTAAAATAAGATTTGATTCCAAGATTATAGATTAACATTCCAAGCAGCTGAGAGTAGAAAGACCAGCAGTGATAGCACAAATGTCACTAGAAGAAAGGTTAGGCGTTACAGAGAGGAGAGGAGGAGAGAGAACCAGAGTTTCTGGTGAGTGCTGAGTTTAGTAAGAGGTTGAAGGGGTTCTACAGCTCTGAAATGATTCAAGTAATATATTCACTGACTTCAGTGAACTTGCCCCCAGAAAACAGCATCCCTCTCCACAAGTGAGAGAGTCAGACAGTGTCCTGTTTACTGATGGTGATTATGTAATTATGTAATTTAGAGCAGAAAACGTAACTGTCACTTTCCAGGATGCATGGTGGGTCAGGATCCCAATCACAGCACATTATAACTGCATCCATATGATAATAAACAGTCAGCAGGTACATGTTCAGATTAACAGGTGGACACTGGGGGGAAACACGTTGAACAAAACACAAAACAGTCATCATCATGACGTGTACCATCACGCCTCTTTTGGATCCACAGCGCTGGCTTTCTGTGTGAATTACACACTGGTTTGTCTTTACACCAGAGCTGCCTGGCTCTGTGTGAACAACAACAGCGGAGAATTGGCGAACCGCCACTGCGGCGATAATGCAGCAACTCTGTGTGAAAAGGGCAAGTGACTCAGGCACATGGTCATGCTCACAGACTAGGTGATGTTTTAAAGTTTTACAGATTTCAACCCTGAAACTCTGACCCTCTCCTGAGAATTATAACGACAGGCAACCAAGTACATAACTCAAAAAACGGCCTAGTTTTTAACATATAATATCATTTACTGCCATTCCTCTAATTGTTTCACAAGCCATTAATCCTAAAAATTCAGTGAAAAATTTAATTGGTATGTTTTTATGTGGTCAAGAGATTTTTAAAACTTTGGACCTTGAGAATTTTTTCACTGGAAGTTTATTATAGGTGCAGGTATTTCTTTAAACGATTATAATGACATTGAAAAAATCACTAACTCTGGGGTTATAATGGCAACAAAACAGGTTGCCAACTAATAATAAAGTGGCCATATTTAAGATACTATGTAATATCAAATGCTGACATCTGTCTGACTCATTTGTAAGCACTGGCCTTTTCACAGTGGATTTGTCACATTCAAATGATACAGTTTATGCAGCTTTAAACTTTAAACAGCAGTGAACCATAAGTGTGCTGCCTGCAGGTCTGTGTTCTGTAACAACAGCTGAGATGCTGCTGTGGTCAGCAGACAACCCAGAGCCCCACTCCCTTACACTGCTCCACACTAAAAGGATGATGACAAACACGACAATTTCTCCCCCCCAGTTAGTCTTGTTATCATTCGACCATACATCTGTAGCAGGGAGCCCTCACCCTGTTTCTTTTTCTGGGAAGTCCTGACACAGCTCAGTCTGTTGATGGATACATGGCAGCCCATGGTCTATTTCTAATTTCTACTGAAACCAACTTAAGTTTATTAAAACCAAATAATATGGAGAAACGAATAGCTACAACTAACATCTATTTCTGTGATGAACTGGTTGCTATGGTAATAGCCGAGGAGAGGATGAAGCAGTGACTTCTACCTCTCTTTCCAGGCACCACAAATTTCATAGTGCATAGGCAGAGGGAGTCTGAGCTGGTGAAAAAGTTGTGATAGCGCCATATGGCTTTTTGCTGCACATATATTACATTTAAAACATGTTCAACTACCTGAGCCAAATGTATCCACACAGTTAAAAATAACTGTATTCACATCAGTGCTTCAGCTTTGTCAGTAGTGGATCAGTTGTTATAGTAATAGAGTTAATGAGTTTCAGTAGAATTGGAGCCCTATAGCAACATTTATGTAAATCATATCCATTACATACAGTGCATTCAGAATGTATTCAGTAAAATTGTTTAAATCAATTTTCTTTCCTCGTCAATCTACACTCAATACACCATAATGACAGAAACAGAATTTCAGAAATTTTTGCAAATTTATCAAAAAGGAAAAATGGAAATATCACATTGACATAAGTATTCAGACCCTTTACAATGACACTTGAAATTTAGCTCAGGTGCCTCCCATTTCGCTTGATCATCTTTGAGATGTTTCAATCTCCACCTTGACTGGAGTCCACCTGTGGTAAATTCAATTGATTGGACATGATTTGGAAAGGCACACACCTGTCTATATAAAAGGTCTCACAGCTGACAGTGCATACCAGAGCAAAAACCAAGCCATGAGGTCGAAGGAACTGCCTGCAGAGCTCAGAGACAGGATTGTGTCGAGGCACAGATCTGGAGAAAGCTATAAAAAAATGTCTGCTGCATTGAAGGTCTCCAAGAGCACAGTGGCCTCCATAGTTCTTAAATGGAAGAAGACAGAACCAGAACTCTTCCTAGAGCTGGCTGCCCGGCCAAATGAGCAATCAGGGGAGAAGGGCCTTGGCAAGAGAGGTGACCAAGAACCCGATGGTCACTCTGAGCTCCAGAAATCCTGTGTGGAGATGGGAGAAACTTCCAAAAGGACAACAATCACTGCAACACTCCACAGATCTGGCCTTTATGGTGGAGTGGCCAGACGGAAGCCTCTCCTGAGTGAAAGTTCGCAAAAAAGCACCTAAAGGACACTCAGACTGAGAAAAACAAGGTTCTCTGGTCTGATGAACTAAGATTGAACTGTTTGGCCTCAATTCTAAGAGTCATGTCTGGAGGAAATTAGGCACCGCTAATTGCCTGCCCAATACCATCCAAATGGGGAAGCATGGTGGTGGCAGCATCATGCTTTGGGGGTGTTTTTCAGCAGCAGGGACTGGGTGACTGTACAGATTTACAAAGTACAGATTTATCCTTAATGAAAACCTGGTCCAGAGCGTTCAGAACGTCAAACAGGACAATGACCATAAGCAAATAGCCAAGACAAAGCAGGAGTGGCTTTAGGACAACTCTGTGAATGTCCTTGAGAGGCGCAGCCAGAGCCCTGACTTGAACCCAATAGAACATCGCTGGAGAGACCTGAAAATGGCTGTCCACCGACGGAAAATCCCCAAATCAAGGTGTGCAAAGCTTGTCACGTCATACCCAAGAAGACTCAATGCTATAATCGCTGCCAAAGGTGCTTCAACTAAGTACTGAGTAAAGGGTCTGAATACTTATGTCAATGTGATATTTCAGTTTTTCCTATCTAAAAAATTTTGCTAAAATGTCTAAGATTATGTTTCCGCGTTGTCATAATGGTGTATTGAGTGTAGATTGATGAGGAAAAAACATAATTAAAATGATTTTAGCATAAGGCTGCAACATAGCAATATGTAAAAAAAAAAGTGAAGGGGTCTGAATACTTTCTGAATGCACTGTATATTCATATTTACTAGAACTGTAAACCCAACCTCACTGACATCAATAGTCACTCAGCAACTTTATTCATCTTATTTGGGGGTTATCAGAGACAACTTTCAATCCAACTTTCTAGTATTATCTTTTCTCAATAAGTATGTGAACATTTGCACTAAATGTCATGTGCTGGCTGTGGTTTCTTTTAAAATATATTACAATGCTTAATAAAGTATTTATTTTTGGTCAGATAACTACATATATGATAGCTCATAATATCAGCTGTCTAAGGTCATAAAATCTATCAATTCAAAACTAATTTGTGACCTGTGATCTGGAGATCAACAGCACTCATGTGCCTTGGACTGGTCACAATAAAAGGCCAGCCTAACCCCCTGATTACACCGGGCCCATCTCGGTCAGAATGCCACAATGTTTAGTGGTTGCATTGCCTAAAAACAACTGTTATTTAAATAGCAGGAAAACAGAGGTTTGTGGACACCATCACTCCTATGTTCAGCCTGTTGTCATTTTAGCTGGTAGCATAAACATTTGTTTAGCTATCCAAATGCTGACATTTGTACTGAAACTTGTGGGTGTGTTTTGTCTGTGACAGGATACCCTGCACCGTGCAACACACCTGACGGGCAGCTATGAGGAGCTGTCGGGCAGTGGCCTCTACATCCCTCATCGCCTGGATGTGAGTGCTCCTTTTGTGGTGTAGGTGATGAATAGAAAATGCTCTGCTGTTTACTTGAAATTAATGTAGCAGAAACCACAGCCATAGTTGGACATTTCCTGTAAAATTTCAAACTAGGATGGTGAGTGTCATATGCTGTTCAGACTGAAAAGCTCCTCAATCAGATGTGTGATATTGGGCTATATAAAGAAAATGATTGTGACTTGCTTTTTTTTCTTTCCTTTCTCGAAAACCAGCAAGCACTGATTTGGTCTTTGCATGTCCAGACAAATTTCATCAGTTTTTTACGTTACTCATAAAAATTGTTTGAATATTTTAATGATTGTAATTCAATCTGATGAAACTGTAACTGCACTTTGAAATACTCTCATTGAAAAGCTGTTGGAAAACAGTTTAATGTAACCTAGATGTCCAAAAAACATGGTCATATGAATTTTAACGAAAATGTAGGGCCGTCACCAAATCAATGTTCCCTGGGATGTTACAAACCGTTTTCTTGCTGGGAAAGTATTTCAAAAGAGAATTTAATTTCAGCAATGTCTTACTTGAGGCTGAAATAACAGTGCGATTACATGCACAGTAACCACACTACAGTGGGCCTTCTCCAGTAAGCCGATTTCTTAACCATCAAAAAAACAAGAAACCAGGTTTAGAGGATGAGAATATATTGATTTTCCCAGCTAGATTTTTCCTTAAGAAAGCAAATTTCTCTTCTTTATGTTACATATGCACATAGCAAAGTAGTAAAGTAATGAAAAGTAACATCTGAGCGTCACAGTTGTTCTAGACAGTGATCGTGTTTCCACAGGCTGTGCCACAGCACATTTCAGCAATTAAATGAGATGTGCATTGAGAATCGTTTTGTGAAGTGTGTGTGTGAATGTTTACTGAAAGCGATTATGTGATATACTTTCGAGCAAAAAAACGTATCACTTTCCATGATGGGTCAGGATCTCAATCAAAATACATTATAACAGCATCTATATGATTATAAACAGTTTGCTGAGACATAACAGGCTAAACCCCCCTCCCAGATCTCAACGTCATGACGTTTACCATCACGCCTCACTTGGTTACGCAAGGCCGTGCTGTATGAAATGACACAGTGGAGCGGCTTTATGCCGACGCTGGCTGGTTCAGTGTGAACAAACAAAGGCAGTGTAGAGGCTAGCCTTCGTTGCGGGGCTATTGCAAAGTCTGAGTTATAAGACTGTGAAAATACATCATTATAAAGACTACAGAGCCAACAGTCGCATTAGTGACGTTGTCTCATTGAACAGTCACCAAAATCCATAACTTAAACATTGCAGAGCTGCTCCTGTATATTAGCAGCTCACAGAACTGACCAACTCTCCTTTCACATAACTGCAGTTGTCAATATGAGCAGATTTACTGTGATTTTCATTTTTTTAGTACCTTTTCTGAGCTGAGGCCGCGGCCTTGTTGGTGTTAGTGACGTGTTGAGCGAGACAATGTAGTTCACTGAGCGGTTTAACACAAACTGAAAATTATCTTTTAAATTGACAAACATCATATGTTTGATTCATGACACGATTCAAATGGTATAAAAAATGTAGTTGTCTCTCCCTATTGACTGCTGTACAATTTTTTTTTTCAAAAATACTTCTCACGAGGTCCACTGGAAGGACTTCGGCTCTCTATACTGACTGCAGCCCTGTACCTGAATATGGAGCCTGACTCTTGATTTGCAACTAAATAGACCAGAGCTGCAGTTGCTCCAGAGTGAGACTGTTTGAGACCCGTTGTTCACATTCTGACCTGAATTAAGGCCAGCACAAAAACACACACAAAAAACTAAACGCAGAATAAAGTCTTTCTAACCATGATCCTCCAATTGTCTTGGTGATGTTGTACCCTGAGTACACCTTTGACAGTATCACATTAGAGTCAATGCTCTACATGTGGACATTTATAATTTGGCTAGTAGAGGATGATGAAAAAGAATCCACCATAAAAATAAGTAGTTGTTACAGCCTACAATAAATATGACCGGCCCTATTCATGCGACTTCCCTGCATGCAGAATGTCGCACCAAATCACATATAGAATGCAATTTATGGTTATTATGTGCATCATACACAACTCCTAAAACATAACTCTGGGACTTTATCAAATCTTCTAAAGGATTCAATTCAAAACAGTGTTCCACCTGAATGGTTCGGTCAGGTTTAAAGACATTTGCTTGATTAACAGGTGAATCTAGCTGATGGACTTATAGGTGTGTTTCATCTGGTGTAAAATGCTGCAGTTAAGCAAAGAAACACTGAATTATTTAAAAACTGTAGGGAGTTTGGCAGTCGGGTCCTAAGGTCAGCTCATCAGCTGATGCAGGAAATTTACTAAGTTCCTTCCTGAGGTGACAGTGTGTGGTCACGATGTGCACCGCAGACTCTGACTACACTCTGCACGGGCTGGAGAGGACATGAGCTTTCTATTCTTCCACCAGTTCCAGTTAAAGCGGGTCTGTCAGTGCCAGGGTCAGATCCACGTAGCGACAGAGGCACTGGGACGGTCTGAAGCTGAGCGTCCGAAGCTGTCGCCTTGTTTTCGGCAGTTTTTTCCTTACCTTGCTGAAAACCTCCAGGTCGTCGTCCTCGTCCAAGTCCAACATGTTTCCTGAGAAGTCCGCGGGGACGGACTGTCCACTCATCTCTCTCTCAAACTTTGTGAAAGAGCCGAGCTCATGAGACAGACCTGAGAGGTAAACTTTAACCACAACTTCAGCAGCACAGAGACACTGAGGGCGGCCCAACGGCACTTCCTCTCAGAGTTTTCAAAATAAAAGCAGTGCGTCTACAATGGCCTATTTTGATCATGTTAAAATCATGCTTGTGATCAGAGCTGTTGTGTAAACTGCAGATGCTTCACAGATTTAAAAAAAAAGGTATTTCTGAAAGCTTGTACTGTTTGTTTTGAACGTGTGTGTGAGTGGAGTCTCCTCTTTGGCCTCCCGATTTAATATTTAGGTTTTTCATACTGTGGTGTACGACTAATTCTAAATGTATTGATTGTGACACGGGTCGTAATATAGTGTGATTCTACCATATGCTTCATCTAAATATTAAAATGTCCATTTTTGTATGAGTTCTGGATCCTTGGAAATATGATAGGATTAACTTAAATTCATTTTTGAATTAATTTAGCAATTTCTCCTGTGCTATCTATTTATTTATCATTCAAACTAATTTATCAAAATATTCCTTACACATGTACTGTGTTTATTGTTCGGCCAGTATGTCACAAACATTGGTTGGGCCTGAGAAAAGATTATTTTTGCAAAAGCAAGTCCTTTAAAATAGATTTCTGTTGGTGAAAAAAACAGGCACTTCCGGAACAGTGCTGGCCAGCTTTACTGTTGACGCAGCTGAAATGTTGAGAGCGCAGATACGGAAGTATCAGAGCAGAAATCACTCCCTGCATTCAGCTGGGAGGAGGAGGAGGAGCCAGAGGAGCCAGAGCAGGTCTGGTTAGGAATTTTTCCACGAGACTCGAACCAGTGGAAATAAAACCTGAAATAAAATGCTGGAGATATCTTTTACTGTAACATCACCTTCAGTAAAAAACAAAAGAAAATTAAAAAATAATGATTAGTGTGAAACAAAAAAGAGAAAATATCTGTGGTGTGCCAAAGAATGGCATGCAGGCCACATTTCTGCCCTTATGGAGTAGAGTAGCCTGAAAACTGCCCTACTGCTGCAGTTAATGAATCAAAATATACTTAAAAAACTGACATGAGTTAATGTGTGCATTTAAAAAGAGGAAAAAAATATGTGTATCTACACTACATACACATAATGAACAAGACGTGACTTACGTGTACACATTTTTTTTAAAATCAAGACACATCGTTCCTGTACCTAAAAAGTTTGCTGTGTCTTAATGACTGCTGCCCTGTGGCTCTCACCCCCACCCTGATGAAGTGTTTTGAGAAACTGGTTCTCCAGCACATCAAATATAACGTCCCTGCCAGCCTGACCCTCACCAGTATGCTTTCAGAACCAACAGATTTACACAGGATGCCATATCCACTGCCCTCCACTTAGTCTTCATGCACCTGGACAGTAAGAACAGCTACATCAGGATGCTGTTTGTTGACTTCAGCTCAGCATTCAACACAATCTCACCCATGAAGCTCTTTGGAAAACTAAACGCTCTCGGCTTGAGTACTGCAAACTTCACTGACTGGCTGAGTCACTGACTTCACCGACACCCAATGCCCCTGCTTGAAATTGTTCTATAAATTATAATATTACTTTAACAAGTCCCCATGGGGAAATGAATCATCTGTATTTAATCCATCCAAATACAAACACACAGCCATAAACTGGAGAGAACTGAGGACACAATGGCAGGATCTTACATCTGATCTTGATGATGACAAACCTCCAGTTGTCATTTTGTCTGTTTTCTGTGCAATCCAGTGAGGAATCCAAACTGGCTAACTTGGAGCCACTAGTCAGCCCAATTTGCCCACCTGTTCTTACTACCAGCCCACCCTAATACAGCAGGCTAGAACTGGACCTGCTTTAAAGTAGCTTTTTGTTGGTCTATACCGCAGTCCCTTTTTGCCGCCTAAAGATCGCAATTTGCCATCACTGCAACTGACCACACCTCATTTTAAGACCAACAAGCCCAGGGGCGCACGGTACATTTAGTACATTTGCTATTTACAGATCATGGGTGCTGGGCATGAAAATGACAAATGTGTCAGTGTCTGAAACTAGAAATGACACTTGCACTGTCCCACTTTGTGCCAGGTATAAGATAGATCCCTTGGTATCAACATCCATCTTGAGTGATCTGAGCACAAGTGGACAGAAGTACAGGTGTGACCGTCCCCAAGACACATTGAGGACACATTGGAGATCCAATCACTCAGACCACATTTAGAGGTGGTCTGGGACACGTGACCATATTCTTTTATCAGTGTGTACGTACGTGTGTCCTGGGCTACATTGAAGGACTCACCTTCTCAATAGAAATCCTCTTTAAACAAGAAGAAGAAGGAGCCACACCAACCTGCAGAATGATTTCCATGTAGTTCACTGTAATGTAAATCATATTTTTAGGCTCTCTTAACCTGTCAATGTTGAAACACACTGACTGTTTCAACTAACCATTGAACTACACTGCTCAAAAAATGAAGGGAACACTTAATCATCACAGTATAACACCAAGTCAGTTAAACTTCAGGGATATCAATCTATCCATTTAGGAAGCACAAGTGATTGTGAATCAATTTCACCTGTTTTGGTGCAAATGAAAGTGACAACAGGTGCAATGGAGAGGCAAAAGCAAGACAGCCCCCAAAAAGGGAATGGTTTTGCACAAGATGGCCACAGACAATTGCTCTCTCCTTATCCTTCCTGACTGATTCTACTCTAGTTTTGTGTTCTGCTAGTGGCCTTGTCACCACTGGTAGCATGAGGTGGTACCTGCAGCCCAATCAGGTTGCACAGGTAGTCCAGCTCCTTCAGGATGGCACAAGAGGAGAGCTGGCAGAGCCCTACAAAATGACCTCCAGCAGGCTACTGGTGTGAATGTTTCTGGCCAAACTATCAGAAACAGACTCCAAGAGGGTGGTATGAGGGCCAGACGTCCTCCGTCACAGCCCAGCACAGTGCAGCTCAATTGGCATTAGTGTGAGAACACCAGAATTGGCAGGTCCGCCATTGGTGCCCGTTCTCTTTATAGATGAGAGCAGGTTCACGCTGAGCTCATGACAGCTGTGAAAGAGTCTGGAGATGCCGTGGTGAACGTTATGCTGCCTGTGACATCATTTACCATGACCGGTTTGGTGGTGGGTCAGTGATGGTCTGGTGAGGCATATCCTTGGAGGGTCACACAGACCTCCATGTCATAGCCAATGGTACCCTGACTGCTGTTAGGTACCAGGATGAAATCCTCAGAGTGATTGTCAGACCTTACGTTGGTGCAGTGGGCCTTACAATGCCCAGCCTCATGTGGCCAGAGTGTGGAGGCAGTTCCTGGATGACAAAGGCATTGATGCTATTGCCTGGCCCTCTCGTTCCCCTGACCTAAATCCAATTAAGCACCTATGGAATGTTATGTATCGGTGCATCCAACGCCGCCAAGTACCACCACAGACTGTCCAGGAGCTCACTGATGCCCTCATGCAGGTCCGGGAGGAGATCCCCCAGGACACCATCCGCCAACTCATCAGGAGTATGCCCAGATGTTGTCGGGAGTGCATACAGGCACCATACACACTACTGAGTCACATTATGAGTTGCTGTAAAAAAAAAAAAAAAGAAAAGATTTTTGGTGATTTTGAATCCAGCCCTCAATGGGTTGATGATTTTGGTTTCCATTGACCGTTGTTACATCATTTTGTTCTCAACAATTTATATAATGTACATCAGTAAAGAATTTCAACTTGAATAATTTGTTGGCCATAATTCGATCAAATGTGTGATTAAAGTGTTCCCTTAATTTTTTTTGATCAATGTAGTAACCCTAATGTCCTCAAACTCTCTTCACAAATCACATGATTTTAAGAGTTAGTTGCATGAGGAGAAAGTTAAATTTGTGAACTGGTTGAATGACAAATTCTAAATCAGTTGTGCCTTCTTGTAGATTTGGCATTAAATGCAATACATGAACTTGTTTCTTTCCTTGTAAAAAGTGTCAATTTGTTGCTGCATTGCTGTACGAGCCTGTCTGCCTCTGTGTCTGATCGGTCTGCGTCTTACCTGGAAACAGGCAGCTGTTCGAACACACCGTTTCAACTGATTTCATAATTTACATTAAATTTATGAAATAAGCCAACATTTTATTGATGGTAAACATGTCAAATTTAAAAAATGCATTAAACAGCAACTAATATGGGCTACTTCTCAATTTTGAGAGTTGTTGCATTTATGAACTTTATGAACTCTGTGAAACGCTGTCTACAACACATTCATAATTAATTCTGCCTTCTTATTAATTCAGCAAATGTTATACATGAAGATATTTCTTTCTTTATGTAAAAAAGGTATCTGTTCCAGTGATGTACGTGTATATTTGCATGTAGAGTGGTGAAGTGAGATCTGGTCACAGCATGTCAATACGTGTGAACTGACAGGCTTAAAGCTGTCCACTTGTGATTGGATCACTCAGAACAATAGTTTTATGTGAGACATTCTAGACTATGAGGATTTCATAGAAAAGGATGGTTACATTCTATTTCTAGACTTTAAGAAAGGCTTGCTATTTTAAGTGTTTGGGTGAGGGCTAAAAAAACAAACAAACAAAAAAAAACTTCTTCTTCTTCAGCATATCAAGATGTTTGAAAAAGAATGAATCATTAGCCAATAAGCGGATGACACAACATTTTGGCCAGGCAGGGCCAAAGTGCTTGTGTTTTTCTTTCCTCCTGCTCTGTCTCTCCCCCCTCCCCTGTGTGTCTCTCCAGGTGTCAACAACCAAATTGGGTTACACCTGAGCAGTTCGGCCATGCTGCTCATAGGTTCATCAGAGGTGGAGCTGGCCAATCACCATCCAGGCCTTCCAATCAAAGGAGCCCACCTTCAGAGTTCACTCTCTTAATACTTCCAGATGCTATAGTGGACTTTACATAACTGGAAAAGAAGAACAATGACAAAGAGTTTATTCTCAGTTCACATACTGTACAGACGTATATTGACAGTTGCAATCAATGCATCAAAGATTTTAGACAGTAAATTAGGAGTTGATATTTTTGTAACAGAATTAGGATCACTGGAGGGTTATCAGTTTACACAGGAGAACTGCTTGTTATATTACCGGCAGTAAAGTGGATAGAGGACACAAGACCGCTGAGAACCATTATTTGCTCAGACTCAAGTTCATGATTGACCAGTTTAAAATACAGTCATTCAGACAGCAGAATGGACATTTTAAAAGAGATACAGCAAACAATATGCATAATTCAAATGATGGGCCTTTCAGTAATATTTTTATGGATACCAGCTCACAACAATGTCAATGGACATGAGAGCTGACAGTGATTTGGAAGACAGCTTCAGCAAGACCGAAAGAAAGAGCATTATCAAACAGAGACTGAAGAAAAGGTGGCAAAAACAGTGGGAAGAAGAGGTAAAAGGACGCTGGTTCCACAGAGTGCAAATGAAAGTAGGAGAAATGAGGTGTACAAGAAAGATGAGACCGTCCTGTCCTGTCCTTAGATTTGGACACACTGGACTGAACAGTTCACTATACAAAGTAGGAAAACATGGCACAGACAGATGTGATAACTGTGGCCAAGAAGAAACAGTAGAACATGTGGTGGTACACTGTCCCAAATGACTCCAAACCTCAGGAAAATAAAAGTACACTTTAACCTCATAGACATGCTACAACAGAACTCAAGAGGTGAGTGTTATCAGATCCTTTTTCAATACATCAAAGCAAACAACATAACTGAGAGAATATTAGTTTCCTTTTTTTCCCTTTTTGTTATATTGCACATACTAGACCTTCTGATCCACACTCCATACCAGTAGGTATGGTGGTGTAATGTGCCAATTCGTTGTTGTTGTTCTACCCTGCTCAAGCCGTGCTGTATTGTTTGAGCCGTTTGTTAGGAGTACTAGAAAAGCCCTGAGATTTGTTTGATTTAAGAAAACTTGTTCAGATCACTAGAGTGGCTTGTGGTGGGAGGCTGGGAATAGGTAAGGTTTACATTTTTCACTCACATAGTTTATTTGTTGTTAAGAAACACTACATTATTGTTTGGTGCTTCTTTTGTACTAATTTTTGAAAGTTCTTTTTTTTAATACAGTGAGGTCTTTTTTGTGTTTTTTGTTTTCAAAGATGGGGTTTCGTCAGGCTTTGTTTTGTTTTGTTCCATCCTACATTTGAAAAAGTTGATTCATGTCGAGAAGAGGATTTATTGTGTATTGCAGCACACTTTAACATTTCTGTGCAGATATATGGTGTTCAAGAGAAATCAAAATAAGCTATTGGAAAGGTTGATTAGGTTGAAAGTCCCTGTCCAGCCTTGGGCTGAGGTTTCTGCTGAACCATGTGCTTCAGTTCAAGACAGCAATGAGGAGCAGGCTGCACAGGCCACACCTCCAGAGGGTGTGATTGAATGTAAGGCTCCTCCTGCAACTCTGCCTTGTTTTGAGCCATTCTCCCCAGGGGCCCGAGGGTCCAGTGTGGATGTTAAGCAGAAGGTTTGTCTAGCATGTCTTTAGCGAGAGGCACAGGAGAAGGAGATGGTTTCTAAAGCAGATTATGATCTCTGGAGAGAATCTGTGTTTTGGATTATTAAAAAAGTACTGAGAGCTGAACACACTGACTTTTAAAAACGTCTTTCTCTCAGGTTTCCTGCACAGACATGAGTTGAGTATTGTTTTGAGGGGGAGATGGGTGTTTATTACAGGTTGGCTGCAGTTGCATGATGTCACCGCGGCCCGCTTGGAGGCGGGGCAGGCACAGCTTGGCCCTACTCCAGAGCAGGTCCATCGCCCGCACGGCGTGACACGGCTCGGCTCAACTTGGCGTAGTAAAACTGGTGATGGAAAAGCAAATGAGTTTGATTTGACTCGGAGCAGCCAAAAGTGCTAGTGGAAAAACAGCATTTAACTCCATCCATTCTTGATTGATGTCTTACTGTCACTGTTTGGAATTTTTCATAACAATATCCCTACTATACTATCCCTAATATACTAATAGTTCATTTTTTTCTAAAGCTTCTGGATTGTTAATTTTAAAAAATGTAAACTTTTATGAGTTAAAAATTGTATCAAAAAAACAAAATAAAATATAAAACAAAGGTGAAATACTTAGGACTATATCTAACCAAAAATCTAAATGTAAAAAACTACCTATTAAGCTATCCAGCATCACAAGCTAGTCCTCTTGTGTCGGCGAATGTTGTACAAACATAATTTTACTTCTCACTTAACGGATACATTCTTTACAAAGATAAATCTTTGTTTTACAGAGAATGAATAGAAATATCTGGTCAGTTCTATCAGTTCTAGACATAAATGGAAACTTTTTTTTGTTTGTTTCTGTCACCCTAACACTTTGTCAGCCTCACTAATTCAATCCCAAGACCAGTCTTGATTTTGACTAAAAGAGTAGTCTTGCCTACCAATTAAGTATCAACATAGCCAAATCTGTATACTGGAGAACTCCCAGACATTGACATTAGACATTGACTCATGACTTCTATCCAGACCAGTTCAACAGAGTACTTGCTTTTAGAGATATGGATCCTGCCAAAGCACTAAGATTAAAAACAGAACACTTACATTATCCCATATTACCCAACGTTAAAGAAATTCATTTTTAAATTAATGATATACAGTATATCCTTCCAGCAAATTCCTTATTAGGATTCAATTTTAAAAGTAATGTATGTTCATTTTGTAATTTTTTATATTTATATATATATATATGTATATATATATATATATATATATATATATATATATATAAAGGATAGTTTCAATAGATTAATTATATGGTGTTTTGTTTAATTTGTATCTCTCATTTCTTTGTATGTTTTTCTTCTACTCTACTTGTAATTCTATTGTCGGAAGTGTGTTATTCACATTGAGACATTTCTTTATCAAAGGTCATACAGTGTCCATGTTGGGTTTTTAGTTTGATTGTCCATGCATCTCCCAATGATGACAATAGAACTGGCACCAAACTGTCCATCGCTTTTATAAGTTCCTTGCCCTCCATCTGCAGTTTGCACGATAGAATGAAATGATGCAACATCATATGCAAACAAGCCATTACATTTCCATAATATGTGTCATATCACGTTCACGACATGCTGCCAAGCCAGTGACCCCAGTTTGAGACATGTTTCAATTTTTGTAGTGAAACCACTGGATGCTTTCAACGAGACGTGAAGACATTTTCAGCCAAGTTCATGGGGACAAAACCAGGTATTATAAGCCAACACATGATATTTCCTAAAACCTAACCAGGCCATTCACAAAGTGTTGTCACAACACAAAATTGAAAATTGAACCTTAAGAAGAGTAAAGTTGCAACATAAAGAAATGTCAAGTTTCAACATATCAATGATTTCAAAAACATACATTGCCAATATTGATTCTGGCAATTGGGTTGAGCATTAAGATTTTTCTTCATAAGAACTATAGGTCAGACTCCATCAGCCAATATCAGCTGAATTCCAAAAAAATCCATCTGGTTTGACATTATGCTTGTGTGCATTACTTAAAAAGTAGTGTACTAGCTTATGTGTGTCAAGTGTAGAGAAGATTAAACCTCCAAGAAACTACAAGTCTCAACCTGTGAACATAAAATTTTTTTTGGCTGCTTCAGCTCACTTCTGAAAGCTCATTTCATGCTCAGCCAGCACACAGCACCTGAAACTATAATATATTCCTGTGTATTTGTCAGAGCAAGACTTCCTATCACCTTCAGCCGCTTGTCAACACATGGCTGCACAGTCAAACTCTCTGTAGCCTCGAGGACTCAAATAACTGTCACAACACAAAGAGAGAGTGCCGGCTAACACAAGGGAGCGGTGTACAGATGGAACAGTCATTTGCATAATGTGATCATAATCTCTATTTACTGTAATGTGGCTGGCCGGCAGGCTGTACTGACGGACAGCCTCAGCTCCACCAGCAGAGGATGAACCAAAAGATGTCACTGTTGCACAAGCCATGCTGTGTGTCACGCTTCAGTCTGTCCCCGATGCTTCCTGGCCATCGATCACAGGCTCCACTTCCCTCTCTGTGTTCATCAGCACAGCTGCTGCTGCACATATTCATCATTCCTTCACCCCACAGCAAACATTGTTCCTGAAAGAAGAAAACACTGATTCTCCCAGCCAGATTCTCTCTCTCTTTTTTTTTTTTCAATTCTTACGTTTTCCTCAAATAAGATTTGCTTCTCTGGGCTGAAGGAGCCAGAGATTCTTCACTTCTTCATTTATTCCTTCAAAAAAAAGTCTCCTGCAAAAGATATAGAAGATATATTTTTTGTTTGTTTTTTTAAATTCAATTTTTATTACTTTTTGTATAATCTTTCTCAACAACATGATATCACATAGCCATACATTCATGTGTTACCCAACCCCATTCCCACTGGAGATATTCTCTAAACCTCCCACCCTGTCCTCACCCCTACACTATAACTTCAAAGAGAAGAAATCTTGGAGATTATAGAGAAAAAAGAAAAGAAAATCTAATAAAACAAAAATGGAATACATAAATAAAACAATGTTATATTAAACTATCAACCTGCAGCTCGAAACCCATTTCATCCTATTGCATGCACATTTATAGAGGTATATTTAAAAAAGAAAACATTTCTGTAGACATTCCACCTCATCAGCTACAGCATTCCACATGCTGTATATGTTGTGTTGTTCAGGGTCATGCATTCTACTTTCCTTTTAATATTTCTGTTTCCATACAACACACAAAAAGATGTACATGGATTGGCACGAGTAATGTATACCAAGCATGCCATATATTATTTGCTTTATATACAGAACATTCAGGCTGTACACTTGATTTAAAGGTCCCATATTATGAAAAATACGTTTTCTCTGGTCTCTACATATATAAACTGGTCCTCCTTGAGCCTACCGACTCCCAGAATGAGGAAACAAACGAGTCCTGCATGGTCTCTGCAGCCCACCCACTGGTAAAACAAGGCTGCTACAGGCTGTTCAGATTCAGCTTCTGTCTTTACGTAACGACAGGAGTGATTTTCATAGGCTGGGCTCCTCTGCACGAAAACACTCCCCCCTCTCCCCGGAGATATCCGAGAGGGGGGCGTTCATCCCCGAGGTGAAGTTCGGTGTGTCCAGCGGTAAGTTAGCAGTGTTTCGCAATGTCGTCGCTCAGAGCTTGACCTGCAAATTGCTCTGTTGGTGGTTGTAAAAATCAACATAAGTGCCTATATTCTGTCCCAGCTACAGAAGAACAGAAGAGACAGTGGATGTGTTTCATTTTTAACGACAACGTGCCGGCTATGGTTCCTGTAAGTCAGTCTGTGCGTGCTAACCACTTCACATTGGACTGCTTCAGTAACAAGGGTCAGTGCTTTGCCTCGACACTGACCCTCGTAAAAGGATCAGTCCCTACCATACAGGACCCAGCAACTGCACCCGAGCCACAGGCAAGTGTCGCCACGTTTTGATAGTATTTACAGTTGCCTACGAGTATGGTGAAGTCAGTTTGAAATTGGCTAACTAGTTAGCTCAGCTTCGGTCCACTATGCAATGGCGTTTGAAGCAAGTTTAATGTTAATAATATTACGAGGGAGCTTGGTTGTCACAGTCAAAAGTCTGGAAACATGTGCAGACTGGAGACAGAGACTATGCGAACAGTGTCCAAGAGTTTGGAGACTGTGTTGGAGACAAACACAGCTTTCGCTAGCTGTTTTTAGATGTTACCTGTTGCAGGTCAGTGGGGGATGGGAGCTGGGTGGTTGTGTTGGGGAGTCCTGCTGCAGCCGCAGAGTCTGTATTTTTCTGAGCCTCTCCTTCTGGGTCCGATTCTGGGTCAAACTGGTGTGGTTGAACGACAGCATCTCGGCGAGCCATAGCGATACATCCACCGTAAACATTAGCGCATGCTACCGCTAGCGTAAGCGGCATCCTCTCCCTGAGAGGGGCGTGTAGCAGGCAAGGCAGGCATTGACAGACGGAGCTCATTAGCATTAAAGGTGCAAGCACAGAAACAGCCTGTTCTCAGTAGAGCTCAGTAGAGCGACTTTTAGACAGCTGAAATTCAGGACCACGGATGGGTTTGGGGCAATACATTTCGAATACAGTGTTGTTGGACCTCTGACAGCTGTGTGAAATTGATGAAAAACAGTATAATATGGGACCTTTAACATTATCGGCCCGTAGGGATATGACATGTGCATGTTATGCACTGGCATTAAGGTACATACTCTTAATTGAATTCCAGAAAAAGTAGTAAGTTCTCGCACAACTTTTACACCACAGCTATGTGGAGGTATGTCCTCAATCATGTGGAACAGCTCACCAAATCAGTCCAGTCACAGGATAAAGCATTTCTAAGTATGTAACCACTGGATATTTTTAAGGAGGGCTTGGGACAAGTTCCAGTCATGTTTGTGATGTCAGAAAAAAACTATGTTTGACCATCTGCTCTGTGTTTCTGTTTATGGTCACAACATTGGGTGCTTTTAATGAGACCTCAGGACATCTTTGTTTGTGGCAACAAATTTTAAGCCCCTTTTGTAATCATAACCAAGTGGTTTTTGTGCCTAAACCTAACCAGACAATAAGCATAGCAGAGTGAAATTGAAATTTTAACCTAAAGAAATGAAACAGTTTAACTTGTCTGTGGTTTTACAGAAATGTACTTTGCCACTATGTATTCTGGAGATTGGCTTGGATTTGATGAGCTGTTGCATGTGCTTGTGGACACACCTACAGCACAGCTATGGACTGTTATGCAAGAGTAGACTGTCACTTTTGTGAGTGTTATGTGAAGAGAAAGGTCTTTGTGACTGAAACATTGCCCTTTTTTATTACATGGTGTTTGATTTTTGGGGGATTTGATTGCTGACACCATAGAAAGAGCTGAAGCAAGTGGTGTGCATTTGACTTCGACTCATCATATACTTGTAATTGCCCTTTGTCTCATGTAATCTTTATCTGACAGGACCTAAAGGTGATAGATGAAGAGAGAGATACGCTATTGTTGGTTTGGTTTTAGTAAGATGTTTCCATGTTTCCAAGGAAATTGGAGTGGAAGACACGTGTGTCTCCAGAACCTTGATACATAGTTTGTATATTACATAATATAATATTACAACATATGTAATTCTATGTCTCAAATCTATCAATTTATATTTATTGTTTTTAGTGTTTTTCAGGTTGGTCCAAACAGTACATTAATCAATTTCTGTCATGGCACATCCAAACATTAGGGGAGAAAGAAAGACAATCTCTATTCAGGAGAGAGAGTCTGTATTCCTAAATTATTACAAGTTTTTATTATTATTTTGAACAAAGACACAGAAATGGAAGGTATGGGAGGATACTGGTTAACAACATATAGGATGTTGAAATATAGAGATAAACTGTAGCTGTGCATGGAGAAGATGTGCTATGTATGGTTGTTGTCGGGACACAATGGTGCAAAATCAATTTGGGCATTAAAGACCAACTGGGCTTACATGCACGTAAGCATCTGTTTTGAGTCCTATTCTGTCCTGTCTTTTTTTTTTATCCTGTTTGGGATTTACATGAAAACCCTGATAATTCATATCTCTGTTTGCATGATCAACAGTATCCAGGTTTCTGATCGCCTGTTTGCGAGTGGGTCTTGATCTGTCATTATCTCAACCACTGTTCTGTATGTTCACAAACCAGGATAAGGATGTTGATGTGTCTCAGTATCCTGGCTTCTATTGGATCTATCAAATATACAACTTCCGAGAAAGAAATCTATATCAAGGAAGATTTAGTTAGGAAATGTAAATGCATTTAATTGGCAGCAGTTACAGTTCTTAAGCATTCTCAAATTGAACATTTCTAAAATTTCAGAGAGGGTTTTTCATATTGAAAAAAAGAAGAAGAAAATCCTTGGTTATTTGATTCATAGGGTGGAAATTCCCAACAGTGCATCTCCACTTATATCGACTGATCCCAATAAAGCAAAGCTGTGGATGATCAAGTTGCGACACATCAACTAAACTGACTGAAATTATGGATTTTCTTTGGAATCGATGATGTTTTAGTCCCTATTCACTTGTGTCGATGTGTCATCACATCACGTGCTCAAACATCACCAATTATTCTTAATGGACAGAAGATAATCAATACATATCGATTCATTCTCTCCTCTACAGTAACAATTACTGCTCGTCTTCCACTCGCCTGGGCCAGATTGTTCAGTCTGCACTCAGCGCACGTACACACTTGCATATGCACACACACAGCACCGCACATAATTATCTATTCAAACACTCCACAGGATTTTTTTTCTGTATTTCCTCTAAATGCACAGTGCCAATGGCATTACAAACAATGTGTCGTTCCACTTTTGGCATTTTGCAATTCAAAACGATGCAAGCGCTGCCTGAGTGGAATACTGAGGAGCAGAGAGAGGCGTTCCAGCCAGCAGCATTTACATACAGGAAGCCATTATCACATCTGGCCTTTGCAGCCAACAGGAAGGCTGCTCACTGTGTGTGTGTGTGTTTGTGTGTGTGTGTGTGTGTGTGTGTGTGTGTGTGTGTGTGTGTGTGTGTTTGCATGCACGCTTCAGTGTGACTGTATGTTTGTACCGTGTGTCTGTGTTAATTGTTGTCATGCATGCATGTATGTGTGCACATGTAAATATGTTCATCTTACAAGGGTGCATGCTGTGTGTGTGTGTGTGTGTCTTTATCTGTACATATGCAGGAGATAGATGCAGTACATGCTTGTGTGTGGTGTTTTTGTCTGTGCAAATTAGGTATGTGTGCGTGTTTGTGTGTGTGTGTGTGTTTGCATGTCTCCCTGTCCCCCACCTTTCAGATTAGAGGCCTCTGTAATGGTTCTACAAAGGTCAGGGTTTTTCAGTGGTTGGGATGTAGCGGCAGGCTGTGTTTAAAGGTCACCACGCCACACCATTGCATTATCTCCCTGCCATTTCATACCAGTTTGTCTGTCTGATTGATTTTTAAAAATGAAACTTCACCTTCTCCAAGGCTCAGTGTGGCTGTTTCTTTCTTTCACTGTGAAAGCAGGGAGAATGGAGGGGGATGGTGTGCTGCTAAAGCTTTGTGAGTGTTCTACAGGAAGAGAGACGTCTAGTTTCCTCGCCTCTGATGGTGACGATGACGAGAGGTTGTTGCCGTACAGGTAGCTGGGAGAAAAATGAAAGTTGTAGAAATCATTGCAACTCAAGACTGCCATGCCCCCCACACACACACACACACACACACACACACACACACACACACACGCACACACACATGCCAGCACTCTGGCATGCACCTGAGCTGGCACAGACCCCAAGCACCTCCACAAATGCCTAATGGGGCCGAGGCAAAGCAACCGTGGAGGGAACCCCGACAGCCAGGAGTACTAAAGTAACTAGCAAAAAGTAATTTTACACTTAAACACTTAAACCAGGCTTGAATTATTTTGTTCACATGTACACAGCTTAATCTAAAATCAATAATTTGTCATCTATATATAGTATGTCTTGTTCATCTGGGAACATACAAGTTACTCATATAGTCAATACAGACTGGTCCTTTAAGACAGGATGAGGCATGTTTTATTACACGTTTGTGTGATAAAATCCTGCCCCAGGAAAATGATAAAATTGATTGATCGAACATAGATATAACAAGTAAAATAAACATATTGACTACATGTCAATATGAGAGAGGAACCTTATCATGTAAGAGGTAGACTGGATCACAGCTGATCCTTAATAAATAACCATTATTGACAAATGGATTTATTGGTGTAACCCTGCTAAAACAGACTCCCCATGTTCTCCACTTGCCAGATAATTGGCATAGTATCAGGATCCATGCACAGCCACTAGCAGCATAATAATCAGATCAACCAATCCCCAGGCCTCCTTCTACAATGGCTTACGTAGATCACTGCTGTCAAACTGCTTTTACACACTGTCATGGCCATTAGCCCGCACAGGCCTGAGTGGCTTCTAGCTAAGACAGAAGGAAAAAAAAATCAAAGCCAATGGAAAACATCCACTGTGACTGTTTGCCCTGTACCACATCCAAAATGACTAAAGTAGAAAAGCATTACTCACAATTATGGCACAACTCTTGTGTTTGTCAGTTTCCAATGTTTTTTTCTCCCCCTTCTCTCCATCTCTCTCTGTCTAATGCTGAATGAATTGCTCTTGTTCAGGAAATTGCTGCTAACAGTGGCAGGCAGATCCAAACATGCTCCACTTAAAGAGAGGGAGAGAGACAGACACAGAGAGAGATTAAATGGGGGAACTTGGCCACCTGGATGAATGCAGGGACTGAACAATTAAAAATCAATTTACCGTCAAAAAGCTTTGCCTTCTAATTAGGACCGCATGCAGGCCAGAGGGGCTTTTCTGTTGAAGGGCACTGTTTTTTTTTCTCTGCACACATTGTTTCATATTTGTGTTAATGTTTCCCCCCCTAACTATCCCATTGTTTTTCATCCTCTGCTTACATGCCCACATAATGATAATGCAGCAGTAAATAGTGTATTATTCTGACACAGACAAGTACAATAGGCCTAAATGTATCTGCCAAAATGGAGAGACGTTTGTTTTGATTCTCAGCAGGTGTGCAGTGTTTGGACCAGTCTTTATTCTGATGGAGATGACAATACAGCATGAAGTCCTACAGTGTCTCAAACAGCATGAAGCTCAGAGCACATATACTGTACCAATGAATGTTGCAGGAAAACTCAACAAAATATAAAATAAAATAAAAAATTCTTTTGTCTTTCTGATCCAGCACTCTCAGTCTTTATGAGGAACTGAGGCTTTCTCTCTTTGTCTGGTAGTTGTATGGCAGCCATGTTTTTGATCCTGTCACAGTGATGTAATGCATTGTTTTGACTGGTTTAATCAATGCTTTCTATATTCAAAAGAAATGACAAAGAGGAATACACAGTCAAAATCATGATATTTGAGACACTTGGGTGTTTTGGATGAAGAGCAGCAGACTTTAAGACACTCACTGTCATCATCATATGGCATCTTTCGCCCATCCAACCTGACCAACTGAACCGCCCCAGTAAGTAAGACCCATGCTAATCCAGCTTGGTTTTAAGGCTGCTCCTGGCTAACGTCCCATAACAGGAAAAGGGAATGGACAAAAGGGACTCAGGCTAGCTAAACAATGGGAAATCAGAGACAGGTCATATGTCCATATGGACTCAGATGTCAAACATTTGACGTGAAACTGCCAAACATATTATCACCACCACATTGTTGCTGCTGCTTACATTCACCCCGACGCAAATTCAAAAGATGCACTGTGTTTATGTATTTATTTATATAAATAACTGTATATATGTTCTAGCATGAAGGACTTCATCAACTTTCATTTCATTATGCAACCATGTGCTGTATAATGACCAATAAATTACCCCTTGTAACTTTCCTCGCATCACTTTCGAAGGTCTCGGTACGGTCTCGGAATCAACCCCGTTTTTCTTGTCTCAGATAAAGAGGACTCTGGATTTTATTTCAAGATCAGTCAAGACCAGTGCTGATTTATTTGTACACATCATTACTGTGACGGGATAAAAAGCTTGGATCAAATGCAACCAATTTGGTTCTCCAATGTGACTGCTCACAGTGTCTTACAGTGCCATGGTCAGGTTAATATTATATTAAAAAGGTTCAGGTTTACACTGTAGTTGGTTGAAGTCCAGTGTGTCTCATATAGATGCTGAAGGCTACCTTATGCTTCTGAATAAGACACTGAGGGCCAGACAAACCTCTCAGGTCTCTGGGACTTGAGGTTCTCCGCTTTGGCTCCATGGCTAGCATTTCCCTGGCCTGCCCCTCTTGCTTTCATTTGCTCTATTATTTTGCTCCCATCCCTTAATCAATTACCCATACCTCAACCACACATCTTTACAGTAGCTAATCACAACCGCAGCTTTCTATATCCTGAACCCTAACTACATCCCTGGCCCGGTAACTGACCCAAACCTCGTCCTGATCCCTCTGCACGACTCCAATCTGTATTAATCATCCATCGGAGCAGTTACTCACATTGAAACAAGACTTGTTTAAAACCTTAACAGACAGAGTTGAATCTTATCATAACCTGGAGGGGAGTGTGCATGAAAAATTGAGTATGATGGGATCATTGTTTTATTCCCAAACTCTTAACCAGCATGTTTTGAATATTGTATTCATTATTTTTATTCAATGTTTTGATTGTATGATGTATTGGATCTTATACCCATGCACCAGACATCCATTTAAAATAACCAAAAACCACCCTCAGGAAAAATGTAAACTCTGCTGGCAAAATATATCATAATCTGACAAATTTCTTCATAAAAATCAGTTAAGCACATTTTCAAATGGATTAACCTTTTTGATTTTGTGACCCATTGACCTTTCCTGCAGGATGTTCAGCTTTAAATGTTTGCTCCATCTTTCAAATAATATGATGAATGTTGCAGTCTTTGTAGGCTACAACAGAGCTTTTTGCCTTGATTATTCAATTCATGATAATTTATGATGTGTGGTCTATTCCTTTCATTTGTTTTCAGTGAAACACACTGCAATGAGCACAGCCACTTGGGAATCTCTGTTTTTTTGTTTTTTTTTGGTACTTCTGCTCTGCCCACCGCAATGTGACTTTGACAGATAGACTTCTGTCTGTTGAGTTGTCCCTCAGACAACACAGAGACTTTCTGAGCTGCCAGTGTGGCCACCCACCTACTGCATGTTCAAATGTAGTGGGGGCATGGAATAGATTTGCACAAATTGAAATAATTTGCTCACCTGAGATCTTTGTTTTTTAATCAGGGGACAATTTATACAGTTTAATCACAATATCTCATTAGAATTAACATTGTGTATCTGGTATTTATGGACATTCTACCCCTAATTTAAAACAAAGGATCAGGATTTTATCAGCTTCATTTTTATACAATACTCACATACTAATATGTCCATGGATCCTATCATAAACTGGCTATACATAAAAAATTCAGTCAAACTCCACATCTCTTGCTTAATGCAAATTGAGTGGGAATCTTCTAAATGAACAATCTGTTAAGTACCAAATTCCCTTTGTATTCCCACAGAATCTATTTGCTTTCTGAGCTGTGTTACACACTGGCTATGTACCAACACATAGCCAGTGTGTAACACAGTTTATTGCACTCAGGACTGCACAGGACTTTACTGCTACCACCTTACTTGGTCTGGTGTGACCACTGGTTTATAGTGGCTAATGGTAGCTAATATTAACAAATTCAAGGTAAACATTATAGTGTAACTGACATTACTGACCCAGACTTTATTACTTCTCTCTACCATGTTATTATCGATCCTGCTACTTCCTTGCAAAATCCCCCAGCCCTGGTTGTGTCCATTTTTCTTACCCTTCTGATATGGTGATTTATGAGTCGTTTCCCTAAACACACCAACCTCTTCTGTTCCCTTCCTGGTCTACTGCTGCTCTTCTCGGTCACTCATCCTCTGGTCTCTGGGCTTGTTAGGTAAAGTGGAAAGACTGGGTGATGGCAGGGCGGGTTGTCACAGGGGTGCCCTGCTGACACCCTGCCTGTCTGCTTTACCTAATGAGCCCAGAGACACTGCGAATGCTACAACCGAAGAGGTCAGTGTGCTTAACGGGGAAACTACAGCTCACAATGTGCTGTATAAGCTCAGCTGCTGGCCATTGTGTATTTCTTGCAGGTGATTTTTAAAACAGACATAACCCATTAACACCAGACAAGCCATGATCATACAGATAGGAAACAGCACCCTAGCTAGCAAATTTTTGTCACATTTGTAGTCGGATTTAACAGTAAATTAATTGTGGTCCACTAACCTCCCTCCATCCCTCTGGTTTACCAGTGTTTCCAACAATGTTTAAATCTGGAGAAATCCACAAGTTTACTCAAGGTAACGTTACGTTTCATTAGATCACTTCTGGGTTAGGGAAGTCAGTGAATGAGAAAAAAGAATGAATAAAACTTAAAAACTACCTTGTGTGTGAGCATTTGTGCAGAGTCACATCCAAGCCCCCAGGAGGAGCACCAGTCTGTGAAGCCAGTTTTCATAGTGGCCAAACCGTGTAATTATACCGTCATGTGATGCACTGGGGCCCAAAAATAATTTATCCCATACGATAACATTGCGAAAGAAGCAACCATAAAACAGTGGATACATGACTTGTTTGACTGCCATAATTTGAGCCATTAGGTCCAATGAAATTTGGAAAGACTAGAAGAGCCATATAATTAAATTATTTTATCCCCATTCAAGCTAGCTGGGTGCAAATTGCCGCACAACACGAAAGATCCGGGTATTTTTACTGCGAGGAAGTTGAGCCATTTTGGCTTCATGTGCCACTGAACAGCCTTCATAGGAATGAACAGGGCTCCGTCTCCATGGCTGTGTCCAATGTAATGTCCTTGTTCACGTCAGATAGATTTTCATCAGCAAATGGTGGTTGTTAATGGTGTATTAACAACCAGCACAGCAAGTTTGACCCCAGGATTATTTGTGTTTATTAGCCTTACTCATGCAGTGTCCATTCACTGCAAACTGCCAGATTACTTTACTACATTAGCTGTGAGTGAAAATTAGCCAGCAACGGCACACAAGGAGAGTGTGTGTGTCTGTGTGTTTAAATTCAGAAAATTCTCACTATTTGCCACTCACCAGAGACAGAGACTGCTATTCTCCCTCTCCTTCTCAGCTCAACCAGATGAGCAGCAGCTGCTTCAATGAAAACTCTGCAGATGTCTTATGTTTTGTTTTGATAGGGAGCCCCCTACTGGTGGAAATTATATATTGTTTGTTAAAGGCCACAGTTGCTGCTCTAAAAGTGACATAATCTAGTGACATAATAATATGTTACTTCCTAGACCAGTCCCACCTCCCATTGGTTCCTACTGAAGACATCAATCATAAATAAAGTTCTTGTAGTTGTTTTGTTTATTTTGAAGTTGCTCTGTAATTTACTAAAAGATCTGGATGCCATAGTTTGTTTGTTTTTTTTAAAATTATTTTTCATTTGGCATAAAAACCTTAACATAAACAATGTTAAGTGTAATAGCACTTCTGCATGGTAACATAATCTTTAAGTATGTGTACAAAGACATATCAATACACAGAGTGCATCACTCTAATTTGGGGGAGTGTGGGTTTGGGAGTTGGGATAGATATCATCTTTTTTTTGTACAGCAAGTTGACGTAGCTATCATTCATCAAAGGGTGTGTCCATAAGTCTCACAATTTTTTTGTAATAGCCTATCACTATAAAAATAAATTACATGACAGCAGAACTGTAGGCCTGTCATGTTCTTCATAAGCTAAGCTATTTAAATAAATAACTGGGCTTACTGGAGCATTCAAAACAGCTCGACTAGAACACAGCATTCCTTAGTTAGAAAGTTCAAGCTCAACCTCTGAGTCACTTTAAAAGAGTGTAGAGCAGCGAGACAGAGAAGGACAGACATTCTCAAATCACGCTCATCATCAGAGCCGACACCAACCATGATTGGCTGACAAGAGGGCACATGAGATGTAGGATCCATATTTTGCTGTCCTGATAATGTCAGGAAGAATGAATTAAGATGAATTATACCCAAGAGGTGGATGGTGTGCTATAAGGGGCTGCTGGGATCACTGCCTCACTCCTCCCAATTCCTTAGAGTGATATAGAAGCTGTAGAGGATGACTGGTCTGGAAAACATCTGGAAATGAATCCACCGACTTGTGGAACTCTTGTTGATAATGGCAAGAGAGCTGCTTACTTCCTATCAGTGTCAGAGTAGTTTTAAATAGCCAGCTATGTTAGCACTGGAGAATGGTCTGGCTGCCTGTAGCCTATTGTCATTCTGGTATAGGGAAAAAAAATACTCTGGCTTGGTTGTATTTCTTTAAAACAATCACAATTATCTTGGGCGGTGCAAAGCCGAGGATGAAGCATTGGTGCCCCTGCAAAATAGTGGGGTTGGAACATTTGCGAGCCCTCGCATTAAAAGGACAAGGCAAAAGCTGCTTATTTGTTTGTGTTTGTACTGTTTGCAAGCAGGTTAGTGTTTGGCTGCATTCAGAACAAATCCAGCATTGTGGTGAAAATGCCTTCCATGTCCTCAAATGTCCTCCCATTCATTTCAATGAGGGTAGTGCCTTAAGGCTGTAGCCTAATGGCAGTCTTAACACCAACAGACTATTTTTTTGGGTGAATGTATCCTTTAATTGTTCAATTTAAAAATACTGAATATCATCAACATCATTTGAATGTCAATAGTAAAAACACATAGAAAGGTAATGTTTTTCATTTGTAATTCAGCATATGGTGTGTATGACTCACTACTTACTGGTTTTCATCTCGAAGCTTGGCCATATGAACCAGCCCTACTTATTCCACTCAAACTCACACAGACTCAGAGGACAGAGTGTTTTCTTGGACCCTGTTCACTAACAATGGGAAAGATAGCCATCTGTATTAGAAACTTGTTTGGACACAGTTATGATTGTATAAATACTTTGCCAGTCATGAATTCCTCACAATCTGTTGAGGTTCCTTCCTCAGAACACTGCCCCTATTCACATTATGGAAATAATGTGCTTGCAGAATACCTTTCAAATCTATTTCTTTCTTTCTTTAAACTTTATTTTACATATATGTAGGTGACACTCTACTAATAAATGTAATTTATTAATCACTGGCGATTAATAAAACAATCCTAAATGGGGCACCACCTCTGTTGTTTTATCTATTTGAATAATCCGGAGGGAATTAATCAAATTTGACTGGACAAGGTTAACTTGGAACAATTCTAATCAATTTCAGATCAATTTATTCAATCTCATATCCAGTGAGCAAAAAGTGGTCTAGATCACATCTTTTAGACATAATTTATGGACATCCAAGACGTCTAAAAGACATTCTCTGGGGAGCCAGAATGAAAGTTTTTTATACGTCTTTTCTGGACATTGTATAGACGTTTATATATCGTTTATTGACTAATTCTGGCTGTCAGTGGACGTCCAGATCATAGCCAGTATGAACGTCTATTCTCAACTAATTCTGGATGTCAGTGGATGTCTAGATTATGGCCTGACTGGACGTCTTTTCTCAACGTCATTTATCGACTAATTCTGGCTGTCAATGGACGTCCAGATCATGGCCTGGCAATGTCAATAGTCAGGCCATTATTAGTTCATAATATCTATAATCTGGCTCCCCATTATTATTAGGCCAGAATTAGTTGAGAATAGACGTTCATACTGGCTATGATCTGGACGTCCACTGACAGCCAGAATTAGTCGATAAACAACATATAAACATCTATACGTCCAGAAAAGACGTGTAAAAAACTTTCATTCCGTCTCCCCAGAGGACGTCTTTTAGATGTCTTGGATGTCCGTAAATGACGTCTTAAAGACGTGATCTAGACCACTTTTTGCTCACTGGGTAACTGAAGCAGTGACTTCTACACAGTTTCCATCGGTTCTCCACATAAAAACAAACCTGCACAGACAACAACATATGGTTAAATATGTTTATTAACTAAATAATTCAGAGTAAATAAATGGAATGGCAATTTAAACGAATGACAACAGGTAACAGAAAAATAAGGAGTCTGTAATAACTAAAGTAATGAGATTATTAGTGAAATATGTGCGGAAATTACGGGTTGGGTGAAAGCATTTAAATATTACGAGAGTAATTTTAATACTAACGAATACCTGACCGAATCTCTCTTAAGCTCAAAAGATCTGAATCAAAGCCAAAGACACCAACTCGTATTTCATGTGTGTGAATCCAGCTGTTATGAGTGATGGTTAGCATACTTTCTCTGAAGAGTTGGGAGGTCAGCGGGCTTTGGGTTTCGTCTCTGGTGGTTCGTAGCTCAACTGCGGACTGGCAGTCTCGGTCCAATAGCTGGAGGGAAGTCGCGGCTTGTCCGGTGTCACAGTGGGTGACGACCTTGTCCCGATGTCGGAGGAAGAGCGCAGCTCCTCCAGTAGTCAGCTGGTGATAATCTTGGTCCAATGCCCAGCGGAAATGGCACCGCTTGTGAGCATTAGGGGCAGAGCCGATTGGCTTGGCACAAAGTCTTTCTTTCGTTGGAAACCGCTTGCACGGTTTCTGAAACAGCCCGTTACTGAAACGTCTTTATCAATGATGATGATCTTAATAAAGATGATGGTCTTCTTCGTCGCTTTGAGTGGTGGTTCTTAGGCTCTGACTTGTAAACTAATTTAACTTCTTGACTAAAATAACTGAGGATGAAACGATCAGGCGGATCTTCCGTCATTACTTAAAACGAGATAATTTAAATTAAGTTCACTTCCTCTAAATCAGGTTACGATACTTAACGATATAAAACAAATCAAAGCAGAACTTCGTTCTGTTAGAAACTTAACAAAAGTTGAAGCACTTAAAGGAAGTGAATCAATACAGCAAAATTATAAAAATGAGAAAAATCAACACATGAGCAATTCTGCGGAGATCGCTGTCTTGAAGTGAGCGTGACGCAAAAGTAAGTAGAGAGCGGAAAATTAAAAGAAGAGCGTTACAAGAGAGTAGGAGTAAGAGTTTCAAGAATGAGAGTTTTCCAAGAGAGTGAGCGTGAGCGATGTCTCAGTTTTGTTATCACTAGATGGCAGGCGGAACCCAAGTGGGCGGGCTGCCAGCATTCACGCTTTAGACAAGATTATAAGTCTGAAATAACAGAAATTTAATTAAAGGGATAGTTCGGATTTTTTGACATGAAGTTGTATGACATCCTCACCATCAGTGTCGTGCATCAGCAGTGACTTTTCCCCCACTGCGTCCTGTGAGCCGAGGTCTGTCCCGCTGCTGTTGCTGAAGAAAGTAGTTACGGCTAGTTTGCGGGGCCACGAAGATAAAGCGTTTTGCTTCAAAAAACAATATCCGTTCAAAAGAGTAAAACATTTGCATCACAAAATCGTTTACGACAAAAAAGTCAGACCTCACGATCACCTGGCACTATTTTCCCTCCCTTCGTATCACTGCGCGCTTGTTTCATATGGCATTGTTAAAATCACTTAACATTCAAAAAGGAATTAAAACTTGATGAAAACATCTGAACACACTTGATTATACAGTAGAATTAATCACTTATACATATTTCTTTTAGTTCTTGCCTAGTACTTATTAAACAGGGCATATCAGAGACATTTACTGGTAATAATCCAAAAACATATTATGGAAAAGGTCCTTACAAAGTTTGTCCCAATCATACCAGGACTCACCATTAGAGGGTACTGTGGTTCCACGGAACACAGGACATTTTTACACATTGAATTTGATCTCAGCCAAATTTCATTGCAGACAAAAGCGGGAAAATCAGTTTTAATAACTTTTCTTTCTGTTTCATAATTTGTTATAATTAAGAAGATGAGATTCTGGCTTAATGGTAATTTAAAACTTTGTTGAAATCTGGATGAGTGCAGAAACCTCTACAGATTGGAATGTCACAGATAAGAGAAAAGCATGGTCGTAAACTAGATGTCAACCGAGGATTAGGTAAAGAAAGTGGGGGGGATTACCTTCACTCTGAAAATGTGTGTGTTTGATTAGATTAGGAGAGAATAAAAAGTTAGCAACTTGTTAATCTCATTTACAATTGCAAGGCATTCAATTATAACATATCATTAAAGAAAAGGGAAGTCCTCTGGTCCTCCTGGTGTTTGGAGAGTGTGGATTCATTTGTGATGAACCTCACTTGACCTAAAAAGAAAGGAGTGTAACTGTCTCCGAGGGGAGAGGACAAACGATGTTAGATAGTCGTAAATAATAGAAGGGGGTCTTCTGTGAACCGTCTTATTTGACGGCTTTATTGAAAAGACAACAATGTCCTCCTTGCCAGGTGAAGATGGGAGACTGCAAGGCGCCTCTTAGTTGAAAACAAAGTCAGCACATATCTGTAAAGGAATGTTTGCCTTCCATTTAGAACAAGGCCTCAATTAATAGAAGAGACATGAAGAGAGGCAGGTGTCCCTACAATATATTTTACTGTATTACAGCTACCCTTTTTTTTGTTGTGAACACCCCACCCCCAGTACATACCTACTCCTAAATAAACAAGTATAAATAAATAAATAATAATAAAAAATAGTTAAAAAAAGAAAAGAATAAGTAAAATAAAATAAAATACAGATTTAGACATTTGAAAAAGGGCATAATTATAAACATAAAAAAATTAAGAAAAAAAAAGGGACAGAAAATAGCAGTAGTAAGGCAAGCCTAATTAATTGTGCTTAATCCAAGACATTAGGACAGGCCGTGCTATTAACACATGTCAAGGGATTCCAAGTCTTTTCAAACACATTAGTGAATCCAGACAAAGACAACCTAATTTTTTCAAGTCTGACAAAATGCAGCACCTCCTTAATCCAGCTTGCATGGTTGGGAAGAATAGAAGACTTCCACGTCAATAGAATTATTCTTCTGGCCAAAAGAGATGTGAATGTGACCATGTCCTTACTGGGAGTAGAGAAACTAAGCAAAGAGGGCAGCACGGCGAACATATCAGTAATAACACTAGGAGCAACCCTCTGCCCCATTACCTTAGAAGTGTCAAAAATATCAGACCGAAATTTACCTAAAGAAGGACAGCACCAGAACATGTGTATGCAATTAGCTGGGGTCTGTTGACAATGATCACAGGACAGGGAGACTGTGTCAAATATTTTTGCAAGTCGAGCCTTGGTAGTGCAGAATCTTGCACTGGATAAAACTGTGTTTAGCACAAATAGAAGATTTGTGAACCCTTCACAAAATCTCTTGCCAAACATCATCCAAAATTTCCTCCCCCAGGTCTGCCTCCCTAGTGACCTTGAGGGCATGATGGGAGCCCATACAGGGTCCATAAATATTGAATAGACGATTGAGATCACCCCCTTCAGTGAGGGGAGAGGTTCCAAAAAAATGTCAAAGGAAGGAAAACTAGGAAATGAATTGCGAAAAAAGTTGCAAATCTGAAGAAATGTCCTTTGTGAAGCGAAAACTTGTCAACTAATGGTTGAAAAGATGCAAAAATGTCATCTACAAACAAGTCCTTCAACATTTTTATTCCTATCCAGGCCCAAGCAGAAAAGATACTGTCCAGCAAAGACAGGAGAAAAGCATGATTAGCTGATAGTGGTGCCTTAATGGAAAGTGTGTGGAGTCCAAAGCGGCATCTAAATTGAACCCATATTTTAAGACCGGAGGCAACAATCACATTTGTCGGGTAAATAGAAGTAGAAGATAGAAGAGGTGAATGTAGCAAGGCCTTCAAAGTTACTGGAGAAGCAGAGTTGGCCTCAATAACTAACCAAACTGGAGGAGCCTCGATATCCTCATATTGGAGCCAAATATTCAAGTTTCTTAAATTTGCTGCCCAATAATAAAACTGGACATTAGGTAGCACCATCCCACCCACTGTCTTGGGCCTCTGTAAAATCTGACATCGCAGCCTGGGAGTCTTTTTATTCCACACAAAATCCAAGATGAGACTATCCACCTTGCGGAAAAAGGAGAAAGGGACAAAGATTGGCAGGCACTGAAATAAGTATGAACAATGTGGGAAAACATTCATCTTAATAGTGTTGATTCTAGCGACAACAGACAGATTAACAACAGACCATCGTTCAAAGTCTTGTGTAATTTTTCTTGTCAAAATTCAGTTTTTACCCAGAGATCTAACTAAATGCATCTAAAATTGAAAGCGCTGTGGGGATGGAGTGTGATAAGTCAGATACAAATAACATAAGGTCATCCGCATAAAGAGCTAACTTAACCTCTACACCATTTCTGGTTATACCACGGATATCAGGATGTGATTGTAAAGCAAGTGATAAAGGTTCCATAACTTATTGCAAATAATAAACGGCTTAATGGGCATCCTTGTCTAGTAGAGCAATAAATTTGAAACTTTCCTGAATACGTACTATTCGTCCTAACAGAAGCCTGTAGAGACGCATATAATAATTTGATCCAGGAAATAAATTTCACCCTGAAACCAAATTTTTCCAAAACAAAAAAGGATAATCCCATTCCACTCCATCAAACACCTTTTCAAGGACTAGAGCTATCAAGGCTTCTGCAAGAGTAGTTGTCGAGGGATCATAGACCACATTTAGAGCCTTTCTAATATTGGAAAAAGAGTATCTGTCGCGAATAAACCCTGTTTGATCTAAAGAGATGATGGATGGAAGAATGGTTTCTACACATCGAGCAAGCAATTTTGAAAGCAATTTAAAATCCAGGTTTAACAAACTTTTAGGGCAATATGAACCACACAATAAGGAGCAATGAAATACTTGTTTGATTCAACGTGTACGGGAGCACACCAGAGGTAAAGGCTTCAACAAACATCTCTGACAAAATGGGGCCAGTTGTTTCCAAAATGTTTTATAAAACTCAGCAGGAAAACTGTCAGGAACAGGATTCTTGCCACTTTTTTTTTTTTTTTTTAAATGTTTTTATTATACTATTTTAATCCCACAAGGGGAAATTCTTTTTATCACTCACATTACACACGCATTCACACTGCCTCTAGTTCAATAGCAGTGATAGGACATTCCAATTCATTGATTTAATTGATTGATTGATTTAATTTGTGTAATCAATTGGGATGTAGTTATCTGTCACAACCGATGTGCCAGTAATTTGCCAGTTTTAGCTCCCTGCTCATAAAACTTGGACCTAGAGTTCAGTAAAAGTTCAGTGGTGTGTTGTGACATGATGAAAACATATTCTGCTTGCAAATATATATGCTCTTTATAAGTTTCCGGTAATTAAGAGGTTGCATACAAAGAATCTAATTGAGAGAACTTAGTCAATTTCTCTCTCTTAAGCTTATTTTTGTGTGCCACATAGAAAATGATCTCTCCCCTTGTGAAAGCCTTCAAAGTCTCTCACTGCAAAGAGGCCGACACATCTGGAGCTCACTTAGAGACAAATTTGACAAAATCTTCCTCTAACAATAAGAGAGTGTTCAGATGCCAGAGTGGACATGTGTTAGTGAACTTATTGAAATAAACATTCATGGAGACAGAAGCATGGTCTGACAAAACTATTCATATCATATCATATTTGCAACATAAATAATTGTAATTAATTGTCTTCCAGAAAGAAATCTATCCTTGTAAAAGTATGGTGAATGTGGGAGAAAAAAAGAGTATTCTCTTTTGACGGGGTTAAAAAGACGCCAGGTATCAACAACATTAAACTCTTCCATAAACAATTTAATAACTGTTACTGACTTAGATTGAGAAGCTGGGCTAGAGGAACATTGAGAAGACCCGTCTGAAGGCTTCATCATCCCAATCAGGAGTGTACAAATTCCCAAAAGCTACCCTCGTTATAAATGTTCCCAGTAACAATAATAAATCTACCAGTGGGATCAGTGATTGTTTTGGAGAGAGCGAATGGAATGGCCTTATGTAAAAGAATAGCGACACCTCTCGATCTGCAAGAAAATGCAGAACGATATATCTGTCCGACCCAACCATGTTTTTAGCTTAAGGCTTTCTATATTTCTCAGATGAGTTTCTTTTAAATATTTAATATGAGCGTCAAGGTGCCGCAGATAATGCATAATCTTGCTACGTTTAATCGGATTATTCGAGCCTTTACAGTTTAGACTGGTAAATTTAATATCTGCACCCATAGAAGGTGATAGAGCAGGTAGGTAGCCATAAGAAAATAAAGGAAAAGTAACAAATACATGAGGTATGTACCAAACATCTCTATGCCCCTAAAAACTGGGCAAACGCACAAACAAACAAGCAAAACCCCTGCCCCAGAAAGCAGTATCCCCCCAAACAGAATACCTAATCCCTCCACCCCTCCCTCCCTTAGCAGAAGCAACCTCAGGTTGTGTGTTCTCTACCCTCCCATCAAAACCTGTTGTCACTTAGACATAGTACCTAACGACCTTTTGGGAATGTGGAAGAAAGTTGACCTACATATACAGAGGTAAGAAAAACAAAAAACATTAGCGTATATCAAAAGTCTGTACTGCTCATTCTCAAACAGTTGGAGGCTTCAGCATTAGCTGCAATAGTGTAATTTTCCCTCAAAAAAAGAAAAGGTGCACATATATATATACATCAACACTCTTCACTTCCAAACTGTATGTGTAAATTAAATTGTTCTCAGGAAAATACTGTACCAAACAAAGTCTATAAGCAGAGCCCAGCTCATGATTGTGCCTCCATTATGGGAATTGTAGTCCTTAGCCAACGTCATATAAGCTAACGGCTAGTCGGACCAGACATCAGTTTACCTTCGGAGCCATAGATTTTTTAAGTCTCCTGTTCACAAACTCCAACGCCCTGTCCCGGTCTTCAATCCTGTGGGACTGGCCACTCGGCATGGTGATGTGCAGCGTAGCCGGGTACCGGAGGCCCAATTTGACGCTAGCACACAGATAAAGCTCTCTCTTTACCCTGGTGAAGGCTGCCCTCCGCTTAGCCACAGCCGGGTTGATGTCTGGAAAAATATTCACTCTTTTCCCATTAGAAAGCAAAGGAGAAGCCTCTCAGCTAGATGTAGAATGTCATTTCTTACTTGAAATTGTGTCACCCAGACAACAATTGGACATGGTGGCTCACCCTCCTTTGGTTTAGCACCTAGTATGCGATGGGCCCTGGAAGAGTCTGGCTGTAAATTCTGTAGGTCTGGGCCCCTCTGATCCCTCAGGCAGACCCACTAGTCGAATATTGTTCCGCCTGGACCGTGCCTCCAAATCTTCACATTTCTTACTCAGAGAGTCCACCGTAGCAGTGAGCCCATCAGCGTCAGCTGGAAGGTTAGCTAACCGGTCATCGTGTTCATTGGCTGAGCCTTCCAGGTCCAAGATAGTTCCACTTTGAGCAGAAATTATTTCCTCCAGCGGCTTCAGGGCAGTTATAATTTCTTTCTTCAATTTCAATTTCAGTTTCTGAAATTACAGACTCAAACTGATTTCGGCCCCTAAATCATCCATCATGATCTTAATGGAACGTTGCATATCTTCATTAGCATCTGGCTCCTCTGGTGAATCAGACTCTGGGGACTGACGTGGCCTACCACGGCCAGGCCTGGCAGAGTCGTTTTTAGCCATAAACTCAGCATTTTTCTAGTCAAATGTCTGGATAACAATAAAAGACAGTCCTGAGAATTATATGGGATAGGTGGTGGACAAATATGAGGCTAACCTATATATATTAGCACATTTCCGAGGAGCTACCGTAAACCACATACTACATCACCGGCAGAAATGCAGTGTGACACATCTCCTTCACAAAGAGTTCAGGTTGTTGACTGTTTTCTGTGGAATGATGGTCCACTCCTCTTCAGTGACTGTGAAGTTACTGGATATTGACAGGCAGTGGAACAACGTCAGTCCTTGCAACATGGGGCTATGTATTGTCATGGTGCTACATGAGGTGATGGTGGTGGATGAATGGCAAGGCAATGGGCCTCAGGATACAGTATCTCTGTGCATTCTTCCTGCCATCAATAAAATGCACCTGTGCTTTTTGTCCATAGCTTAAACCTGCCCATACAATAACTCCACCACCACCATGAGGCACTGTTCACAAAATTGACATGAGTGAAACACTTGCCTGCATGACGCCATACACACTGTCCCCCATCTGCCTGGTACAGTAAAAACAGAGATTCATCCATAAGAAGAAGACTTCCAAAGCGCCAGACACCATCAAAGGCAAGCATTCGCCCACTCAAGTTGGTTATGACGGCGACCTGCAGTCAAGTCAAGACCCTGGTATGGGCAACAAGTACACAAAGGAGTTAATTATTTTGTGTACACAGAAAATTAAAGTGCTGGATTTATATTTTTGTTGAGTGTAGGTTATCTTGCCAATAATGACTTGCTTTGTGAGACAGGCTTGATTCTGATATAATGGAAGAAGATGTTACAGTATTTCCCTTATATAGAGCCCCTAGGCTGGGGTTTGAATACGCTCATACAGCACAATGCACCTCACTTCATCAGGTCGATGGGTCAGCTTGTTGATTTTTTTACCTAACCCTTAGGCCACTTGTTCTGAATCCCCTCTGGAAATAATTAACAACTGTGAGAATTATTCATCTCCATGATTTACCGCACCTCTCACCATCACAGATCCTAATAACGTAGTTCTGCATGAACGCATCGGGTATCAGCTGATAAGACTTGGCACAGCGTGACTCAGTGCACCCAGACAAAGAACTTATTTTCCATCTGCCAAATGAATGGATGGCATTCATAAAGATGATGAGTTCAAATGAATTTAATGAATGAATGTAATAAAGATATATCCATTCCAGAACATACACAACTGGTGCAACATATAATATCCCTCTGACTCCCTCCTCTTCATCCACTCTCGTCTTCCTCTTTTCCACTGTTTCCTTTTCCTTCATCTCTATTATTTGTCTTCCTCTTCCCTTCATCACTCCTCATCCTGTCTTTCCTGTGCTTTCTCCCTCCTCTTTTCTATTTTCTCTGATTGCTTACTTTCTATCTTTTCTTATTTTCTCACCTGTACCTAGTTTCATCTTTCTTTTACTTCTTGCCACTTTTGCTCGGACCTCATCTTAACATCCCCCATCTTTATTCCTTTCTTCGTGTTTATCATGTCACCCGGTTCATTCCTCTTTTCTGTTATATCTACTATTTTCATTATTTCCTTGTCCTGCACCTGATTCTTCTCTTGGAAAGAGGGAAGGTGAACAGGAGGATGCTATTGAAATAGTAGTGAGTACTTTGATAGTATCCCCCTGCTCACCTTCCCTCCTTCCAGATTCATCTTGGAGTGTCTGTCCAAAATAGACTTAACTAAAAAGCACATTTTTTAGAGTTTTAACCCCTCTGTTTTGTGTCATGGTTATGTCATTTCAGTTTGATTTTGTTTGTTCTATGTGTTTTCTGTTTTTTTGTGGTGTCTTTTGTTCTGTTTCCTTCCAAGTCTGCTTTCCCTCCTGCACTGCATCTCCTTCGTTAGCCCAGCCCTGTTCCTAGTGTTTTTCTAGCCTATCAGCTCTTTCCCTGTTGCTAGTGTTTTTCCACTCATTACCCTCACCTGTGTTCCTTCGCCTCACTCCACCTGCCCCTCATTCCCTCATTAGTTTAATTTGTATTTTAGTCCAGTCTTTGGCCCAATTCCAAACCAGCCCCAGACACACTTCCCCTACCCACTTTCACTCTGTTTGCGTGTTTATGTGGAGGGACCGCCACACTGGGTGTTGTTCCAAACCAGTTTGACTAAAGGGGGAGTGGGTTATAAAGCCTTCTAACACAGAGTCTGCATTGATGCAGGCTTGCAAACCACACTGCACTCAGGTGCAGCACCGCTTTGTTTCCGTGATGGAGGAAACTCCACATGCAGAGTTCCGTGCTGTTATTTAAGTAGGGTAAAGTCAGGTAAAATGGGCCAGTTTTTGGTAAATCATTAATAAGACTATCAAAAAAGCTATACATGAAATCCATTGATATTTTTATAAATTGACATAGGTCTCTTAAATATTTCTTTGTGAAAAATTTTTGAAAAAGTATAATTGTTTTGGATTTATGAGAGTTAAAGTATCGGCATGTACCCTTTTGAGGTACACAACAATGTTCAGGTAAAATGGGCCAGCCGTTCAGTTAAATAGAGAAACAAGAGAGAGAACAACACAGTAATTTCAGCAAAAATCCTTTTAATTCCAGCAGTAAATTGGCAATAACTAAACACTTACACTAAATACATAAAAACTTGAAGTTAATTCATTTTAATTGCCATTTCAAAATTAACTGATTAAGTTTTATGCTCTTTGTTACCTCATCATATAGGCTCTTTGCCGTCCTTGTGTGAATGTGCATGCTTGCTTTAAACGTGTGTAAGAAAACACCAAAAACTATGAAAAATTGTGTAAGCCTAGTAGCTGTGTGTGTGTGTGTGTGTGTGTGTATAGGTGCATGCTTGCTTCAAACATAGGTCAAACCTTTTTAACTTTTTGTTAAACAGAACATATTCAACAAAAGAAATAAATTGTGTGTGTGTGTGTATAGGTGCATGCTCGCTTCAAACATAGGTCAAACTTTTTTAACTTTTTGTTAAACAGAACATATTCAACAAAAGAAATAAATTGTGTGTGTGTGTGTATAGGTGCATGCTCGCTTCAAACATAGGTCAAACTTTTTTAACTTTTTGTTAAACAGAACATATTCAACAAAAGAAATAAATTGTGTGTGTGTGTGTATAGGTGCATGCTCGCTTCAAACAAAGGTCAAACTTTTGAAACAGAACATATTCAACAAAAGAAATAAGACACCAAAAATAGTGTGTGTGTGTGTGCGTGTGTGTGTGTGTGTGTGTGTGTGTAGGTGCATGTGTCAATCATTTTGTTAAAATTTCATCTCTCGTGATGGTTTCGCCCCCCATTATGCCTTTAAACACATTCTTTACAGATGTACCCATCATCATCATCATAAACACCATTTTTGGCTTGAAGCTTCTTTCCCGTTTAGGGATGGTTATCATGTCACTGAAGGTGACTGGTTGCTAACCTCTGCAGACCTCTCTGGAAGACCCAGAAGTTGAAGGTAATTCATCCTTCTGCAGTGAAGTGTCTTCTTCAGGAGTGAAGACATGGAAGAAGGTCATATCCTCCTGAGAACTTATGACAACTTCTCCTGACACCACCATATCCTCATTGAATGTTAGGACAGGTGTGTCAGCTACCAGAGGCAGCTCAGTTGCAGCAGTCATACAAGATGTGGTGTGTGTGTGTGTGGTTATGGCTCTCTCTGTTGTGAGGCTTGGAGCGAATACGTCATCAGGGATGATGTTTTTATTCACAGGACACATCCCTGTCCCCCTGAACCCAGCCTGGGCATTTTCCACAGTGGCAGTCTTCTTCCAGGCCTGACTAAACAGGGTGAAGAACTCAGTTTTTGGGAGCTTCTGTCCCGCCGTTCTGCGTGTCCACTTCCTCCCCTTCTCATACCAGTTGTTTTTTAAACTTTTGAAAAGTGCCTTGTTAGCAGGCTGGAGGGCATGTGTAGTGTGGGATGGGTACGCCATCACGTGCACATTGTTGGCTCTCATCAGTTTAATAAATTCCAAGTTGTAGACATGGCTTGTGTGGCCATCTAACAGCAGAACATGGGGCCTTGGATCGTCCTTGGGCAGCTGCTCAGTAAACATCCGGGCCCACTCCAGGAACAGATCCCCATTGATCCATCCATTGTCAGAGACTCTAACTGCAACATTTTCTGGGCAGCCATAAAGCCATTCACTCCTGAGTCGCTTTCCTTTAAAGATTACCATTGTTTGGCAGAACTTTCCAGATGCATTGAAAGCTGCAAGGACTGTTGTGGTTTCTCCTTTCTCTCCTGCTGTTATTTCCACACAGGGCTTACCCACCTCCCCAACAACACGCTTAGAACAAAACTGGTCTTGCAGGCCAGACTCATCACAATTCCAAAGATGTGATGGAACATCTTTGATTCCAAGTTCCTCCAGGAGGTCTTTGTACTGCTGAAACCACTGTCCTACCACTTCAGGGTTTAGCCCTGCTGCTCTTGCTGCTGAAAGAGCCTCTGGTTTCTTGATGCTGAGGTCTGGATTGCGTTTCAGAAAATTTTGAAACCCATTTTAGCTGAAAATCCTGGCTCATTTTAGCTCGCTGGTTAAGCTAAAATGGGCCGGTAGCTAAAATTACATTTTTCACAAAAATCAATGTTTATTTTTAAATTGAAACCTTTGTATTTTAAAGAGTATATCAAAACATTGTTCATAATCACATATTTTTTTGTAAGATGACTTATATTATTCTTATCACCCTTATTAATGATAAATGAAATTTGCTATGTCATGCTAACAGTAAAACAGTGCAAATGGATGTGCAAATAGAGGTAGAAATTGTCCATTGTCTATTATCTGTTGTCTATTGTCCTCCCTGCCTTTACTGAGAAATGTTGTACAGTCTGATGGCCAGGGGGACGAAAGAGTTTTTGAGTCTGTTGGTGGAGCTGGACTGGGACAGCAGTCTGCCACTGAACACACTCCTCTGCCTGGTGAAGGTGTTGTGCAGAGGGTGGTGGGTGTTGTCCAGTATGGACAGCAGTTTGGCAAGGGTCCTTCTTTCTGCCACTGTCACCAGAGAGTCCAGCTCTGTGTCCACTACTGAGCCAGCTCTCCTCACCAGTCTGTCCAGTCGACTGGCGTCTCTCTTCTTGCTGCTTCCTCCCCAGCAAACCACAGCATAAAAGAGGACGCTGGCCACCACAGACTGGTAAAACATCTGCAGCAGTTTTTTGCAAATGTTGAAGGACCCCAGCCTTCTCAGGAAGTACAGACGGCTCTGCCCTTTCCTGTGTAGAGTGTCCATATTTGCTGTCCAGTCCAGCTTGTCGCCCAGCTGCAGCCCCAGATATTTATAGGTCCTGACCACCTCTACATCAACCCCCTCGATGGACACGGGTTGGAGATGTGGTTCCTTCCTTCTGAAGTCCACCACCATCTCCTTGGTCTTGGAGGTGTTCAGCTGCAGATGGTTGGACCTGCACCACCTCACAAAGTCCTCGACCAGGCTCCTGTACTCCCCCTCCCATCCATCCTTGATACAGCCAACTATCGCAGTGTCGTCCGAGTATTTCTGCATGTGGCAGAGCCCGGAGTTGTACTGGAAGTCTGATGTGTACACAGTGAAGAGGACGGGAGAGAGCACGGTCCCCTGTGGTGCTCCGGTGCTGCTGACCACAGTGTCTGACGTGCAGCCCTTCAGTCTGACGTATTGTGGTCTTCTCCCCGTGAGGTAGTCAGTAATCCATGTCACCAGGAGTGGGTCCACCCTCATCTCTGTCAGCTTGTCTCTTGAAGGCGCTGGAAAAATCAAAAAACGCGATTCTCACAGCGCCGCTCTCCTTGTCCAGATGAGAGTGGGCCCTATGGAGCAGATAGAGGATGGCATCCTCCACGCCCACCTTCTCCTGGTATCCAAACTGCAGTGGATCTTGTGCGTGGTGGACCTGGGGCCTGAGGACATGGAGCAGCAGCCGTTCAAAGGTCTTCATAATGTGTGACGTCAGTGCTACTGGTCTGAAGTCACCCGGCTCCCTGGGGTGTTTTTTCTTAGGAACCGGGATGAGACATGAGGTCTTCCAGAGCACTGGGACCTTCCCCAGCTGCAGGCTCAGGTTGAAGACATGCTGGAGTGGCTCCCCCAGTTGCAGAACAGCAGAACAGGCTTTAAGCATCTTTGGACACACTCTGTCCGGGCCCGCTGCTTTCCTTGGACGAAGCCTCCTCAGCTCTCCGCTCACCTGCTCTTTGGTGATGGTGGTGGGGAGGGGGGTTGAACTATCCATGGGTGTGGAGGGTTGGGGTGGTCTGCAGTCTGAGGTGGTGGAATTGGGGGAGGTGATGGACATGGTGGGGGTGTGAAGTGGGCCATCACTGGTTGTGGGAGCTGGAATATCAAACCTGTTAAAAAACAGGTTTAGCTGGTTTGCTCTTCCAGCATCCCCCTCTCCTGTGATGTTGCCCTTCTTCTTGCAGCTTGTGATGGTTTTCATGCCATCCCAGACCTCCCTCATGTTGTTATGCTGCAGCTTCTGTTCTACCTTCCTTCTGTAGTCCTCCTTCGCCTCTCTCAGGTGGACCTTGAGTTCCCCCTGTACGCGCTTCAGCTCGTCTCTGTCACCATCCTTGAATGCCCTCTTCTTCCTGTTCAGGATGTCCTTGACATTACTGGTGATCCAGGGCTTGTTGTTGGGGAAGCAGCGTACAGTTCTGATGGGGACCACAGCGTCCATACAGAAGTTCAGGTAGTCAGTAGTGCAGTGTGTGACCCCCTCGATGTCCTCACCATGTGCTTCCTGCAGGACACTCCAGTCAGTACATTCAAAGCAGTCCCTCAGAGCCTCTGCTGCCTCAGGAGACCATTTCCTGAAGGAGCATTTGGTCGTGGACTGTCTCTGGATCTGTGGTTTTCTACTGTGGCGTGAGCAGGACCAGGTTATGGTCAGACTTTCCCAGTGGGGGCAGAGGAGTGGCAGTGTAAGCTTCCCTCACGTTGGCGTACAGGAGGTCTAATGTCCTGTTCTTCCTGGTGGGGCAGCTTACAAACTAGTGAAAGTCTGGCAGTGTGGAGTCCAGTGTCACGTGGTTGAAATCCCGCTTGAGATAGCGATGAATGCGTCTGGATGTTGTGTTTGCAGTCTCGCGATTGTGGAGTGTATGACGTCACACGTGGTCTCTGCGTGTGCACGCGGAGGGACGTAAACAACAACAGCAATGGCGTGGGAGAACTCTCTAGGCATGTAGTACGGCCTGAGACCTACCGCCAGCAACTCAATGTCTCTGTTGCACACGATCTCCTTCACACGATCTCCTGATGGTAAAATGGAATGGAATCTGGGATTTTTATGTCATCCATGAAGCTTGCTATAAGAGTGGCGTGGCTCCATTAAAAACAGAGCAGCTTGAAGTGATTGAGTGAAGAGCAAGGGTCGGTGACTGAGCTCAGAACAGACAGCTGTTAGCCACCAGAGCAGGCGGAAAGTTTAGCAGTGAAGTTACTGGTTACAGTTTGACCATGAATAAACTCTGCAGCTCCTCAATACACAAGACGATCTCATGTTTGATTAACAACTATCACTATCTCTGCTAATATCCATGCTATTTGTATCCATGCTCATGATGTTAATCATGCTGAAACGACAGCATCTGGTAACGATGGTATAACATTTGACTCTTTACCACAGCCCAGTCTCGGTTTGAGATAACCATTAGACAGGAAGAAACACTGACTTGAGTGGGACTTTTCCATTCAGTATACTCAGCAGCGTTTAGTTATCTGCCTTCATCATGTTTGTAAAGCTGCTGTGGAATATGTTTAGTGACTTAAGGCCAAGGGGCGTCATAGAGAGCAAATCATTGTTTTTAAATGCGTTTTTTTTAAACGCATTATTTTTTCTGTGATTAAGTCATCAAAATCAACCCTTCTAAAAATTAATATAATAATTGTAAAATGAACCAGGTGTTTCCTTTTAAAACAATATTCATGAAGCTGTAAAAGATGGTTCAGCGTGTCCAGGACCCAAACCCGAAAGATTGAGTTGATAAAGGGGAAAATGTTTTTGCAGTCTGAATAGTGTAATAATGAAACATGGTAAGCTGTTTGCTATTCATGGCTTTGGATGGATTTTATTGAATGGTGTTTATTTCAATCTGCTCTTCCCTAACTTTAATACCAAATCATATCTGGAAAACATGTTTTTGCTGGCAAAACATCTGTTGAGGGTCTGAGGCTGTTGGCCTGCATGAGTTCAGTGTTAACTTTGCCAATGAAGCCAGTGAAAAAAAAATGTTAATGACCTATTTTTAATGACAAAAACACGACTAACTGAAGTAACTGAACTGAACTAACCACTGATTGTGATATGTTCCTTTTTTTGTTTGTTTTTATCTTGGAATAAAAAGTAAGCAATAATGTAAGTGATGGATTATGGACAAATGAACTAATTGCTGTTTTAATGTCTTATTTATTGACTCTTTTCTGCAAAATCATTGTAGCTCCTGATCAGTAAAACAGTTTCCTCTGCATGAAAAATCTTTTGTCTGGAAGTTGACCTGACCTGTTGCACTGCCACTGGTCTCTTGTCAGTAATGTTGTATGACATTCTTGGAAGACACTGATTAATCAACTAAATTGATTTGCACTCCCCCAAGAGACAAGAAGCAGCAACTACAAACTACAAAAAAATGCAGGCAGCACACTTTCATTTATTAAAAGGTAAACTGATGTAACTTTATCAAGCGCTTTGACATAGTGCTATTTCAAGTCAACTACTTTTCATTTTGTCATCATGAGAAATTGGTAAGTTCCACGATCATGCAGCCTTTTTCACTCCCAATGTGTCAAATACAGCACCCTTGTCAGTGGCTTTGCTTCTTAGTTTTACTTATGTAACATACTGTCACTTACGTAACTTACATTACAAGACTGAATCTAGTTATTTTAACAGTAAGTATGATCTTTTTCTAAACACAACCAAGTAGTTTTTGTGCCAAAAACTAACCAAACCGCAACTGTTTCACGTTATTAAGAGTCCAGGACCCATAATATGTCATGCCATGTGTGAAAGTCTAACCAGATGCTGCATATTATGTGTTATTGCTTACTTGAATGCAAAGCCGTTCAGGTGCAAACTGACACTGAATAGGTAGGCAGAGCGTTAAAGTTACAAGTTTCAGACCACTGAACAAGCCTGTATTTGTTTTGAGTTGGGAGTGAGAACGTGCTGGATAATGTTGGCGGTTATCATCAAAATATTTCGTCTTCTCTTGCCTTTATATAGCACCTAAATATACGTTCTTCTTCTCCTCTCAAGCTAAACCCAGACAGTGAACAGTATTCTGCAGCTTCTGAATGATTTGCTGCTGTGCAGCAGAGACATCAGCTAGCTGTGGGAATGCTATCCGAGCAGGAACAACAGAGACAGAGCAGCTGTTTTGCTTAAAGGTAGCACTAGTTAACCTAAAAGTTATATTAGTTATGTGATTATGGACAGTGGAAATTGCTTCAGCATATTATCACAAATATTGTGAATGATGCATCAGGTGCAGCTGCCACTCATTACAGTACATTTACATTTTAATTCATCTCACAACAAACAACAGGACACAACTGCAATGAGAACCAGGCCTTTACATGACTGGGCTTTTTTTCCCCTCCTGTTGCCTTCTTCCTTCTCACACTTTCTTAAGAATGAGAGAAGATAACTACTGTTTTCTTTTATTTGTCTTCCTCCTTTAATTGCTGTCTTTTTTCCCTCTTCATCCATTACTCTTTCATGCCTTCTGTTCCCATCCCCATCCCCCCATTCTTCATAAGTCTCCTCCCTCCCTTAGTTTGCCTCCTTCATTTCCCTCCTTCTCACTCTCTTCTCGTTCCTTACCTCTATTTTTGTTCATCACATAATTACCTCTTATAACCACCTAATTCCTTTCTCATGTATGCCTCTGTTTTTGCTCTGTCCATCCCTCCTCTCCTCTCCATTTCCTTTTCCCCTTCCTTCTGCCCCTTTTCTCCTCCCTGCTCCTCCTCATTCAGGACTCATTATGACAGACTCTGTTATTGTCCCGCCTGTGTTGCACACACTTCACACACACACACACACACACACACGCACACACTAATGTTGAGGGGGCTCGTTAATTATTCAGGAAAACAAATTGCTACAGTCCTCTCTCCAGGGGATCCAGCCATATTTAATCTCAATAAAGACAAAAACTTTTTTTTATTGTCTAGGTTTACTGGCCTAACGGTGAAAAAGACCAGTACCTGTCACAGCTGAGCACTGTGTCCTGCCCCAACACTTTGAGCCTGCACCAGAGACCCCGAGTATACCCCTGTCCAGGAGGTACTGGACCAGCTCTCCATTATAAAGGGTTAGGTCCCTAAACCTACAAGTTGTTACTTTAAAATGAGATTTAAATAGGGACTGGCTTAGCACCTGACTTGAATAACCCTTGAGTCAGATACGGCCACCAGCCACGCCCGTTAACAGCAGCTCTCCTCTAAATGATGTGAGCACTTGGTTTGGTGCTAGGATGAATTTTAGGGGCTTTTTGTAAACCCTAAGGGACTGTTTCAATTTGTTAGGCTAGAGTAACCTTCAAGAACCTTTAAGATAATTTGCACACTTATCACCTACTTTTTACTTCCATCAAAGAATCATAAAAACAGTGTCCACAACTTCTACTTTAACTACAGTTGAAGGTTTATTACAAAGTTTTAGCAAGGGCAAAGCATACAGCTCAATCTTATCTCAATTACTATCAATCATTATCAAGAATAGCTATTGATAAAGATCACAATTCAGTATATAATAAATATTCATCTAAAAGAGCTGAGGCTGGTTAAAATACTTAGATGTAGTAGAGATTGAGAGGGTCAGGCCTTTCTGGCTGGTATGCCTTTCCCTTCCTGCTGAAAGTCCAAGTCCTTGCAGTAATTCACGACCCCGCCCGAGGTCCCCAAATTTCCTCAAAGTCCAAACTTCATGCCAGCAGAGTGAACAAAAGAACTCCAATGTCCACATTGTAATCCACAGTTGGTTGTGGAAAATGGCTAATCCTCCTTGTGCTCTGTTATCCTTGGATCCAACTGCGAATCTCTTAAAGTCCATTCTGCGATGATAGGCTGCTCACATACTCTGTCTTGTAGGTGAATCCAAGGTAGGAGAGCGGAGGAAGAACATCGTCTCCTGTCTTTCTGCGTTTTTTAAACTCTCAGCTGGTCATCTATTGCTTCAGAGGGGGGTTTTGGCCATGCAGCCACTTCCGTTAGCAGGATGACGTACTGGTCAACTGTTGTTCCTCTTTTTTTTTTCCAACAAACTCATTGTGACATCTCGACCTTTACCTCACTTCAGCTTGTATATTACTTTTGTCTGATTAATCTCTTCATTTGATTTTGTAACTGTTTCTCATTTATAACTTCATCATAACTTCATTGTAATCATGACAACAATAATTACACATCTGATTATTAATACAATACACAAATAGCAGAGCTGTTATATATTTCTTAATCACTTGTTAGAACTGGGTGTAATGCCCTTTACTTGCCAAAGGTATATGGCCAGTGTGTAGCAATCTCAACTCTTTTGACACCTTTAATGTAAATTGTGATGGAGATTAAGTTTCCCAAGTTTCTTGGTAATGGAATAGTACAGCTATAAAAACATAGGACTCATATAGGCCTTTTTTTAGGGTCTTTTGATGTGGGGTTGTATGAGGTACTTATTCCTAGTCAGTGTGTTACCTGCAGTTCCCCTGTGCAGAGAAGCAGTAAGTAGCACCGACAGGGAGGCAGAGCATTGTACTGGTAAACGGTACCGCCAGCAAGATGTATTTTAGCCACCTAAAAAATATATATGTTTAAGTGTACACTATATTTTGAACATTTATGGCACTTTACATTGTTGGCAGACAGCCGCTGACCCAAACAGCTGATCTGCAGCGTGATACAGTGCTTGTGCGTAGGAATACAGACGTTGTACGGTTGAGGCAATGTAATGCCTAAGGAAAGGGTTGTCTGACGGCAATTTAAAGTGCCATAAATGTTCAAGTTAGAGCGAAAAACAGCCAAAATACCTTGTACATTAGCCGCAAGATAGCGAGCAACAACTGGCACAGAGGGTGAATGTGTCTGTGTTCAATCTGATCAAAGTTAGCACTGTTCTGTTATCCTACAGTGTTTTCTTCTCCCCATCTTCTCTTTTGTACATTCATGAAGTAAAGTACATTTCCCTCCATTCAGCTGTCAAATAATAGAGTTCTTGTACATTACAGTGGATTTCTGCACCTCTGTGGTTTGTTATGGCATGCGGTAAATGAAGATAAATCCAGTTTGTAATCCCAAAAGTTTCAAAGACAAACTCTATATTCTCCTTGACTCCAGAAGCTCCAGGCTCTCCCAACAGCTGTCTGCTGGATTATGCTAACAGAGTCACTTGTTTATCCAAAACACCAGCATTTGTCCCTCCACTATGGTCTTTAAATCCAATTAACAGCACAGAAGCTGTATTATTTGTTTGATATCTCAGTTAAAATTATCCAAAAGGAATCAACACCACAAATACGGCCAAGAGATCAATACAGTGACTGGAATTAGCTGAGGTGAAGCCCAGCAGACTGCTTATGACCTTAATATAATTTGAACAAGTGAGTTGATAAAAAGTGATAAAAAAAATCTCCCACTGCACAGTTGTCATGAAGTGAGAAATTAGGTATAAAGACCAAACCTGTTTTTGTACCAGGCGGTAATCATGTTTATTTCTGCTCTAAAGTTGGACAGTTTAACACGGACTCGTATGGGGACTGACTTTTGGAGTCAGTCAAGTCATCAAGTGGCCATTCAAGGAAATGCAGTTTTTGGTACTTTGTCATTGGCTTCATTGCCTCTTGAACTAACCTTGATCATATCTGAGCCTTTACGCTTGCGCACTGACACAACACAACCGCACATACACATCGGGAGGTGGATGTGTACTTCCTGCCAAGAAGTAAGAGAGAAACAGAAACAGTGCAAATGCATCAGAGATTTTCTTATTGTGTTTTTTGTGGAAACAAAAAGAACAGGGAAATTCAGTGAAATTCTTACAGTAACAGATTACTTGTTTGAAGACGTAACTAAGTAACATATTGCAAAACTAACCTGTTAAACAAAAGAACTAGTCTGACTACTCCAATATGTGAATTTGTTACTGTGTTAACTCACAACACTGATAATGTCAGAAAAATTGGAATAACATTATTTTTCTAAACCTACAGGTAATTAAGGGAAAAAGAGGAGAAACCTATATGTTAACCTATAACACTTGGTTAGTTTCCCCAATTTCACACAATCCAATTTTTCCTATAACATGGGCTTATTAATGTGTAACAACCTATTCATTTTGAATCATATTATGAATAAAGTATCATGTAAATAATTGGGTAAAATTGCTAGTTATATGCTAGGTAACGCTGTACATAGCATTACTCTAAAAATGGTCTTTTTAATCTTTTGACTGTGGTGGATGCAATGGTGTCAAGTCACATGACCTAGTGTAACGTTCAAGGCTTTTGACTTGTGTTTACTATAGCAAAGCAAGCACTATATCAGACCTACCTTTTCTAGGAATGATCATTGAAAAGGTTGTTTTTAAGCAACTTAATGCTTTCTTGACACAAAGCAGTGTATTTAATCCTTTTTAAGTCTGAATTTCATCTCATAGCAAGACTGCAAAGACTGCATTACTAGAAAAGTGGATGGGGCTGTCAGGAACTGCACTTGATTTTTTCAAACCATACTTACAAGATGGGGACAACTTTGCTCCAACATCCAAGAAAATATGAATATGTAAATATTTTTCATTTCACAAGTTTAACTGCTGGACACAAGAGGTCTGCAATTTTACTGTTAAGTTCATTCTCAGTGTATCTGAGCTATGACTGTCGGTATGCTAAAGTTGTCAATAAATGTGTGGAGTTAAAAGTACAAAATTTGCCTTTCAATTGCAATTAAGTATAAACTCACAGAAAATAGAGAAATACTCAACTAAAGAACAAGTACCGCAAAACTGAACTTAAAGCTATGGTCTACGATGTGAAAGATTGATCATTATTATTAACATTATTTAGATGGTGGTTATGACCCAATAGTACGACCTACACAATGTGAAGAGCAAAAGGAACCAATTAAATCCATTCTCTCTAGCGCCTGCAAAACTGCAAAGAAATTGACCAATAGCAGCCATGCGGTCCGGATGGGAGTTTCTCCTTGCTCAAATTTGCACTCTCTCTCTCGGACCCTCCATCCAATCCCCTCGCTCACTCCCCTGCTCCTGGTCACGCCTCGTCCCTGCCTGGTGCAGACCGTCTGGCCCCCCTTGCTCGAGCTCGGCCCGTGGAAGTACCCGGAACCGGAGACTCGGGCATGCTATCAGGGGAACTCTAAAAAAGCAAAAATAACGACTTATATACAACAAGTAATCCCGATACACAAGCTTATGACATTACCTAATTCCTGCTGTAGTGACCGACATGACTGATATTGTAAGCTTTTCCCTTGTTATCCCAGTAACAGCGCTAACTTAGCTGTTGATAAAAAGTAACTTATTACGTAGCTGTAACGTGTAACGTAGCTGTAACATGCTAATGACGTCACGCTAGCTTGGCTGTGGAGCTTAGCTGTGGACATTGTAATAACTTACAAGATTTACGTTAGTTTCAACGTGCATTGTAGTAACTTTACCTGTGAATCTGACATCTTACTCCACATTCAAAGCTGGCGCCGTATTTGGTTTCTGCCGGCCGGCTTGTTGCTCTTGGTGCTTATTGCGGGAGGGGGTGTGTCGCGGGAGGCTCCGAGGGGAGGGCGATACGAGCTCGGAGGAGAGGGATTAAGGAGCACAGAGGGAAGGGGTGTGTGTGGGCGGGATGCTTTTTCAAATCTTTCTCAGAACGTAGACCATAGCTTTAAGCACAGTACAAAAGTAAATGTTACTTCTGTTGGAGAGGAGAAAGTGTGATGACTCGTGCTTATTGTACTGATGGAAAATTTTCATTATACTGTTTTTGCCATGTGAGCCACTATACTACAGGCACCATCACTTACCATTCATGATTTTTAACCTTTATTGGCAATCAGCTAATAAATCGGCTATTTGAACGCTGGATTTTATTTGAGAAGTGATGGTTTGTCTACCTTTATACAGAAGATTTACAAATTTGTCTTGTACCAGCAACTGTACCTTTGAAACACTACCTAAACCTATCTCCCTCTGTGCCTCTCTGTGCTGAAAAATACACACATCAAAAAAGCTGGTGTGAAAATTGTTTTAGGTTGTATTCATGGTAAATCCAATATGACATGAATGCATCATAAGTGGACCCTGCAGCTTTTCATCTGCTCACATTAGTGTGTCGCCTTTAGTTTTGAGGCTGCACTGATTGCCAGACATCAAAGTCGGGGTTCAAACACTCAGCCAAAAAGCCATGTGATGCTACCTGCCCGGACTCCATGCATCACAGGGCGCTGGCAGCTGAGTGAAGCGCTCATCAAAAGACAGGAGAAGCCTTCAGACATCATTAGTCTGGAGTGCTGTACGCTGTGTGAGTGTTTGGCTGTTCATGTGTGTATGAGCATGAGTTTTAGTGCTTTGTGTATGTAAGTGCAGACACGTCTTCATGTGTGCATCAGTCTTTTGTATGAGATGTTGAGGTTGTTAGAGACATGTTTCGGTGAGTGTGTGTCATTTAAGTGTATGTTTGTTTGCATGAAAGTTCATGGGTTGCTGTCATGTGTTTCATGTGTAACAATATTTAGTGTAGTGTGTATGCAAATATGTGCATTCTTAAAGGATAAATATGATTTTTAAAGGTGCAATTTGTAAGATATGGCCAGAATTTTAGGTTTAAACATTAGCTACCTAGTTTATTCTTGGAGATAAATGCAAGCGGCAAGTTTGCTAACAAGTCAACAAAATAAACTCACTAAATGTCAAGAAAGGAAATATTTTTACACCTATTTTCCTTACCAAACACAAAATTACACTGCCTGGCCAAAAAAAAGTCACCACCTGGATTTAACTAAGCAAATAGGTAAGAGCCTTCCATTGGATAACTACTGCAGTGATTAATGTGTTTCAGCTGGCAACAAGTTATTTAACCCTAACCGATGCAGTGAGTAGCTTCTCATTTCTTAAACATCCATGTCGGAAGACATATCCTGTGGTTGTGGAAAAGATGTTACTCTGTTTCAGAAGGGTCAAATTACTCGCCTGCATCAAGCAAAAAAAACAACTAAGGAGATAACTGAAACTAGTAAAAGTGGGTTAAGAACTGTCTGACGCATTATTAAAACCTGGAAGGATAGTGGTGAACCATCATCTTGGAGGAAGAAATGTGATCGGAAAAAAATCTTGAATGATTGTGATTGAAGATCACTTAAAGTTTGGTGAAATCAAATTGTAAAAAATCAACAGTAGAACTCACGGCTATGTTTAATAGTGAAAGTAAGAGCATTTCCACACACACAATGTGAAGAGAACTCAAGGGACTGGGACTAAACAGCTGTGTAGTCTTAAGAAAACCACTTGTCAGTGAGGCTAATGGGAAAGAAAGGTTTCGGTTTGCTAGGGAACATAAAGATTGGACTCTGGAGCAATAGAAAAAGGTCACATGTTCTGATGAGTCCAGATTTACCCTGTTCAAGAGTGATGGGCACATCAGGGTAAGAAGAGAAGCGGGTGAGGACAGCTGACTACCTGAATATACTGAATGACAGGGTTTTGCATCAATGGATTTTTTCTTCTCAGATGGCACGGGCATATTCCAAGATGACAATGCCACGATTCAAATTCAAATTGTGAAAGAGTGGTTCAGGGAGCATGAGACATTGTTTTCACACAAGGATTGGCCACCACAGAGTCCAGACCTCAACCCCATTGAGAATCTTTGGGATGTGCTGGAGAAGACTTTATGCAGCGACCCGACTCTCCCATTATCAATACAAGATCTTGGCAAAATATTAATGCAACCCTGGACAGAAATAAATGTTGTGACATATGCCACGGCAAATGTGTGCCATAATGAAAGCTAAAGGCGGTCTAACGAAATATTTGAGTGTGTGACTTTATTTTTGGCTGGGCAGTGTGGAACCTGAATTCAAATTCCTCTCTTTTACCAAATTGAAGTGAGCTTAACTGTCTTGTTGGTTCAGTCAAAATAAATCCTCAATTCACTGAGTAGGATGTGAAATGCAGTCCCAGTCTGTTGTCCAGCCATGTTCACTGGGAGGCTGCTGAGCCCAGGTGAGCTTTGCCCCCCATGGTGACTCCCCCCATCATCCAGGGTTGCGACAGGGGCAGATCCTGCGAGCTAATATGGCCACTTAGCTCCATGGCTTACTGAGCTACTTGCTAATGGCAGCTAGTCTCTACAGCCAAAGATGGCTGCAACAAAGAGTACACTGAGCAGCAGGTAGCAGTTATACTGCTTGCTTCCTATACTTTCAGTGCTACCTTCTACAGTATTTCAGTCATTTCTTACAATTTGCATCTTTAAGGACTTAAAGAAGAGCAAGTAGGTGGACCATGAATCTCTTGGGACATTCTGAAGACTGTGGTGGTCATAAGAAGGTGGTGGGTTTTGCAAAAGTTGTAAAACAGTTGAGTATAAAAAAGATGTATTGACAGGAGAATTTGAGTACAAACACCCCCCACCCCACCATCAGCCCACTGCCAATGTGCGCTCCACCGTTGCCCACCTACCAGCAAGATACCTAACACCATAATACATAATATACAATATACCAAACCTTTTTTTTGAGGCAGTTCGGTATATTGTTTTTTCGGTTTTGTCTGTAGCAGTAATGGATTCGTGAAACATTGCGATTAGCCTACTTGTAAAGGACATCAACATAGTGCATGTTGGTTTTTATTTACTATGTATTATTTTAGATATTTTATTTTGACACTTCCTGTTAAACAGGTGTATTTTATTTTGAAAGGGTTTGGTAAATGGAAAAGGAGCGAATGGACGGTAAATTGATTGAGGAAGGTAAACAAGCGTCATGGATATAAGGAAATTCACGGATAAAGGAAAATAACTACGGTGTTGAACTAAACTACAAGAGTGATTTATAAGCCCGGTTGAAAGTGGCAACAAGGTAAAGGCTTATGGTACATTTATGTTTGTGTTGAAATTTAAGTTCATTTTATGTAAAGTAAAGCTAAATGCCACAAGCTAATTATAGATGTATGGACTAATGGCTTTTTATTTGTTTTTATTTTAGCTCTTACGTTGTTGGTCATAAAGAATTGCTTTGAGGAATAAAATACTTCAGACCACCACCAGTAAAAGCTTCATTAATTTTAACTGGCGCTACACTACTATTTGCAACACACACACAGTAACTTTGATGAGTTAACAACACCGTCGGGTAAACTCAACGCCTTAATTTTACCTTTTCAATGCTGTTTGCATTGGCTGAGAACTATAGGGATGCAGGCAAAGAGCAGTGACAGCAAGCGGGCGAAGAGGGATCGGTTATCCAGCCACCCTAGCTTGCTTGAGGCACTGAATTGAATTGAACGTGCAAAGCATTTGGCTAGGAGGGGCAGGTGGGCGAGGGTGTTAAAATGTAGTGCTCTGATTGGCCAAAAGCTTTTCACTCCACTTACACGCAGATTGTTGTGGCTCAGCGGCAGACTTCATAGATTCAACTTCATAGATGGAACTTGCATAGAAACTGAAACCGGCGAACTGCGAGATGCAACAAAATGCGTACCTGGAGAGCAGCAATTCGTACAAGCGTACTTAAGGGTCAAAATTCGTGCTGAGTACGACAAATGCGTACATGTTGGCACGTCTGGTAATGAGAGGAAATCTACTGGTAGCACTGCCCAAAATCACACATGGATCGACCACAGGGCACAGCAAACAAAAGCTCTGAGCTCCCAGAAGGGTAGTTTGGCTTGAACTTAAAGACAGTGTCAATAATAATACATACAGATGATTACCTAGGTCGACAACTGAGTGCATTTTTAATGATCCACATTTTCTGTATGTAAGCAACAGGGGCTGGTGATGGAGGGATGATGACATCCTTGTCTTCATCTCCTTCTTCTTCATCTCCTTCTCTGATCAGATGATGATGTGACCTTTCCTGATGTGCTCCTCACCTCTCTTCTTCATCCCCTCCCCTTCTCAAACATTAGCTCCTTATTCTGCCCCTTTGCTCCGTCTTTCTCACCCTCAACTTCATCCTCTTCCTCTCCTCCATCTTCCTCTTCGTCTTCTCAGTGTCCCCCTCTTCCTCCTCTACTCTGTTTTGTGTCTCTCTTCGAAACGTCCTCTCTCCATTCTCTCGCTCTCCTTCTCCTCCTTCAGTCTGACCTCCCTCTTTCCTCTCCTTCCTCCTCTCTCTCTGTCTCCCTTCTTTGCCCTCTCTTCTCCCAGTGTCCCATCAGGCCGAGCCAACCTAATTAGGAGTGTTGTGCCTGTTAGAGGACTCAAACACCACTCCTGTTTATTGCAATTAGCACAGCCATTAACAAACACTTCACAACACCAAGGGGCGCCACGCTCTGCATTATTTATAAAGTGGGGAAGGGTGGAGGAGAGGGAGGAGAGAGGACGAAAGGGAGAGCAGGATGTAGCTTTTGTCTTGTACTCATGCTTCCTTTTCTCCTTTCCTTTCCTCTCCCCCTTTCACCTCACATTCTTCCTCTTATCCCTCCCAACCTCTCCTTTTCCATCCATCCCCCACTTCCCTGCCATCAGAGAGTAAACCATTAGTGTCCATACATGGATTTTTGGGAAACAAAGAAACAGACAGCAGGTCTTGTCATTTGTTCTGAATCACTGGTGCAACTGAGGCAAACAGAGAAATTCTGTTACTGCTTTACTTGCTTGTTTGACAGGGGATTCTCTTGGTTTTATTGTAGCTATGGTAAATCACGATGTAGTCTTATGTTTAATCTGGATAGAGGTTATGTACGGAAATAAACTTCTCTGATACTATTAAGCCAATGGTGGCTTTTTATTACATGATCTTCATCAGCTGTCATACTGTCATGATAGCCAACATGACCAAGTCCTCAAAGCCAGAACATCTTCAACTTTATGGGAACTGAGCTAGCTCTATCTGCTGTTGATCATGTGATATGATTGCAAGGTTACAAAGGCTATGTTCAGACTGCCAGTCCAAATGAGCTTTATCCAGATTGATTTTTGGAAGTCTGGATGACAAAAACCTAAATCAGATTTCTACAGATGCGTGTCAGTCCAGAGACTCTGGCTGTTCATATCAGATTTCAATCTTTTGGGTCACTTGCCGGTTGACACACGACTACTTGTGATAGAAGTACATAGAAAGCCAACACAGAGAACAACAGTCTGTGGAAAGACGCACTGAAATAAACTGTCTGCTCTGGCCATTGACAACATGATTGTTTGGACAGCAAGATGATGGTTCTCCATTCCTCAAGCTTCCATGTTGGAAAACCATGTCACCAGCATCCATAGTGACTGTCGCCAACATTTTTACCACAGCAACACATGCAGATAGGTTGCTGATGTCTGGACACCAAAATCCGATCACATACAAATAACAGTGCGGACACTCGGTCTTTCAGATGTGATTTGAGAAACCTGAATTATGATTGCTGTGTCTCAGGAGCGACAATGGAACTAGCCTGATATTGTTATAGTACCACAGAGCCGCTAAGTGGGCATTCTGCCCAGAAAGAGCCCTGTGAGGCAGTGTAGGAGGTTGTGTTCAGGGAGTTGATTAAGTTGGAGTAACATATTAATGTGTTTGAAGGCTTATCCAACCACAAAACACTGTGCAGAGGGTTTATAAAACTCGCAGACTAGATTGTACAACTTTGGAAAGTTATCCTGCAGCAACTATTTCAACTTCTGTCATGGGACGAAACACCTCCATTGCGACACCCCTCCATTCCGAAACACCCCCACTCCAAAACACCGCTGTTCCGAATCCGACTTTCCAATTACTTCCCAATAGGGTTAGGGTTAGGGTTAGGGTCAGGGGTTCCCCAATAGCCTTTTCGGAATAGCGGGGACTTTAGAAAAAATGGGAAACCACGCCATTACGAAGAATGGAAGTCTATTTTCGGAACAGCGGGGTTTCGGAAAGGCGGGGTGTAACCTTCCGTCGTTACAATCAAAGAGTTAACAGTAGATATTTGGCATTCAAGTTATAAAGTAATCCAGCAGAATGTCAATGCAGCATCTTGCCAAAAGACATTCTGGCAAATGTTAAAGCTGGTTAAGGTGTCTTTGCTGGATGACCCCGCGTTTTTTTGGTTTGGCAGCATTAGGCAGGAAGTTGGGATGAATGGATGGGTCAACCAAATATATGTATTTAACATCTTGCATCTTGTAAGCAACAGTCCTGCTTAGTTGATTTTAATCATGACCACCATCTTTTCTTAAAGTTAAGTAGTTTCTCCTTCGAACTTGTCAATGATTATTCACCTTAATTAAGTGTTTTTTTAGCCATGCATGGCTCTAGGAGGGACAAACACTTTGTGTAACCTTTAACCTTTCTTCTAATGCCACCACCTGTTTTTAGCATGTTAGTATTGTCATTGTGAAAATGTTAGCATGATGACATTAGCATGTATGTAGTTTAAAGTACAGGCACTGACAAATTATTATGTCCTCCTTGTAGAAACAACTGATCAAAAAAAACCCTGGATCATTTCTGAAGACAATGACAAATTACCTGTTTTGTTATTTAGTTTGAAAGACATGTTGAGCTAGCCATTGACTTGATGCTCCAACACATGTGTGGTGTACCTAAGAGGTTTTTGTCAATAATTAGCTCACATACCTGTCAGTGACAGACACAGGCTCTTTAAAAATTTTGCCTTCAAAAATCTTTGAAAAATATCCATGAATTTCAGAATATCTTAGTAATTGGTATGTCACCCCTCTGCTTGAATGACAGCATGCACTGGAGCTGGCATGGACTCCACAAGTTTGTGAGAAACCTGATGACTCATGTTACCACACCATGATTTGACAGTGTTTCACAAAGCCTCTTGTAATGTCACAGAATGCTTGGCTTTCTCATTCTTCAAGTGCTCCCATAAATGTTCAATGATTGTTCATGATTTTGCTAACCTGGGGCCTTGTTTATAATCTGATCATCTGTGCATGTTTCTTGACCTGTTGAACTTTGTTGTAATATCGTCATACCATGTTACTTGATCTCAGTTGTCCACTTTGGGATTACAGTGTAAATATTACAAATGATTGCCAAAACTAAAAAAATAGTAAACAAGTTGGACAAATCCATCCACACCAAAGATCTCTATTTACCCAAAAGATGTATGTCTCTCTTACTGCAAAGCATGTGTCTTGGATAGTTATACTGTACTATTGAGATGAGGGTTATATGGAAGTGGATGGTGCAACATAGCTAACTTCCTTTGTTGAGTACTCTCTGGACCCTGAAAGTCAGCACTGTCAAATTAATTTACATGTCAATGTTCACTTAAAACTGGGGTTGGTAAGTTGGAAAAACCATCATGCCCAGGCTAGATTTTAAAAGTATCCAGCCAGTAAACCTGCCCCCTGCACTCAGGCCTCTCTCCAAAGCCACTCCCCCCAAACCATGAACCCACAGTGTCTGATGACTGCTGAATACCGCCGACGGAGTCCGAGTCCTCACTAGCGGTGGGAAGAAGAGTACCAGTGCATTGTTTTCTAACTACAGGTAGCTACCTCATGTCTCATTTCCTTGTAAGTAAACACCTAATATTATCATATTGAACGTAAACAACCAACATAGCCATTGGTAGCACTGATAGCTGTTAAGCTAGCTTTGTTAGCATTTAGAAATTGTTTTGGAAGTGTATTTTGATGTTGTAACTCATTGCTGGTTGGCTAGCAGCAGCTGGCTATGGTAATGTTAGATATGGCAAAGCTAAAACATCAAGATTAGTGGTGGGTCTGCTACACGTTTTTTTTTTTCTGGTTACCCTCAGTGATTCACAGACAAACGGGAATATTGTATTGGACTCATGATAATACGATGTTTTGCATGTTGGAACTTCTGGGGACATCTGTACAGTTCTGTCCAGGAGTGTCTAAAGTATTGACCATTGAAAGTGTATATGTTCACAGTATGCTGAGGACAGTCAAGCTCTGTTCCATAAAAATATCTAATCATGTTGCTCATCTGTTGCTTTATAGGCCAGAATTCAAGGGTTATATTTGGAGCAATCACATCAAGTGCTGAAATCTGCCTGACACCTATTTATTTCTCGTTCTGTATTTATTCCTTGTTTTGCAGTATCTCTAACTTGTTTGAATAAAGTCTGATGATGAATGATGAATGCCTTTTCTTTACACTTCCAGCATAAACAACCATCCCATTACAGTTCTTACACAACTGAATTAGGTAAAGGTTTGGAACACATGTAAATAAATAACACAACAAAAATAGTATACCTTTTATCATTTACACAATATACAGTACTGGCATAAACAGCTGTATACAGGAAGGACATCCAGAGGTTTCTTGACTGATTATAAACACAGGTCAGTGTTGGCCAACAGGTTAGGGCTGCTGATGTCGGTGCTGTCTCAATCCTCTACTGTTTTGGCAGTGACTGTCCTGTAGAAAGAATAGCACAATTACTTATCTGACAGTAAATACAGCTTTTCAAGGACCTTGAAATTACTTTTAATTTATTATAACATCACAACTTTGGAAGCATTTTGTATAGTGACAAATATTCCTGACATCAACTAGAAACAGCCCATGTTGCATCAGAATTGTGCCATTTACAGTCATTTCGTATTTACCAATTCTACCTTTTGGGGGGTTAGCGAAATTTCACTTTCAGAGTAATTTACATAGTTTCATGTTTTTTATTATTTTTACTATGCATCTTGACAGTAGTGTGTACAAGCTCTACTTTCTGGAGTTTTTCTTGTACACCTTGGAGTACCTGGCGTAAGAGAAAGGAGTTCCAGCTTAATGAAACTTTTAGATTACTTTCCAAGTTACCTGTCCAACTCCTCATCTCCTGTGACTGAGAAGACATTATCTCTGCAAAAATGATAATACTTACAGAAAACTGGATAAGGATGGAGAACTAAACGTTTTTACAGGACATAAAGTATATTTCAATGTGTTAAAAGGACATAAAGTTGCATCTGGATGAGTTTATGAGGCATAAAAATGTTTTTTGATTCTCTCAAAGACATCACAGGAATATTGCTATGTAAAAAAAGTAAAAATAGAAGTCTGGGGTTAGGTGGGTGATGGGAAGCTTATGTGATGGGTGGCAAGTGAACTGACACTTTGAAGGCTGGAAGTTGATGCATCCCTCTCATAAGTATAGGACACAGAAATAGGCTACATCAGCACATTTGTAAAACGTCCAGTTCAAAGTCAATATGAATGAATAAATACCATCTCACAACATCTGCTTACAACTACAATGCAAATGTGGCACCCTGGACATTTTATTAGTTTAGATTATGTCCAGAACTAGTATTTTGTTAGTTCTTGTAATTAACTTGGTCCCCCCCACCATTATTTTTCTGATTAATCTAATTTAAAATGCCTTGTGTCACTACTAAAAACAGGGTGAACTCACCTGCTTCACCTTAAGTGCCTGTAGAGCAATACCCGTTTTCGCCAGTAGGTGTCAGTATAGGCTTTGCAGTGTGAGTGACTGGCGCTTTAATCCTTGCAAACGAGGAAGTAAGCCCAATTGTAACACAGGACAGTCAAGATAGCAGCAAGGAGAGCCTATACTTACTCAAGACTGTCTTCTTTTGTATTTGCAGTATTGTTCTGTGCAATAAAGCCACTGGCACCTGGATGGACACTGTCATCATTGTGCGAGTGTATAACACAAACTATATTTACAGATATATGTAATCTTCCCAGGACTTCTGAACAGTGGACTTGGCCTTTCACACATGTAGCACACAAGCATTAGTCCGCCCCTCACGAACAGCTCATCTGGCTAATGTCCAAACATCCAAGGGTAGCAGTGCATGTGTGAACACTGCTATATGGATTAGATCCACAGTACGTGTAAACATTGGCCTGCGTGTAAACGGTAACGTTACATGTAAATATGTTTCGTACAACAGTAGTCTATCATAGCTAGCTAGCTAACGTTGGCCACAAACTGACGATGCTAACGATGTTAGTGTTGGGCTAATACATACGACAGCAACATAAGGAGCTAACGTTAGCTACGTTGACTACATAATGCAGAGTAATAATACATTTCCCCCAACCGGACCAAACCAGCTCATTACCTGTCCAACAGTCAGCGCAGGGTGGGCAGGTAAGGACAGATTGATAGACAGGTAGGCTGTCCATACAATATCTTCGGGCCGCTACAATTGATTGGATGAAGTTATTACAGCCCTGTCGCTGCCACAGACCATGGATTTTTTTCCTTTTTTTCCCCAAAGCATTTTATATTTTGACTGCTGTCTGGATGTTAAGAGATTTTCTATAAATATAATAAAAAATGCTTCTGAACAGAATTACCAACCCTAGCTTTAAGTTTTCCTCTTCCTGGGCCCCGTGAGGAAATCTGCTGATCTGCTGGCCCTTTAGCTGACTAAGTATCACTGTAGGGAAAGGTATGCACATATCATGAAAAAAGAAATGAAAAATATCAAATGAAATTATTGCATATTATAACCATAACATCATAATTATCCAGAACATAAGTGCTGAAATCAAGAAAACACATGAAACGGTTTCAAAATTAGCCCAGAAACTAGTGTTGGGTACCAAATTCCGTACTTTTAAGGGTAATGACCAAATCGGTACATCGGGTTAGGGTTAGGGTTAGGTTATGTAGTTTGCACAGAGTGATGTGGACACAGCTGATGATGTTCCTTCATCATGTGTATGAATATCGACACATTTTACTCGTATGATACAGGTGCTCATAAAAAGTACATGATCTGTACCGGATACTTGTCTCAGCCAAGTGCAATTTCCCTTAATTGACTGACTTCCTGTGCATAGTGACACTGCCTGCCGTGCTCAGATTATGAAAAGTAATATATTTTTAATATATTATATTTTTAAGAAAACATATTTAAGGAGCATTTTACCTCACAAAAAAGCATGAGCATTATTAGAATCTTTTAAAATACTTCTTTTTTTTTTTACTAGAGACATCTGGTGGGCCAAATTGAACCTTAAGGCAGGCCAGCTGCACTTTGGCAGACCTGGTCTATATTATAGTATATAAGGCATGTGAAATGTTCATTTGGTCCACTTCCTGATAGTGGCTATGGCTGGCCCAGGCACACAGCTGATAAACTGGGGTCTGCTACTCTGCTGGAATGCTAAAATGCAGCAGATGAGATGGAGGAACCTTTATCAGTCATCGCTGTGGGCTCTAGGTTCCACTTCACTGTTCTCTATGAGCTCAGAGGGCAATGGAGCATCTAGAAAGACTGAATGATCCACATAAACCCCAGTTACAGAGTTAACGTGGGTCATGGGTGCAGTAAGCCTCAGCACATCACTCACTGAAATCACTCCCAAAAGTCACTTGCCCGTAGTTATAAGCATATAAATTGTCCTGATAACAATGGCCAGGCCTATTAACTGAAGGATCCAAGTGAAGTGAACTCTGTGCCACTGGACAAAACTGAGATGCCCTTATTTGATTATTGGTCCCAAAATTAGAAATTGTCTTTCACACACATTGAGACGCTGACAAACATACAAATAGCTGCCTGTCACTCTAATTATTGGCTTTGCAAAAAATGAGAGAAAATACGAAAATGAGAATAAAAAACAAACACAGCTCACAGTGACATTTTCCAAATGTCCAGCTGGCAAAATAAATGAAAGTAAGAAGTTGATAAAAATGTTGATACACTCGTCTTTCACTTTCATTCATCACACAGCAGTGAGAGTTACAAGCATAAACAATTGCTTAGTAGAAGTTTTACCTTGCATTTTGCCACTCATATGGCAAACAGGCTGCTCTAACCTCTGATTAGTGAGGTTGTAAGCAGTCTGAGACAAACACCAGCCAAAGTGTGCCCGCCCTGCCTCCAAGCAGCATGACCAGCCGGTGGCAACCCCTCGTCTCTCCCTCAAAAAAGCCTATGTGTTTATTGTGAGACTCATGTCTTTGCAGGAGAGCTGAGAGAGAGAGATGTTTTCTCTCCTGCATCCCTGTTTGTACTTTCAAACATGGGTCATTCCACGCTAACTCATCCAAAATCCAGAAGTTTTCATAGTTCATGTCATGGATTTTCTCTAAAAATCCATGGAAGTTTGGCCCTCTGAGCTAAATTTCATCATTTGTTTGTATGTGTATTCTGAGCCTCACCGATCGCTTATTTTTCACTGGATTGGGTTGAATTTTGTCCTGAACATCCAAAAGAACCTAAGGAAATGACAAAAAATTCATTTACATAGTTGTTGCTGAATGGTTACAGCAATTAAATTACCAACATTAAGTCATATTTTAGTGAATGAAGAATCATCCATTTTCAAAAATTCACAATTGTCACTGTCTTTCAACCAAATTTTGGTTCTGTGTCGTAGTAGTGCCACCAGTCTTGCTAAATATAGCTTCAGGGGCTGAAAAACACACTTTTTGGGTGATTTTGACTGTAGATTTACCTCTGAAGTAGAGGTCTTCGGAAAAACCTGACTGCCCGAAAACCCAAGGTTCCGACCAGACCCGGCTCGGGTTTTGGGTCCATTCACAAGAAGTGACTCCCGGGCCGGTTTGGAACCGGGAGAGTTTGTCTCGGGCCTCTTATAGTGAAAGGCCGGGTTATACAGTACTCGAGAGGACCCGGCGATTGGCGGTCACAGCTGTGTGGACTGTAGTTTGTTCAGTAAAAAAAAATACATTTGAACTAGACTGTTGTCCCCTGATGATGGATAATTTGTATGTCATTTTCACAAAACTCTCGCCACAAGAGGGCACTAAATGATTGACTCATGACTGTCACATTCTGATGATGACGTCAAAGGTGAAAGTTCAAGCAAAAGTTAGAGCCTAGGTCAGGACTCGGGCAGTTAAAAGATTGTTTATTAACGTAACGTTTTGGTTAATGGTTCAAAATGGTTAAACAATCGAGTTGCCATAGCGTGTTGTTACCGGTATGCTCTGCAAAGCACAATGGAAACTCCAAAGTTATAACGTTAATTAAACAAGAGAAAATGTGTTCTACTGACTGGTGGATTAGCGTTAGCAATGGCTAAGAAGAAGGATTACAGTATGACCATCTAAACAAGAAAATGATGACGTGGATTTATTTTTGTTTACATCACGTTATGGCCAGGGGGGCTGGCAGTGCCCGCAGCAGGAACCAGGTAGAAGAAGACTATGTTTAGGTAAGAAACAGAAAGTAATAAAAACAAGTCTTATTTAACGCTAGACAACTTGTATTAAATCGTAAAGCAACTCGGGCATTTCGGGTCCACGGGTTTTTTAGTGTACGGGGCTGGTATGTCACGGTTCTATTTGGAGCCGGTTCCGACATATCTCGGTGCTGCTTGGGTTCAGAACTCAGATTTACAATAATAGCTCGGGGCCAGTCGGCTCCGGGTACAATTTTCACAGGTCCATTTGGGTTCGGGTCCGTCAAATTGGACCCGTGAAGACCTCTACTCTGAAGAATTACTTTAATTTCACTGAAACTTAATATTCCTTGCATATAAATTATATAAAATATTTTAATTAAAAATAATTTAGATTATGCCTTCATTGTTTATAATTTTTTTGAAATTAGCTAATTTTTCGTACTTTTCATTGGCTGTAAAATTACATTGAGTGGTTATAATTCATTGGTAGATATTTGTATTGTGTTGACTTCAAAGGTTTCTATCTTTGTGATACCAGTCGCCAGTGCCGGCCCAAGCAATAAGCGAATTAAGCGGCTGCTTAGAAAAAAAACAGAGAGGGGAAAAAAAACAACTGTTTCCATTAATATTACAGTAATCTATCATAAACATTCACTTACAATAACGTTAGTTAAATAGATGTGTCAAACGAGCCTTCATTTCAGTCAAGGTATGGTGTGCTAACATCAGCTAGCTAGCTAGTTTGATGGCTGTAGCTTTAATCCAACATTAGCTAACAAAATGTACCAGTAGCTACATTTCCCTTCGGAGAATGCAGCTAGGAGAATTTAAAATATCAAAGCCTTTTAGGATGTTTTAACAACACACAAACTTTCCTGCTTGTTAGCCAGCTTATGTTGTATGTAGGGCTGCACCTAACGATAATTTTTTTATTGATAAATCTATCGATTATATTTTGGATAAATCAATTAATCTTTCGATTATTTTGGGGATTAATCAAACTTTTATTATTTTTTAAACACAGCAATGATCTGCCTCATCCTGGTTGTTAACTGTTATTTTTGACAAGGACAAACAATCACTAGTAGGTCCAGCAAGCTAGTAGTATAACAACATAGCAGCTTTGTCTTTCTGCAAACTGATCAGCGGGGGTCCCAACACATCACTCTCATGGACCATAGTGTGACACTACCACACTGCTGCACCAAGGTGCGGTGTTTTGCCACACTGCTCTATCCAATATGAATCCAGCTGCCCCGGGATGCTTCGAGCATGGCAGCGGTGCTGCTTACATCCTCTGTGTCGACACACGTCACGTAAATTGACGTATTTACGTAACCGATTATATTGACGCGTTGCACCAGCCCTAGTTGTATGTAAACCATAGACATTTGCATTTTGCTTACATTTGACGTACTTTCATTATTTTTATGTTAGAAAGAATTTATTTGTAGTTGACTATTCTGCACTTTTGCACATTTCATATTGAAATAGTGTTTACAGTAATTGCATTGTCTCCTGGTTTATTACTTTCCAGCTCACCAGTAAGCGATGATAATGGTTGTGTTAGATGTACAATGGACAAACAATGGAGCATGGACAATATGTAGTTAATTTTGGTGGTGCTGAAATGGGTGGTGCGTTTAGCTGGGGGCGGGGGGGCCCAAATCAAATTCTGCTTAGGGCCCCATAAAGCCTGCAGACGTTTCTGTACTTCTGTCTACTAGGCATCTGTAAATTTTGGATATTAAATCCCTCCCTAAACAGTTCACGTTCATTAATTTTTCTATGGTAGACATTTCGGGGATGTATAATGTTTGATTTTGGTGTGTTCTAATGAAATTTCTCAACTGTAGGTATTTAAAAAAATGATTGCGGGGTATGTTAAATTTATCAACCATTTCTCCAAATGTCATCAGCACCTTTTGAGAGTTGTAAAGGTCTCCTATTTTTCCCAGCCCCTTAGTAGCCCAAGATTTAAATCCCCCGTCTGTTTTACCTGGAGGGAAGGAGTCATTTCCCCATGTCAGGCTGAAGACAGAGAGAGAGGGCATTTCTCTCAGATCTTTTTTTAACTTGATGCCAAACTACAATCATATTTTCCACAATAGGGTTTTTTGTATTCTTTCTAAGGATTTTTGTTCTTGCTGAGTACAGGTATACTGGGAGAGGCAGACTTAGCTGGAGTTCCTCCATTTCCTTCCAGGGAGGAGCATCTCTTTCTGTGAAGTAGAACAACAGTGTTCTTAATTGAGCTGCCCAATAGTACCAGAGAGGATTGGGACATTTGAGTCCCCCTCTGTCATAAGGTAAGTACAATAGTGACAGTCGTGTCTGGGGACGTCTATTATTCCACAAAAATCTAACAAACAATCTTTTAAGTTGAGTGAACAGGTTAGGAAGTGGAAGATTTTGAAACAGATACAATAGTTTGGGCAGTATATTAATTTTGAGGACATTTATTTTTCCTATTAGTGACATTGGTATGGGTGTCCACCTTTCCAGTAGCTTTGAAATTTCTTGCAGTACTGGTTCATAATTACTGGCTACAATATATTTAAGTTGTGGGACAATTTGGATGCCTAGATACATAAAACAATCCACCATTTTAAACTGTGTGGCTATTTTAGGAGGACTTTTACTTTCCAATTTATTTAAAAACATTATTGATGATTTTGATTTGTTTAATTTATATCCTGAGATTTTTCCAAATACATCAAGGAGTTCTAATAATTCAGGAATGGATTTTTCCATCTTTTTAAGAAACATTATTACGTCATCCGCAAATAGAGCCAGACGTGTTCTTGTTGTCCAAATGATATGCCTGTTATATTTTGGTGTGTTCCTACCGCTATTGCCAGTGGTTCTATAGCCATAATGAACAGCAGGGGGGGATAGGGGATCCCCTTGTCTACATCCTCTTCGTATCTTAAAGGGGACATATTATGCAAAACTCACTTTTTCCTTGCTTTAGTATGTATATTTGCGTATCCGGACTGCCTCCCCACCCCTTAAGCATGATTTTTCGACAACTAAGTCAATGTTTCGTAAACTACCAGAGTCAGGGATTGGGTCTCTAAACGAGCCGTTTGGATTTCGACCGGATTGTGACGTCACAATCCGGTCTTTTGCATACTCCAGTCCTCGCGCTGGCTATCTCCTCCCACACTTCGCCAGCTACCTGGACGAGGATCCGCCATTTTCTCGTTCTTGCTTAACTTGTACGCGACAGCCTTACCGCTACCATGTACAACCCGAAAGCCGAGCACTGCTGCTCTGTCGTCGGATGCACGGATCCTCCTGTTTCGCTACATGGCCTCCCTACCAAAGAGGATATCAGAGCGAAGCTGCTACATTTTATTTATCAGGGAAACGTCCCAGCTTCAGTGAGCAAAAGCGTTACGGTCTGTGCCAGTCACTTCACGCCGGACTGCTTCAGCAACCAGGTCAGGACTGGACGCTGGACTGGCAACAAGATTGTCCCTTAAAAGATGGATCCATACCCACTGTCAATGATGGAGCTGTAAGTATTTAAAAAACAGCGTAGTTTGTGTTTGTGCCGTTTAGCACATGAGCTAACGCTAACGCTAACCGTCGATGTAAATATGAGGCTGAACTAACGTGAAGTTATCAACGTTGGGCTTACTGGCCGTAGTATTCACGATAATGTTAATGTTACCAAACGTTAATTTGTCATATCAGCACTCTTTTAAAACATGACAGTGAATTGAGAAAATGAATTAGGATATTGAGATTTTATCGCTTCTAACCGGCCGGTGAACCACTGCTCGGCCGTGAACAAGCAGAGGAGATTGTATGAAATCGTCTCGGTTGTTAGCGGACGGTGAGCTACTGTTCCTCCGTGAACACGCAGAGGAGACGGGGTGAAATGTCTCGGTTGTTAGCGGACGGTGAGCTGCTGTTCCTCCGTGAACACGCAGAGGAGACGGGGTGAAATGTCTCGGTTGTTAGCGGACGGTGAGCTACGTTAATTCATTAGCATGTTGTGCTAAAGGACAGTGACCTGCACGTTACCTGCAGTAAAGCAATCACTACTTTGTTTTGGAGCCAGAGACAGGGGTTAGCTGCTACATGTCTGCTGTGCTACTATCAGTTATATGCAGGCATGGACACAGAAAAGTTGCTTCGCAAATGTGTATAGCTCGTTGCCATGGTCACGCGATGCTGTCCTCACGTCTTCTGCACGGCAGGAAGAGGTGGGCGGCGCACGCAGTAGCTCATTAGCATTAAAGGGAAAGGCACTCAAACCGGCCGCTTAGAGCAGGGCTGTGAAACTGGCGTGTAAACACCCCTGCTGTGCTCAATCCTTCGGTTTTTTCGACCAAAGCATGTTACTGTCATTCCATTTAGACATCAAGGAACCATGTCAACTAGCAGAAATGAGCATAATATGTCACCTTTAATAGTTTTGGATATATTACGATTAGTCATGATTTCAGCATATGGTTCTGTGTAAAGTAGTTTTATCCATTAATTAAAGTTTTCTCCAAAGCCAAAACGTGTGAGGATTTCAAATAAATAGAGCCATTCCACTCTGTCGAAAGCTTTTTTAGCGTCTAGTGACAGTAATGCTGTATCTGCTGAATCCGTGTATCATTCGTTCATTCGTTTTTCAAAATAAAACCAAAAATAAGAAAACGAAAAAACAATTCCTTTTCTCAGTATTCGTTTCCTAAACTAAAATGAAAAAACGGATAACGACTCGTTTTTTTCAGTTTTCGATTTTATGCTCAAATGAATAATGGAAAAAACGGATAACGAGCGTTTCCCGTTTCATGTTGCAAGCATTTGACTGCGGTCAAGCCAGCCGTGGTTCGCGTTCGCTTGGTCAAATCAGCCGCACGTTGTTTTCTAGTGCGCGAATATACGGACATTTACGGTAATCGTAAAGACACCGCTCTAAAGAGCTGCTGGTAGTGACAGTGGGGCGGACTGAAGTCACACAGTCAGACCCGTGAAAATTACGATACTTTTTCAGTAATTATTCCTGGTAATATACTGAAGGTATCACGGAGGTTTGCGTACGGATTTCAAAGTAAAGGACGAAAGTCAAAACGTAAGGAAATTTCACCCAACTTTTACGTGGAATAAAAAGCTTATTTTCCATCAGCATACTGCTGAACTTAGTACTCCCCAGACTACCTTCATGCATAATATCAAGTACTTTTACTGTGTACTTTTTGAGTAATCCTCTGTCAAAGTCCTTAACAGAGGACGAGAATAAGGACAATTTGCCCAACTTTGACAGGGAATAAAAAGGTTATTTTCCATAAGTAGTCTATGATTCTTATACTGCTGAACTTAGTACTTCCTAGACTACTTGCATGCATGATATCAAGTACTTTTACTGTGTACTTTTTGAGTAATCCTCTGTCAAAGTCCTTAACAGAGGACATGATGAGCACAAGGGTAAGACAGTGCTGCTAGCAAGACTAGTTGAGAGCAAGCTGGGTCCTGTGGAGTACCAAAGATTTCAAACAAATGTTTTTGGCTTTTGATGTTGAACTTACTTAGGGTTGCTTTGGTGTTACAAAAAACACACACAAACACAAGCATCTCTTAAATTAGAATGATCTATTTCACATCTATAATACTACTTACATGTTAACCTTTTTATTCCACATCAAAGTTGGGTGAAATGTGCTCATCATGTCCTCTGTTAAGGACTTTGACAGAGGATTACTCAAAAAGTACACAGTACAAGTACTTGATATCATGCATGCAAGTAGTCTAGGAAGTACTAAGTTCAGCAGTATAAGAATCATAGACTACTTATGGAAAATAACCTTTTTATTCCCTGTCAAAGTTGGGCAAATTGTCCTTATTCTCGTCCTCTGTTAAGGACTTTGACAGAGGATTACTCAAAAAGTACACAGTAAAAGTACTTGATATTATGCATGAAGGTAGTCTGGGGAGTACTAAGTTCAGCAGTATGCTGATGGAAAATAAGCTTTTTATTCCACGTAAAAGTTGGGTGAAATATCCTTACGTTTTGACTTTCGTCCTTTACTTTGAAATCCGTACGCAAACCTCCGTGATACCTTCAGTATATTACCAGGAATAATTACTGAAAAAGTATCGTAATTTTCACGGGTCTGACTGTGTGACTTCAGTCCGCCCCACTGTCACTACCAGCAGCTCTTTAGAGCGGTGTCTTTACGATTACCGTAAATGTCCGTATATTCGCGCACTAGAAAACAACGTGCGGCTGATTTGACCAAGCGAACGCGAACCACGGCTGGCTTGACCGCAGTCAAATGCTTGCAACATGAAACGGGAAACGCTCGTTATCCGTTTTTTCCATTATTCATTTGAGCATAAAATCGAAAACTGAAAAAAACGAGTCGTTATCCGTTTTTTCATTTTAGTTTAGGAAACGAATACTGAGAAAAGGAATTGTTTTTTCGTTTTCTTATTTTTGGTTTTATTTTGAAAAACGAATGAACGAATGATACACGGATTCTGCTGCTCCTCTTTTCTCAAATAATATATTTAGAATTCTCCTAACATTATGGAAGCCTTGCCTACCTTGTACAAAGCCATTTTGATCTTTGTCAATAATATTCGGAATTATTTTCTCCAGTCTTCTGGCTATTATTTTACTCAAAAATTTTAAATCCACATTTAGAAGACTAATTGGCCTAAAGTTTTCACATTTGTTATTTGGTTTGCCCGGTGTTGGCAACAAAGTAATTAGTGCTCCCCTTAAAGATGTTGGAAGGATTCCATTGATAAAAGATTCCTTAAACATTTCTAATAATTCTGGCATCAATCTATGTTTGAACATTTTATAAACCTCAATTGGTATCCCATCTGGCCCAGGGGTTTTCCCTCCTTTGATACTGTCAATGGCCATAGATAGTTCCACTAAAGTTATATCTTTCTCTAGTTCTTCCTTAATTACTTCTGATATCTTGGGAATGTGGATGTTGTCCAGGAAATTATTCATTTCAGATGTATTGGGACCTATTTCTGAACTATAAAGCTTTTCGTAAAATTTTTTGAAGTTTTCATTTATTTCAATAGGGTCGACAATATCTTCGTCATTATCGTTTTGTAATGAGGTTATAAGTCTTTCATTCTGAAGTTGTTTAATGCGCCATGCCAGCACTCTGCCAGGCTTTTCTCCTTGATCATAAAATGTCAGTTTAAGCCGTAGTAAGCTTGATAAAGCTCTTGTTGTGGATATTTCATTATATTGCGTTCTCAACAGGAGTAATCTTTGGTGGGCATCTTGAGAACCTGACTGGTAGTATTAGTCTTCTAATTTATTTAATTCTGTTTCTAATGATTTTGTCTTCTTGTAGGCTTCTTTGGCTTTAGAGCTAGTAATGTTAATTATTTGTCCCCTAATAAAGGCCTTAGGCCTTCCCATCTGATACTCCCTGAAATTTCTATCGTATTTGTTTCAAAATAGTATTTAATCTGTTCATCTAAGAAAGTAACAAAGCCAGTATCTGCCAACCATTTTGTTTTAAATCTCCATTTGGGAATATCACTAGGTAAATTGGGATCATAATAGACTAAGGAGTTTGGGGCGTGATCTGACAGGAGTATGGCGTCATAGGAAACCTCCTGTATTCTACATTTTAGTAGTGTTGAAACCAGAAAGAAATCTATGCGAGAATATGATTGGTGTGTACCGGAGAAACATGAATATTGTTTCCCATTGGAATTATCTTCCCTCCAAACATCAATTAGACTCATTTCTTTCATGAAATGATGAATTACACCCCTGCTTCTCAGATGTGACTGGTCCACTCCCGAACTTTTGTCCTTCCGTGGATCTAAGGTGCACTTAAAATCACCTGCCATAATAAAAGCACCATATAAAGAAGCACTAGTAAGAAAAAGGTTTTGGAAAAATGTGGGTTCGTCTGCATTTGGAGCATATACATTTATCAGAATTTATTGTTCCCTGAGAATCCTCCCCTGAATAATCAAGTATCGCCCTACGTTATCTTTGATGACGTTATGAATTTGTAGTGGAATAGAGTCATGGATCAAAGTCATGACACCCCTTGCCTGAGAGGTAAAGGGAGCTGACAGAATTTTACCTCCTCACCTCCTCCTCCTCACTTTAAGCTCATCATCATGTGTTAGGTGGGTTTCTTGAAGGAATACTATATTAGACTGTAATATTTTAATGCTTGCTTGAACTTTCTTGTTTTTTGTAGCCCTCTGCAGTTCCAGGATGTAATTCTAACCTTAAGATCGACAGACATATGGACCAACTGTTTTGAATCTTCCTAACACTTTCAGTAATTTCAGACCAAACAATAGAAAAAGAACAAAAAACAAAATTATTCCCCTCGGCCATCATTAATCCACCTGAATGTTACCCCGTCAGGTGTTCCCCACCTTCATATACTGGACCTCCAGAAAGCAAAGAGCTGGTCCATACAGTGTGAGGATCAGTATAGCCATGCTGATGTAAAAATCAAAAAATAAAAACAACAAACAGAATAAGCGTAACTACTCTGCTATTGCGATTCAGAAAATTATTTTAAAGCAACCCAGCAACGAAAAACACTTCCACATTTGCTTAATTAAACAGTTCATATTAAACCAGAGAATTGTTCCTTATCATAGACCAGGGATGGAGAGCGATCAGAACTCAGTGTAACAACTTAACTAACTTTCACTGTACTCTCCGCTCCTGTCTACACTGTATCAAAATATCAGAACAATGTTCCATCAGTAGTTTTAGATTACATTTCCGACGGTGTCATCTGTTCATCAATACCTCCGTCCGGATGATTATCCGACTGGATCTTCTTAACAAACCATTGGGCTTCGACGGCGCTGTTGAAGATGAGTGAGTGCTCCTTGTAGGTAACAATAAGCCGGGCAGGAAGGATCGTATCGAAATCGGAGCCCCAGTGACAGTCACATTGTCTTCTGTTGTTGAGATTCTCGTCTCCGCCTGTGTGAGTCTTTCCGAGCAATCTGTAATGTCTCTCCTTACATTTTCAATCGCGGACATGATGTCATCGAATTTGGACGAGAACTCAGTCTTCATGGTGTTAATAGCTGCCAATATTGTTGTCAAAGAGGTACCGGACTCTTCCCTGGCAGTAGTAGTGTCTCCCTCCGGCTGTTTCTCGGGGCTAGCACTAGCAGCGGGGCCAGTGCTAACGCTAGCTTCCATGGTCTCGTTGTTAGCGGTGAGCTTGGCCTTGGCAGTTGAAGTTGTGAAATTAGTCAGGTCAGTTTGTTGTGTCCAGCTGCGATTTGTCTTCCTTTGTTTCATCGGTATTTTCTTGAACCTTGATGTTGCAGTTGGGCTGAATGACGCATCGAATGAAGCTTTTAGAAAGGATTTGAAGGGTTGAGTAGCAGAGCAGTCTTACACGTGTCTACTCAGCAAGCCGCCATAACCGGAAGTCCCAATGGTTTTACATTTGAAACAAATACAAAATCTAAATTGTTTCATTCTTGGTCTCAGATTTTTAATGTAACAGAAATTTTACAAAATAGTGTGGGTCCGCCAGCAAGATTCACCTGTGGGACAAAGAGGAACAACATCAACATGTCTAACCCTCTACTTTTTGGTTAAATACTCAAAGAAATGGATACATGCAAAAATGGCAGAAAATGATGTTTACAGCCTTCTACAATATGAATATTTCCTGCGTTTCTGTTTTGTTTCATATTTAACTGAACATCTTTGGGTTTTAGACTGACAAGACATTTAAAGACAACACCTTGGTCTTTAAGAATCTGGGATGGACATGTTTTACCATTGTAGCCTAGCCTAACAGGCTGGACACACTGGATGCCTGTGTAATAATAATAATAACTTTATTTATATAGCACCTTTAAAAACAGGGTTTACAAAGTGCTTTGACAAACAAAGCAGAAGCAGGATACTCAGGAACAATTAAGACAAACAGAGCAATAAAGAGCAATAAAAAGATTTCATATAAGAACAATGGAAACATATAAGAAATGTTAGATCATTAAGTAATTACATAGAGTAAAATACAGAGAATACAAAACAAAACTGGGAAGATAAAAATAAATGAATAAATAAAGAAGTGATAAAATAAAACTTAAAAATTAAAAATTAAAAAGTAAAAGAGGAGACGACATCACAAAAAGGCGAGTCTATAAAAGTGGGTTTTAAGAAGTGATTTAAAAGAAGTTACTGATTCTGCAAGCCTTATCTCCTCAGGTAGGTCGTTCCAAAGTCGAGGGGCTGTGACAAAAAAAGCTTGGTCACCTTTAGATTTAAGCCTCGACTTTGGAACAGCCAGGAGACCCCCACCCGAGGATCTAAGGCTGCGAATTGGCTCATATGGGGTCAACATTTCAGTTATGTAGCTTGGAGCCAGACCAAGGCAAGCTTTAAAAGTGATCAGTAAAATCTTAAAATCAATTCTAAAATGAACAGGGAGCCAGTGAAGGGAAGCTAAGACTGGGGTGATGTGATGTCGTCTGTTAAAACCAGTGAGAAGCCTAGCTGCTGCGTTCTGAACCAGTTGGAGGCGAGAGAGAGACTTGTGATGTATGCCGGAAAGGAGGGAGTTACAGTAGTCTAGTCTGGAGAAAATGAATGCGTGGATAACTTTTTCCAAGTCAGAATGTGAAAGTATAGGTTTGATTTTTGAGTACTGTGAGTACTTGCTGAGCTGCTGCTCCTCACTCGCGTGTTTGTGTTCACATAGGCTGCGTGTCAGCTGCATTGCTGCTGCAGTTTGGCTCTTGCCTGCCCTATCTGTTAACATGGAGTTTGCCATTGATAATTATCAATAAATATGATGAAGCAATTTTCCTTTGCCCTCTTTGAATGAGCAAGAAATCATGAGGGGGAAAGACAGTGAGGGATGGAGAGAAAGTGAAGAAAAGTGAAAGTGAACGAAAGATAGTGCACAGGAAAGAAACTGCCCTTTACCTGTTGTGTGTATTATCTTCATTTCTGTGACATATTCTACAGATACAGACATTAAAGCTGTAGTAAAACGCTGGTATGATGTAGACATGACTGTCCAAAGGTCGTTTTCAGGTCTGTTTTTGCAGAGAACCACATGCATGTCGCAGTAGAAACAGGCGAGACTCCGAATCTCTAGAAGCATGTCTCGGCTGGTCTAACCTGTTTACATGGAAGCCGCTGAAAAGCAAGAGGTAACGCCACGCAGCAGTGCTGCTCATGCATCCAGTGTGTCCAGCCTGTAAGAGTGGCTGGTAAGCTAGTCTCTGTTTTAAAGCAGTTTGGAGTGAGGTGATTGGCTGCAAATGGCTGGCCAGTGGCTACAAAACCAGACTGTGTTTGATAAAAATGGAAAAATATGTTAACAATAGAGCAAACATCCTAGCTATTAACTATTTTGGAAACCTAATGTTTACGTTGCGTTAGCATTAACAGGTTTTGGACAGTGTTAGCTAGTCTACATGTTGCAGAAAAATATGTAATGTTAACATAACAATACAACGTTTTGCAAATATGCTAAGCAGTTTATTCTCAGACTGAGCCACTTCATGGGCATTACAAATTCAAACTAGCATTCACATGCTGCATACTCTTCTTCTTTCCATTTTTCTGACAGTACCCCAACTCCTCTAGACTTCCCCTAATGACCAACAATCACAAGGTGATGTGGGTGTGATGGTGCTGAAAGTGACTGATCATAGGACGGCGAGTGCCTCCCTTCTACCCCCCAACTTGACAATAGGTTGATTTGCACGAGCAGAACACACTAGCGAGAGCAGAGTTTAACTTTACAGCATATACACCCTGCAGCGAAGTGGAAACTTTCCTCTGTGTGATGGCTGCTTTGTGCACTTGCTGCTTAGCCATACACACAGGTGTTGGTCTTTGCTTCTCCCTATGTTTTGTTTCTCACTCGCACCTGCCTGTACAGCTCTCGGTTGTTGAATTTGTGTGTGAGGACTTCAATTGTGTGAGTGGCAGTGAATATATGCACGTGTGTGTTGTGCCCTTAAACAGTAATGGGAGATGAGGAAAATTATATGAGGGGCCGTCAGGGACATTATTCAGAATTACCTCTCGCACACACTACTGAAATGCTCTCATACATATAACTGAAATGCTCTCACACATACAAGTGAAACGCTCTCATATAAACTACTGAAATGCTCTCACACAGACTACTGAAATGCTCTCATATACACTACTGAAATGCTCTCACACACACTACTGAAACGCTCTCATACATACAAGTGAAATGCTCTTATATACACTAGTGAAACGCTCTCACACACACTACTGAAATGCTCTCATACATACAAGTGAAATGCTCTCACACACACTACTGAAATGCTCTCATACATACAAGTGAAATGCTCTCACACACACTACTGAAATGCTCTCATACATACAAGTGAAATGCTCTCACACACACTACTGAAATGCTCTCATACATACAAGTGAAATGCTCTTATATACACTAGTGAAACGCTCTCATACACACTACTGAAATGCTCTCATACATAAAAGTGAAACACTCTCACATACACTACTGAAATGCTCTCATACACACTACTGAAATGCTCTCACACACACTACTGAAATGTTCTTGCACCCACTACTGAAATGCTCTCATATAAACAACTGAAACACTCTCACATATACAAGTGAAATGCTCTCTTACACGCACAAAATTTTGTATAAACTACTAAAAAGCTTTACCACATACTAGTAAAATGTGCTCATATACACAACTGAAATGCTCTGATATAGAATTGTAAACTACAACAGTTCAGTAGTGAATATGAAAATTACAGTTAAACAGGAAGGCCTTCCTGTCATCTGACGGAAACAGGAAGACTCCACACAGGGAAGTGCATGTGCTTTTGCTGAGTTTGAAGTACTTCAACCCTTGCTTCAACCACAATGTATGTTCATCTGATATTCTTCGTTTTTCAAGTCCAAGCTTTATGTTTTGAAGTGAGAGGCAATGAGGAGGATGTTGTCGTTTTTTTTAACTAGTGCTCTGCAATGCATTGAGAGGCTGTAAAGAGAGGAGTCTGACAATTTCCATCAGGAGAGGCTTTATAGAGAGCTTAATGAGCATAATCTAACTGCATTTCTTGCTGTGTGTGATGATAGGGATGTCAGTAACCTTCTAGAATCATTGTATAGATGCTTTCGCAACTTGCTGCATGAACATGAGGCCAGACAGAGATCCACTGAAGTGACCACAAATTTGACACCTCCAACAACCTTGACTGGCCATCCAGGACGGCCCAGATACATCATAGCCACTGAACAGATTTCTCACTGTGTGTCCATCGGTATGTCATGGCAGAGAATTGCATCATGCTTTGGAATTAGTCGGAGAACACTATACAGACACAGACAAAGACTGGGAGTTGAGCCATTAAGGTATTCTGTATTGTCAAATCAAGACCTGGACAGAGTTGTAACTAATATACTACAGAACACTCCAAATGCAGGTGAAGCATACATACTTGGAAGCCATGAACTAATAACTGTCTTGTTTTAAACTTTTTTCAGAAAAAAGACTGAGACAAGCAGAAAGGTAGAGACAAACAGAGAAAGTGAGACAGACAGAAAAAAAACAAAGTTTCAAGTTTTCAGAGCATGACATGTTCATGCCCTGCCAAATCCATATGGGTTTCCTAATGCAAAGTCAAACTTCTCCTTGAACAGTTGGTAAGACACATGTAGTGGCAACTTGATGCAGTTAACACGTGTTGGCAAGAGGGAACATTGATGTAGAGAAGCCATCATCTCCTTTGTGAATGAACTGGACAGAAGGAGTTGGGGAAAAGCCGATAGGTGGTACCACAGATGCTCCAGTTGTGAAGGCCAATATCTTCTCTAGTTTGGATGGCCCTTCTTCTTCTGTAAAAACAAAAATATTATCAGTGGTAGTTGGTCCAATTAATGTGTATGTGAATCATCTCTAAAGCAATTAACATCAGCTGATACCGAATAAATCGTCCAGTTAGTTTTTTTTTAGTTAGCTTATTTCGAACATGTAAATAAAAGACTTAAAAAAAGAGAAAATCATTATCAAACAAAATAAAAAGACATTCACCAGTCAAAGAAAAAAATGAAGGAAAAGCGAGAAAAGGAAACAAAACAAAAACTTGATTCCTCCACTCCCATTCATCATCCCAATTTTTAGACATGATTATGGTAGTCATGATACACACATCCTAATACCCAAAATAATAATAATGCTGAAATTAAATTAAATAATGTCCAAAAAGGAGTAGGAAGAAGTGTAAAACTTATTTACTCCTACCCCCTTTCACCCACATTAAATACCCATATCAAAGTGCTTCCCTATTCATCATGTGTATCTGGAGAGTAACCTACCAACAAGAAAACAAAGAAAATTTCAACCAATGAAATCCCCATAAAAATATATATATTTTTTTCTCTCAGTGCAAAATTTAAACTCGAAGAATACATCCACACACACATACATACCCACATACAACACACGTACAAGCATAAATACACACACATATATATACGCCTACATACACACATGATTCACCCATACACGAACATACTTCCATGTACAGAGGTAACATAAAAATCCGTAACAAATAAAGTCGATGACTAAACAATGAACAGCTGGTGATATTTAAAAACCTTCCTCACTCCTATATTGTATAAAAATGTTTTCCTTATATTTCTTTTTGAACTGTTTTATGGTCGTGCATTCTTTTAACTTACACCAGCAACAGAAACACAAAAACTTCTCATTGTGGTGCGCACCCTCAAAGTTGAAATTATATTTTCCCCTTAAATTATAACCCCCTTCCCTTTCCGTGAATAGTTTTTGAAGTTTTTCCGGTAATAGATGATGTTTTGCCTTAAATATTACTTGTGCTGTTTGAAATGCCACTTGGTCTACAAATTTTAGTAGTTTTGACTGTAGGAATAGTGAGTTAGTATGATCCTGATATCCAGCTTTATGAATGTATCGTATTGCTCTCTTTTAAAGTATGAGCAGTGAGTGTAACCTGCTTTTGTAGTTATTGCCCCAGATTTCAGCACAGTAGGTGAGATATGGAAGGACTAGGGAACAGTATAAAAGTGTAAAGTGCTTTATGATCCAAAACCTGTCTTGCTCTGTTTAAAACTGCAGTGGTCTTTGAGACTTGTTGTTGTACGTGCTTGATGTGGGATTTCCAGTTAATTTTTTCATCTATTGTCACCCCAAGAAATTTAATTTAATTTACCCTTTCAATCACAACACCATCTAATAAAACTTTTATCTGTATATCATTCTTCCAGCCACCAAAATGCATTATTAGTAAGAGTATTTCACTTCTCAAAACCAAAGCGTCTAAAATCTGAATGCCTCTTATAGCAATGAATTTATAACAGGTCTTTCATCTTTAATCATTCGCAGGTTGCTTTGTGATAATGTCACGACTACCAAGAGAATACATTTAATCTGTAATGTTTGTTGTACAGGAATGTTTTGCAAAAAATAAAATATAAAGAATGATACTAGAAAACAGATGCATCAGTTTATTTGACCATTCAACTGTAGGAGATACACTAATAATAAATGTAATTTATTAATCACTGGCGATTAATAAAACACTCGTTAATGGGGCACCACCTCCGATGTTTTGTCTATTTGAATAATCCGGAGGTAATTAATCAAATCCGACTGGACAAGGTTAACTTGTAACAATTCTAATCAATTTCAGATAAATTTATTCAATCTCATAAATGACGTAGTGAATTCTACACAGATCCATCGGTTCTCCACATTAAAAACAAACCTGCACAGACAACGACATACGGTTAAATATGTTTATTGACTAAATAATTCAGATTAAATAAATGAAATGGCAATTTAAATGAACAACAACAGGTAACAGGAAATGTGGAATAACTAAGTAATGGGTTATTAGTGGAATATGGGCTGATGGTGAGATCGCGAGTTAGGTTGAAGCATTTAAATATTACGGGAGTACTTTTAATACTACCAAAATCCTAACCGAATTTCTCTTAAACTAAAAGATTAGAATCAGAGCCATATACACCATCTCATGTATCATGTATGAATCCAGCTGTTATGAGTGATGGAGAGCCTACTTTCTTAGCAGAGTGGTTGAGTCCACGGCGGCGGGTTCCCTCAGGTGATTTGCGACTCTAGCTGGCAGTCCCGGTCCAATGGCCGAGGGTCAGCTCGTTCGGTATCAGCCGGTTGGAGACCTCGGTCCGATGTCTTCGGAAGAGGGCAGCTGGTCCCGTACCGATCCGGTGAAGATCTTGGCTCAATGCCCAGCGGGGTGGTACGGCTAGCGAGCGCTGGGGGCTTGTCAAAGAGTCTGTCTTTCGTTGCACGGTTTCGGACACAGCAAGTTGCTGTAGTGTCGTGATGATGATTTTAATAAAGATGTTCTTAGTTTTTTCGAGTGGTTCTCAGGCTCTGACTTTGTAAACTAAATCTAACTTCTTGAATAAAATAACTGAGGATGATACGTTGATCAGGCTGATCTTCCGTTGTTAGTTAATGCAAGATAATCTAAATTAAGTTCACTTCCTCTAAATCAGGTTACAATACTTAACTGTATAAAACAAATTAAAACAGAACTTCGTTCTGGTACAAACTTTATAAAAGAAGCTAATCAATACGGCGAAAAATATAAAAGTGAGAAAAATCAACGCGTGAGCACTTCTGCTGAGATCGCTGTCTTGAAGCGTGTTTCAAAGTAAAGAGCGGAAAAATTAAAGACGAGAGTTTCAAAAGTAAGTTACAAGAGTAAGAGTGAAACTAAAGACTAGACCAACGAGAGAAGTGATGTCTCTTAGTTTTGTTGTCTCCAAATGGCGGGCGTGCCTGGGGGCAGGACTGCTGGCTTTTTGTCTCCAAGTAGATAGTGTGAAAATTCACAGGAACTCACTAAAACTAAACTTATAGTTTTAAACGTTTCAAAACCGTGCTTCACCTTTCACAGAATCTCACCATGGCTCAATAGATGTACTTTGTCTATCATGAAAAGGATTATGACATGATTAAAATCACTTAACATTCAAAAGGAATTAAAACTTGATTAAAACGTAAAAGAAAACACACTTGAATATACAGTAGGTAGAACTGGTAGAATTGATCACTTATACATATTTCTCCTAGTTCTAGCTTAATACTTGTTAAAAAAACATATCAGAGACATTTACTGGTGATAACCATAAACATATTAAACAGAATATTTCTTAAACAGCTCGTTCAACTGTACCAGGACTCACCGTCAGGAGGTGCTGTGGTTCCACGGCGCACAGGACATTTTAAACATTAAAACTTGGTCTCAGTCAATCTTCGTAGAGAAACGGGAAAAAGATCAGTTTTATGAACTTCTTTTACTGTTTCCTAATCTGTTAAAATTAAGAGGATGAGTTCCTGTTTTAATGGTATTTTAGAACTTGCTTGAAATCTGGATGACTGCAGAAACCATTATAGGTTGGAAAGTGTGATAAGAGAAGCATAGTCGTAAACCATTTGGGCAGTAGGGCTAGAAAAACAGAGAAGAGGCCCAGAGTACTTTTACTCTGGAGAGTGGATTCATTTGATGATGAACTCAACCGACCTGAGAGAAAGGAGTGTCAATGTCTTGAGTGGGGGAAGAGGACAAATGGTTATTCAAAGCTGTAAATAAAGGAGAGGGGTTCTCCTGTGAAGCGTCCATCTGACGGTTTCATTGAAAGCAAAACAAGTCAGGTGAAGAGGTGAGACTTCATGGCGTCTCTTTCCTGAAAACAGTCAGCTTGCAGATATGAGGAGTAATTAATGCAAGAACAGAACCTCAATGGAATGCAGAGGCGATGGACATGTGTTCCTACACAACCATTAATTACCTCCTGCATCTTGGAGATAGTCCCTCCAGAAAGTAACGACCATCTCCTCAGCAGCTCTCTTGTTGCTCCCTTCTGGAGAGAGACGAATGCTGAAAAGATCATCCACCTGGTCAGCAGTCAGTGTGTTCAGCTCATAGCAGAACAGGGGTCGAAAGCTGTCTGGATGTCGTCGTATTTGGTCCAGAACCCCAAGAGTTTTAGGTCCTTCACAGAATCTGTACAAACATGGAATAATTGTACAATCCATAATTCACTTGTACACTGTCAAATTGTCCCTTGGTTTTATACAAACATAATGGATTTTGTGAAGTTAGTCTTACACCTCGTTGGTCAATGGTTAAAATTATTACTCCTTTTGAGATTGATCTGACTGTACAACAACTAACACTGAATACCTTTGAAATGGACCTTGAACCCTGTGGATGACCTGAAACATGACAATGTCTTGTACCAGCAGATCCCTGTCTCTTATTGACTGCATAGGTCTGAGACATCCTGCATTGGCCAAGTAGTCAAGCAAAGGTGCATTTGCTTCCTGCAGCGGTGCTCCTGCTGCTTCTCCAAACTGACCCACATCTACTGTAAGCTTTGTTTTCACTGCCTGCTTTGCTCTTTTTACAGCACCTCATTATCATAACAGCACCAAAAAATAACTTTCTCTGACTCACTAATTTCTCAGACTTTTCTCTCTGTCTTGTCTGCGTCTAACACACTCACTCAAGTTGTGCTATGAGCCCTGTCCCCTCTGCTGCAGCAGAGAAGAGGGAGAGAGAGAGAGAGAGAGAGATGTTCGCTGGTTTATTTTATTAAGTTTATTAATATTGAACGTGTCGCGTGTCCAAATTGCACTGTAGAGCAACTATCAAACAACAGTATAGTCGCCACGAGGCTAAGCAGGGGAAAGCTTTACCTGCCGGACGTACTGGCTGTTCAATAGAACATCTCTCCAAAGGAATGCTGGTTTGTGTATATTTATTGCAGCTAAAAACACAAGCAGTGAAATGTTCGTATGTTACCATAGCAACAACGCTACAACACTACAAACAATACTAGCTGGCACCTACATGCACCTTATTCGACAGTGTACCTATCTGGGCCCCCTGCAAGACATACGCCAAGTTTGCAGTAGATCTGAGACTCTTAGGACCCGTGAAAACCCTGTATTAGGGTGGTAGTGAGGGCTCAATCCCCCGCATGTTTGTAGTGGAGGCACAAACAGCTAACTGTTTAGCTCACTACCATGCCATGTTGCGTTGCGTTACGTTACGTTACGTTGGATTGAACAATAATTTAGAAAAAAAACTTCTACTAAATTACCTTTTCCTCCTCGTGCCTGATGTCCAAGAACTGAAGTGTTGCGTTTGATAACGCGGCGCACACTCTCTCCGGACTGGAGCTGCAGTTGGCAGTGTGTGAGGGACCGAGTCGGTTGCAATGAGGGCAACAGATAGTAACTTAAAAAAAAAGGGGTTTTATTTACCCAAAATATACAGAAACCAAATTACTCAAATGAACATAAGGTCTGGGCCCATAAAAGAGGTCAAATTAACAAACCTGTGCAAAAGTCAACTGAATAAACTAACAGAAGACAAAACAGAACAGAATTAAACAGACCTCACTAATGAACACAAGGGAGAACTTATATACTGGGTGGTCAGCCCATACTAACAAAAGAGGGGTTAACTTAAACCCTAAACACAAAAGACCACAGCTAATTCACAAACAAAACAACCTAGGAAAGGTAACGTATTAGAATAAACACAATCTATGCATAACCAAACAAACTGAAATTACTAATGGTCTAAGGAAAATAATATACATAACTAAAACACTAAACTTCCCCCCATGGTGCACCAGCCCTTGGGTTGGCCCAATTAGTGCTGCCTCTTATAAAATGGCTGAGCGTGTGGGGGCGGATCCTTTTATCAGGAGGATCCCAGCAACACCAGCAGCACCAGCAGCACCGGTAACTCAAAGAACAGAGAGAGATTAGAAACAACAAAAGCTAACTAAATATATGTGCTCAAATAAAACTAATGTATTGCCAAATAATAAAGTATGTTGTATGCAACCAAACCTGTGTGAGTTATTTCAATACTTAAGTGTTAAACCAACTTATAGAATGTATAAACAAAATATGGTTAACATAAATATAGAAACAAAATAGTATAGTGTATAATGTGAATGTAGGTGCAGTGGGCTACCGTTGTCATGGCTGTGTGGCCACAGCTGTGGCCATCACACAGTGTCATGCTGCTGTGCTGTCCGGAAGGGAAAAGCGATGCTATGTGACTGTCCAGGGTGTTGCGGCTTGGAGTTGCAACAGTCGGTTGCTGCCCGACTTGTTGCATTTGACAAGGTTCTGATGGTCTCCGCTGATGCCAGGACAGTGTGAAGTAACGCTGCTGCCTCGGTTAGGCTACTTGCAGGCTGTTGGGCAGACATTAGTGTTGCGAACAACGTGGCTGACGATCAACACGTAAGTCGCGCTGTGAATTGCGCATTTTTGTTGAACCGAAGCCCTTCCGGTTTTACTGAAACACCTTCCGGTTTTACTGAAATACCTTCCGTTTTGACTGAAAATCTCTCACACACCATACTGAAATGCTCTCATATAACCAAGTGAAATCCTCTCACACATTATTGTGAAATATTTTCACATAATATACTGAAATCCTCTCATTTGTGTGAGATAATAGAGCACATAAAGCTTGCATATGGAAACTTTTTTCAGTGTTTCTACAAACCATGAATTTTATTTTCAGATGTGGAGGCACTTCAGATTTGACTTGGGACTAGGCAAAGTGCTGTCAGACTGACAAATTATGGTGGGGGCTTTGTTTAAAGTTTATGCGATGCCGGGATGATTGTGCTTGTATATATTTTTGTCTATTACTTTAATATTTCTGTTTTACTGTTTGATTTTCTTACTCATTTTGTTGGTCTATCTACCTGCCCAGGGACTACGGGTGGAAAATAGCAATTTTGCTAAAACCTGGTATAATACATCTTTTCCTGTTTTTATACAAGGTTAATGTTTTTCACAGGCATAAATCGGCTATATTTCATTGTTGCGGGAGACAATAAACAATAAAATTTCAGAGAGTGATTCCTGAAGGGGACATGAAAAAAAACTGCCTTATTTTACATATTTTTTTAAAAGTCGTATGTCAGTAAAATAAATAATATTTCTGACATTAATGTGTCCTCCTCTGACTGTCACTGCCTGTTGCAGCAGGTAGAGAGAGGACTTTTAAAATTCATAGCAAACTCAGTTGTTCTTGTTGAACAAGTGGTTTGATAAATGACATATTGGCATTTTACTTATTAAGGTTTTATTGCACTTACAGTTCTCATATAGTAACATAAATTGTAACACTAGTTATAAGTCTAGTTAGAAATTATTACTACTGTACATTGTGATTTATGCATTACTGCATAAAAGCAGTTACAACACAGAGATACAACACAACTCTGAGGAGCAACTGAACAGTGTCACATGCTCCTTTTGGTCTGTTTGAAAATTTCAGCACAATGCCTGTACGTTGTAGGAATACAGGCAGATGAGATTCATATCCTTCAATCTGCAGCCTATCGTAGCATCATTAGGCTCGTTTGAGATGAGCCAGGCCTGCGCAGAATCGATCACCAGCGATCGACGCACAATGCATGCCAGTTAGATTTGTGTCCGACTTGGTCCCTCTGACGTCATGCACTGGCCTGGCAACAATAACCTCACGAAATTGAGGCGGACACAGTTTTCTGAACCTGCGTTGCCTGGGGAGCACATGGGGGGTTTCAGTATTACCTCGGCAGTAACCCAGGAAGTGAACTGGCACCTCTTCAGCTACCAGTCCATTTCCATATTGTGGTCTGTAGCTGGACTTGAACTGGCCACCCTCCGGTCCCCAAGCCAAGTCTCTACTGACTGAGCTAGAGAGCATTTCAGTAGTGTGTGTAAGAGTGTTTCACTTGTATGTGTGAGAGATTTTCAATAGTGTATATGAGAGCGTTTTGCTTGTATGTGTGAGAGCATTTCACTTGTATGTATGAGAGCATTTCAGTAGTCTGTGTGAGAGCATTTCAGTAGTGTGTGCGAGAGCATTTCAGTTGTATGTATGAGAGCATTTCAGTAGTGTGTGTGAGAGCTTTTCAGTAGCGTGTGTGAGAGCATTTCACTTGTATGTATGAGAGCATTTCAGTAGTCTGTGTGAGAGCATTTCAGTAGTGTATATGAGAGCGTTTCACTTGTGTGTATGAGAGCATTTCAGTAGTCTGTGTGAGAGCATTTCAGTAGTTTATATGAGAGCGTTTCACTTGTATGTGTGAGAGCATTTCAGTTATATGTATGAGAGCATTTCAGTAGTGTGTGCGAGAGCATTTCAGTTGTATGTATGAGAGCATTTCAGTAGTGTGTATGAGAGCATTTCAGTAGTGTATATGAGAGCATTTCACTCACTTGTATGTATGAGAGTGTTTCAGTAGTGTATATAAGAGCGTTTCACTTGTGTTTGTGAGAGGTAATTCCTAATAATGTCCCTGACGGCCCCTCATAACACCACATGCAGCTCTTGCACTCACTCATCTATATTGAGTTACATTTCAAATACATAATTCATACAAACTGACACATTTTAAAGTATGAACACATTCAGAAGAACACTATCAGGACAACCGATACCATTACAAAAGCACTTTGTTAACCTCATCTAAATTGTTTCAATTATCTTTCACGGCAGATATGGCAACGCAGCTGCAGGGTCTCCATGCGCTAACTTAACGATCGCCACAATTAGCAAGACTCAAACAAACTCTCTCAATAAAATGCCAGTACAAAACATATCGTTTCTTTCAGATAATACCATAAGTAAGTAAGTAAGTAAGTAACACAGCGAAAACTATTGCGTAAACGTGTTCACAAGTATACAGTGCTTTATGTACGGTAATTACTTTAGACGGATGTATGGTAAAGGGAGAGGAATGAGAAAAACCACACGCAGCTGTTTCACTCACTCGTCTGTATTGAGTGCAATTCCCCCTACTGGAGCCCTGAGACATTACCAACAGATCACCAAACAGTCAACCCACTCATAGAAGAATCTACATAACCTATCTGTGTTCCTCTTTATATCTCACTGGCTGCATACCTTAAAAACAATCAATACTAGTACACATGATTAACCAATAATGAAATGAAAATGCTATGCTATGAAGAATACTGACATAACTGTGACGAGAATAAATGAAACTTATTTAAATTGAGTATTTCACCTGGAGATGAATTTCTCTTCCCTGTCACATGATACCTGTCACGTGTGAAACAAGCGAACGTTATTTGCTCTCAAGCATGTTTTATCGCTCTCGCAAGATTTTATATTAATATGACACCAAATCGAAATATTCTGTGGTCAAAGAATATGTGAGTCAAAAAGCCTATTTTAAGCGTGTCTACCCACATTTAAAAAACCTGCGTATACACAGTAATTTTGGTGTGAAAGTGGTATGATACATGAGCTCATCAGAAAACATGATTTGGGAAAATTTGGAGGGGTCTCTAAAGTATTGACAGTATTTTATTTTTTTGGCAATGAATTTCTATTTTTCTGTATCTTCACCATCATGGATAATGCAAAAAATTAGGCTATTATTGATGTATGGTTCATGCATGAGGGTGATTCATTACTAATTCACTTTAATAAAGATTTGGGCACCATCAAAACGTAGCAGAGTAATATCATTAATGTCACGCAATTTAACTCAAAGATAAAAAATAAAAATAAAAATAACTTTTTAGTCTCAATCAGTCTGCAGGCAGAATCGTTGTTGTTTTGCTCTGTTTTGTAGTCACCATAGCATAAAAAGGAAACAAGGTGTAGCGGCAAATGTTGACTAGCTGGTATTCATGGCTTACATGTGTCCAGGCGCTGTTGTTTTTAATAATTCACTCCATGTTCAGGTAATTTTTAAAAAAATAAAGAAAACCTTTATTCCACAAGTGTCACTCAATTATCCATAAACTTGGCCTTCTCGTAATAAAAACAATACAGGACAGGACACGGTAAGAAAACCGTGTGTCTCCACTGCTAGTCTGGGTCTACACTACACTCAGGTCAACGACCCCTCTTGAGCCAGAGTGCGAGGCTGCTGCTTCTTAAAGCTACAGTACCAAGAGTATTAAACTTAAATGAAATAGCCTGTTATAGACAGAAAAGATTAACAAATAGCCAACAACAATTAAACTTACTCTTCAATGACTATTAGATCAATATTTAAACTTCAAGTCCAAAGTTATAGTACAAAATGTATATTTAAATAACATAAGGAAAAATGAGAAAATCAGCAAGCTCATTCTTGCCTCATACACTTTACTTACAAAGGTAGCTGATCCCCAGCCTCTGTGGTCACTTCTGTTTGAAGGTAAGGGCTTTTCCCAATTAACTGTATTTTTCACTGTAACAGTGTATTGTGGTGTATGTGTTGATGTGGCTTGGATCACGTGTAGGCAGCCTGGTCTCCTTTGTTGGCATTTAAAATGCTTGTGTGATATTATCAGCATATTTTTTCATATGTGACGCTTGCTTACAACAATTGTTGTGCTCAACAGTATAGTGATGGGTAAATATAACTAGTGTGTGGCCTGGTGTTTTCTGTTTTTGATTTAAAGCTCATGTTTTGCTATTTCTTATTTGTGCCGATGTCACTACAGTGACTACACAATTCAACCCTTTAGTTAATATCATACTGTGATGTTTGGCTCTGATAGGCTAGATGGAGGTTTGATGTAGTCATTAACAGATTATTTTAGCACCTATAGTTTGCGCACTGTGCACATGGAAACATCTAAAATAACTGAAAGCAGCCTCTCTAACCATAGATACATAGAGTCCAGTATGTCAGTGACTTCAAAATGAAACATAGAACATAGAGTGTGGTTGGCAGAGGGGGAGGATGTAGCCACCTGGCCAGGCATGTAGGGATCCGCATTAGCCTCCTGCTGTGCAAACACCAGCCTGCATCCAACACAGCGCTTTAATTGTCATGGAAATCAGGTGCGCTTGTGTGTGTGTGCTTGTATTTTGTGTCTCCATGTAATAGCTACTAGGTATGTCTATTTGTGTGTGTAAATGTGTTTATGCACCTATCTAGGTCTGGGCTGTATACATTATCCATATGATATGTAGATTTTTCATGGTAATGAAGTATTTGGTGATGTGTAGATTTTATTGATGTTATTCTACTCTTACTTGTGTGTGTGCGCGTGTGTTAAAATGTGTGCTCATGGTTGTACCGTGGATGCTAATAGTAGAAAATTCCAAGTTGTTATATAAGCTTTTGACCAAGATATTTTATAACAGAAGATTAATACTGAAGTTGAAGATGAACGCCAAGCCTTTTGGAGATAATTTCATCATTCTTCTATGATGTGACACAAACACAGATGCACAACAATTCATGTGTACAGGAACATGAGCACTGGTGCTCCATGCTGACAAATTTGAAATGAAACCATCAGAATGTGAAAGAAAGAAGCACAATTAAACTGTTCAATTGTTTACGGATCAGAATCCAGTAGATCCAATTTATTTTCACCCCCTTCATTACAGCATTAATATGTAATACAACACACTTGTAAACATCTAAAAGAAGTTGTATTTTATATAAATAGGAAATATTATGTTTTTGTTTAATATATTTAGTACCTAGACTAGCACTTAGTAAGGTGCATACCTCCACCAAGACCCAATAGTCCCCTTTAATTAAATCAAGCCATCTCCAATATCCTGTTTGTTACTGTATAGTGTATAAAAACTACCCTCTACAAAAACATATTTTAATCAGCTTGATCCAGATTTTTATTAGCATCAAATTGTACTCACTCATAAATACCAGCCACCTAAATATGATTTTTTCATCAAGATCCATGCATTATTCCCTAAGAAATAAATGAAAATGTTGAAAAAATCCTGGATATGTCCCTTTATCTGGATCTGCACCAAAAGTTGATGGGGTCTATACTGGGTGGAAGACTACATCCAAGTTTCATGGAAATCTGCTCAGTAGTTTTTGTGTAATTTAATATTACAAGATTATTATTTTCTTCAATATATCAGGGGGACATGTATGGATCTTGTATATCAGATGTATTTTGGTGGCTGGTATCTTTGAGTGAGTACAATTTAATGCAGATCCTAGATCTGGAGAGCTTAAATCATGTTTAAGCAGTTATTGGTGATTTAAAATGTACAGGGCGTATTGTTTGATATTGGATTAGGCTTGACTGAATTAAAGGGGACTGTTGGGCCTTGCTGGAGGTAAACATTCTATTGAGTGCTATTGTAGTTTAGCTTGTGACTTTGCTGTCCTGACATCAGTGAGCAGTTCATCCTACCACTGCAGGGCCAGAGCACAGACGGACCTTGGCAGAGAAAAAGTGACCAAAGGCTCCTCAGGCCGTCAGCATGAATGTTAAACGGAGACCAGAAAGTCAACATTCAACATACATATTGCATTTGCAGCCCATCATAAGAATGACCATATAGATCAACTATGAAAGCAGCTTATTACAAATCCTACTTACATTTTTCATTAGGCCACAACCTCTAGTGGCCATACTTATTATTACTGCAGCAAAGTAGGGAGTCACGTGAAGAGGTACATTGATTGACAAAGTTTGCAGAAGGAGGAAGACAGGGATGGATGGTCGGTTTAAACAAGAACAGGACTTTCCTGCTGTTCACATTGCACATAATGTAACTTAAATGTACAATATGTATTTTCTGCCACTAGGGGGCTCCCTATCTAAACAAAACATAAGAAGCTGTTTACTGACGGGAAGAGAGCTCTGAGATTATTTTTTAACTTTTAGGATTAAAAAGTGAATTTATCTTAGTTAGTGTTAAGCCTAATGAAGCAGTACTGAACTGCTGAGGAGACCTCTGTTGTCTGTGTCTGTGTCTCACGTTACTGTAATGTTGACTGCCGACTGAAGCTGTGTGGGAAATGTACTTTACTTCATGAAAGTAACGTTACAGAGGAGAGGAGCGGGGAAAAGAAGACACTGAATCAGTCTTTGGTGAGTGCCAAATAGTAAGAGTTTACCTGAATTTAAACACAGACAGACAGTGTGCTGCTGCTGGCTAATGTTAGCTTAGGCCAATGTAGTGGAGTAAAAACTGGCTGTTTGCACTGATAAACACTGCATGAGTAAGGCGAATAATCCTGTAATCCTACAGTCACATTTGCAGTACTGGTGGTTAATACACCATTTAACAACTGCTATTGCTGATGAAAATCTATCTGATGTGAGTCAGTCACATATGTTCACACACAAGGTAGTTTTATACATGTTAAGTTTAGTCTCGTTCCCCAACCCATATGTAGCGATGGTGACCTAATGAAACCATTACTTTTAGTAAACTTGTGGATTTCCCTGGGTTGAATATTCTTGGAACCATTTGGGTTAATGTAAGTACACAACTCAACAAAATATATAACAAAGACCTAATCGTTTTAAGACATTTTAAACCTTACCAAACTGTGACTGTATGCTGAAGGTCAGGTATGCCTGTTGCTGTTACGCTGCAATGTTTATATTGTTATAGGAACAGTGAAACACACAAAAAATTCACCACCTGGATTTAACTAAGCAAATAGGTAAGAGCCTTCCTTTGGATAATTACTGCAGTGATTAATGTGTTTCAGCTGGCAACAAGTTATTTAACCCTAACTGATGCAGTGAGTAGCTTCTCATTTCTTAAACATCAATGTCTGAAGACATATCCTGTGGTTGTGGAAAAGATGTTACTCTGTTTCAGAAGGGTCAAATTACTCGCCTGCATCAAGCAAAGAAAACAACTAAGGAGATAACTGAAACTAGTAAAAGTGGGTTAAGAACTGTCCAACGCATTATTAAAACCTGGAAGGATAGTGGTGAACCATCATCTTGGAGGAAGAAATGTGATCGGAAAAAAATCTTGAATGATCGTGATCGAAGATCACTTAAAGTTTGGTGAAATCAAATTGTAAAAAATCAACAGTAGAACTCACGGCTATGTTTAATAGTGAAAGTAAGAGCATTTCCACACACACAATGTGAAGAGAACTCAAGGGATTGGGACTAAACAGCTGTGTAGTCTTAAGAAAACCACTTATCAGTGAGGCTAATGGGGAAAAAAAAGGCTTCAGTTTGCTAGGGAACATAAAGATTGGACTTACTTCAGTTGATCAGGTCCATTTTCCATCAATGGATTTTTTTCTTCCCTGATGGCACGGGCATATTCTAAGATAACAACGCCACGATTCATCAGGCTGAAATTGTGAAAGAATGAATCAGGGAGCATGAGACATTATTTTGACACAAGGATTGGCCACCACAGAGTCCAGACCTTAACCCCATTGAGAATCTGTTGGATATGCTGGAGAAGACTTTATGCAGCAGCATGACTCTCCCATCATCAATACAAGATCTTGGTGAAAAATGAATGCTCTGGATGGAAATAAATGTTGTGACATCAAAACGATGCCATGCTAATTGCATGCCATAATCAAAGCTAAAGGTGGTCCAACAAAATATTAGAGTGTGACTTTTCTTTTGGCTGGGCAGTGTATGTGATTTTTGGAGTCACTGGAAATCAACCTATTAAGCCATTTAGGTATGATGGTGTATTGGGCAATTGAGTATCATATTCACTTGACTTGAAAAAATCCAAACCTACACCTTATTGCAGTATTATCACCTCGACCTTATCAAGACCCAATTATGCCCCCTTTGGTTCAGAAGAAAGAACACCATAGAGGCAGCAGAGGGTTTGATCCCCTGATCAGTCACTGAGGGATGATCTCATCACTGCATTAGGAAGAGTACATGATTCCTTACGTGAAATAACTGAAATGTTCTTAATTAATTTGTTTTGTTATTTCATGCAAGTATACATAGTACTACTTTGCTATATATAGTACAATATAGTGTACATAGGAAACAGTATATATGCAGTAGTATAGGACACTATTGATGAACATTGTGTCCTTAGCAAAATTGCATCTCCAAAGCATTACGTTTTTATGAGCTAAGGACAACAGCCTTGTTTGCAGCTTTGTGACAATGTATTTTCAAATGGTATTTGGCTCAAAAATGAGGACAATTTTCTCAACCCATAAAGGAACACGTGGTCATTAAGTTCTTCTGAAAAGTTACATTTCTCCACATTTGAGATGAATGGTTTTCTTTGGTAAGCAATATGTGTACTACAATTTGGACAAAGGTCCAATTTTATTTTCTATGTACATGCTTCCACTAGGCAACATCATCCAACAGCACAACATCTCTTTCCATTGCTATGCAGACGACACACAGATATACCTTCCGCTGAGACCGCATGACCTGAGAAGCCTAGCTGCTGTCTTAGACTGCCTCAATGATATTGTTGGATGGCACAAAACTTTCTTCAACTTAACAAGTCAAAATCAGAAATCATCTTATTCAGTCCCCCAAACACAGACACCAGCCTCAGTGCAAATAGCCTTGGTCCACTCTCCACTAACATTAAACCTGCTGCTAGAAACTTGGGAGTCATATTTGATTTAGATCTCACATTCGACAAACAGATTAAAACAGTTGTCCAGTCCTGCTACCTCCAACTCAGAACCATCTCCAAATCAAACCTATACTTTCACATTCTGACTTGGAAAAAGTTATCCATGCATTCATTTTCTCCAGACTAGACTACTGTAACTCCCTCCTTTCCGGCATACATCAAAAGTCCCTCTCTCGCCTCCAACTGGTTCAGATCGCAGCAGCTAGGCTTCTCACTGGTTTTAACAGACGACATCACATCACCCCGGTCTTAGCTTCGCTTCATTGGCTCCCTGTTTGTTTTAGAATTGATTTTAAGATTTTACTGATCACTTTTAAAGCTCGCCTTGTTCTGGCTCCAAGCTATATAACAGAAATGTTGACCCCATATGAGCCAATTCGCAGCCTTAGATCCTCAGGTGGGGGCCTCCTGGTGGTTCCAAAGTCGAGGCTTAAATCTTAAGGTGACCAAGCGTTTTCCGTCACAGCCCCTCAACTTTGGAACGACCTACCTGAGGTAAGGCTTGCAGAATCAGTAACTTCTTTTAAATCACTTCTTAAAACCCACTTTTATAGACGTGTCTTTTTGTGATGTCATCTCCTTTTTACTTTAATTTTTAAGTTTTAATTTATCATATGTTTATTTATTCATTTATTTTTATCTTCCCAGTTTTTTCTGTATTTTACTCTATTTATGTAATTACTTACTGATCTAACATTTCTTATCTGTTTCCATTGTTCTTATATGAAATCTTTTTATTGCTCTTATTAATTTCAATTAACTAGTAACTATTTCTATCCTATTTGTTTGCTTATCATCCTTTTAACATCGTCTGTTTCTGTCTAGCATGACTTTTTTAATTGTTCCTGAGTATCCTGCTTCTGCTTTGTTTGTCAGGGCACTTTGTAAACCCTGTTTTTAAAGGTGCTATATAAATAAAGTAATTATTATTATTATTATTATTATTACAAACTAACTTATTATATGCTGGGCAGCAGATAAACACATGGTTGTTTACCTGAAACAGCTCCAAAAATATACTTGGCAACAAAAATTATGTTTATTCTGTCATATAAACAATATTAAGCAGCTGTGTTTAGGGAGGTGATGCGAGGTGGATGATTGTGACTACACCATGTTTTTTTGTTTTTGTTTTTTAAATAAAGGCTACTGTTAGTCCAATAAACCAGTGTGATGTCCCAATAACTTGCTAACCTCTGGCTTTCTGAGTTTAAACATCCTAATAAGGAGAAGCAACCTGCTGCCTTGCCACACATGTACACACATCAAACCTTGACGTACCACATATGACTACACACTCTGAACACCGAGATAAATGTAACATCACGCACACACACAAACACACACACACACGCACACACACACACACACACACACACACACACACAAACACAAACACACATGCTCCCAGTAACAGGCAATCTGACCGGCCTCTCGTTGCAACTGGCGCTTCTTTGTTGGAAATTAGAGTATGGACAGCAGGCTAATGATCAATAGGCAAGCCCACTGGAGGGCCACCACTGGGGCTCATTAGAAGCTACACGTGGCCACACTGTCACACAGACACACGCACAATCACACACATCCCCAGAGAGTCTTGCTAATCAAACACTGCACCAACGCACACGGTCCTCCCACAGCGACCTGAAGACAGTGAGGGAAGAGGGAGAAGGCTGAGGCATTTACAAATCTGCATTTCTAGATAAAAGCAGCAGGAGAAAGTAAATACTGCCAACGCTTCACTCCTGATTAAAGTTCACACAGTGGGCACAAAAGTCTCTCTACAGTGCAAGGTTTTAATATATCTGTGAATTTTATACATGTATATAAAGGTCATCCATACACTGGGGTTAAAAAAAACATGAAAAATGAAATTAAGGAGAAACTAATTTATTTTAGTTAATGACTGAGCTATTTACATGCATATTAAGAGCACTAAAACAGTTAACTTATGAGGAGGGACAGACACATTTAAACCTCTTCTCTAATTAATCATTCCCTTAGATGTATATTGTATGGTCCCGTCAAATTTGATCAATTTCTAAAAATATATTTACTGCTTTGTGTTAATGTGACCAAAACATATTGTTACCCTCTAAGGCGGTCATGTTTTCACACCTGTCTGTTTGTTGGTTGGTTGGTTATCAGAAGGAAAACACAAAACTACTGAATGGATTTCCATGAAACTTGGAAGGATGGTTAGGCACAGCCCAGAATAGACCCCATTAACTTTTGGTGCAGATCTGGATAAAAGGCACAGATCCAGGAGCTTTTCCCACTTTCTTTCAACATTTTTGTTTATCTCTCAGGGAATAATGCATGGATCTTGATGAAAAAGTCAGGCATATTTAGGTGGTTGGTATCTGTGAGTGAATACAATTTGATGCGGATCCTAGATCTGGTGATCTTAAATCATGGTTAAGCAGTTATGGTTGGCTTACAAATTAGAGTGAAACAGGGCTATCAAGTTTGATATTGGATTAGGCGCGATTGAATTAAAGGGACTGGGGCCTTGGTGGAGGTATGCCAGAAACCTAAATACATACATAATACAAAAAATACTTTCCATTTTCCATTGTTAACATAATAATGCAAAAATGCAAACAGCAGTTTGTGTATCTTATATTACTAGTTTTTACCAGTAAGTGTAAATCTCTTTTTCTCCACTCATAAATAACTTATTGAAACCTTGCCCTGAACTAACAAATGAAATACATTTGTATATTATTTTGTATATTATATAAGACATCAGGCAGCACCGCTGCTCATATTTTCTTCATTATTGCTTGAATTTGCTTTATATAGAAAGCAAATTCAGAAAATAGATATATTTTATTACTTGCTTTATATATGCAAACAGAAGTATACATCTGCATGCAAATTTTTCTGTCCTTATAAATAACATATTTAAATCCTGCACTGGGGTTCCCTGAATGATGATTCAGAGTTGCAATGTAAGGTTAAGATGGATGCACGTTTTACTCTTTTGCCTCCACTGAGTGGAGTTTCCTTGTGATAGTACTTTTGGCGCCATTGTCACTAAGACATGGCTAGCAGCCTTGCTGCTGCTGAATGCAGTTAACTACCATACGAATCCCAATTTAACCAAGAAACCCTGATCTCAGTGCTGTGAAAAAATAGAGAAGATCACGCGGTTGTATTAATATGTATGCAGGTTTTGCTACTTACTGATCCTGTAGAAAGAATGCTGGTTTTAACCGTCTCAAGTCCCAATGGCAAGGCAAAACACATATTGATGGATGAACAGACTTTGAAACAACACTTGAGCTCTCAATCAAGTGAATGTCCATCTGTTCCCTCTTGTTCTACCTCAGTTTCTATCACTCTCCCTCTTTACCTCTGCCTCCTCCATCCACTGGGTTCTTTTTCTTTTGTAGGATTGAGTTTCTACAGTTCTCTTTCATAGCATTTGTTTCACGTCTCACATTGGGAAAGGCCTTTGGCGTGACCTCACCAGAAGCTCTGGCATTCTGCCAGCCAGGATTGGCTTGAGCAAGACCCGTCAGTGTCATGGAGGGTGTAGACCCTCCCCTGTAAAAAGGGCTTGACAGGGCTCGAGCCAACGGTTACATGCTGCCATTCCGACAGACCGCCATTACGACATACCGCCATTCCGACATTGTACTATTCAGACATGTCACCATTCCAACATACCACTATTCTGACATGCGAACGTCCCGCCATTCCGACAAAGTTTCATCCCGGCATTCCGACAAGGCTAATCCTAACCCGCAACCCGTAACCTTAACCCTAACCTTAACCCTTTTAAAAGATGTGTCGGAATGGCAACATGTTTAAAAAAGAAATAAATACCACCATTCCAACCTTAGGAGGCAAAAAATGTCGGAATGATGGGACGTTTAATTAAAGGTTTAAGTGTTGCCATTCCGACAATTAGGGCCTAATGTCGGAATGGCGGTATGTCGGAATGGCGGTTGCCCCCCCGAGCCAACTACCCTTCCAAGACCCAGCTAAACCAGTGAAAACTCGGTCAGCAGGTGCTCTGTCCCCTAAGCAAATAGTTGTTCAAGAGCTAACGCTCATACTAGCCTGTCACCAAACAGTAGTTTGAGTTGCTAACTGTGGTAGTAGAAAAACTTTCAACAGCTAGCCAAAACCCATTGACAACACTCCCCGGAAGCAATACCCCGCCAAAGTAGAAGCACTTTCCCGAACAGAAGTAAGCTTCACCTAGCCAACACAGTAAAGAGTAACAATACTCCGCTGTATAACGTTAATGCGGCCGGAAGTCACAACACTCCCAGTCGGTCCACGCCTTTACTTAACCACACCAGGTTCACATAAGCACATTAACAAGTACAGCTTCACAGCTAATTAGCTCTGCTAGTGACCATGGCTGCTAATGAAAGCAGAGAAGAAAACACAGGTGCAAGCCTGCACTTGTAGGAATGAAATTTCAAGCAGGGATACTCACAAAATGTGTGTGATGTGTCTCAGCCTGATACATGCCCAAGCTACCTTTGAATCCATGGAGGAGAGCTCTCATTGTAGCCAGTCAATGTGCTCCGTTGCTGTCTGGCTCATCAGATGAATTTGTCTGGTGGCGACCCATTTATGACTTCCAGTGTCACGGCTCAGGGGCCGATGGAGCTGGCTGAGTCGATGGTCCTCAAAGCTGGAACAGCAACGTTGCCTAGCTGGGGGGATCAACTTGACCTCATCGACCTGCTACCTCAGGACTTAGCCAGTCCTGACTTAGCTAAGGGCTTGGTGGATTGTCCAGATGTAATGGTGGATGATGATTTGGATGGTCTCCTCATTTCAGATGAGGATGACGACGACGATTCATTACTTGCTCTTTCGGGCCGAGTTGCAAAACCACATCCTCCAATGGCAGCTCCAGCAGGTGAGGACGACTTGCCTTGATGGATCTGCACTATGCCACAAGAGGGAGCTCTTACTCCATGTATGACAGACTGGTCAGTAAGTCTGTTGTCTATGAGAACAGTGAGCTGGTCAGAATGCACAAAGTCACAGTTGGTTATGAGAACATTAAGCAGGGCATACAGGCTTCAATTCCCTGTCATGCCTCCACAGTTCAGGGGAATAATTCAGACACATGCTCTCGGTGAAGCCGCTCATTGTCTGAGGGAAGAGATTTCTTCTCCACTGGAAAAGAAAGTGATAAGAGCTATTCCTCCTGAGTATAGTCAAAGCAGTTTTTATTCAAGATATTTTGTAGATCTAAAAAGCACCTCAGGAAATATAAATTTAGGATGTTAACACACCTCTCTGCTGCTTTTTTTTTTTTACATATCACCTGAGCTATCTAGTTTCGTTCAGAACGTACCTGAATTCACCATTAACTGTTATTTTAATTTAATTTATGATGTAGTATATGGTATAGGCAGTATATGTATATTATCTGGACTATCACAGAACACTTGGCAAATCTAGGTTTCAAAATAAATCTAGAAAAGAGTGTTCTTCTCCCTTCTCAGACCATCTCCTTATAGGCCTATTCTCTAGGAAGAGATGATTCGCAGACTCAGCTCAAGCCAGAGTGAGGCTAACAGGGGATAGGTTACAAGCCCTCAGAGACTGTTCCCCCTTTCTCACAGAGGGAAGTTCAGCCCTTAAAGTCAATGGCTGCCCTGGCAGTGGTTCCAGTGGAACGCTTGCATATGAGGGAAATACAGTGTTGGGTGGCTTCTTACTGGTTGGACCCACGCCGCCAAGGCTCTCACAAGGTGAGAGTTTCTGTGGCCTGCACAGAAGCGTTAATCCCATGGAAACGCGCAGTGTTCTTGACTCAGGGAGTGCCTATGGGTGTTGTTCCGTGCAGGAAAGTGGTCACAACAGATGCCTCCCTCTTGGGTTGAGGGGGCCTGTTCGAGGGGGAGAGCTGGAAACGGGACCTGGAGTGGGGTCGGCGTCATGGGGGGGCATTTGCGGGCAATGCCCCCCAAATAAGTTACTGTGCCCCCCCTTTCCCCCACCCTCACCTGCCTGCAGTCCAGCCTTTTGGTTCCAAACTTTATATTTTATTAATCTGTGTATTAATGTATTTATTTAAGTCACTATACAGTGAGGATTAGATTAAAAAAATAATCAGAAAACATTGTTGATCATTTGCATACAGTCACTTTTGGGTAAGTAGTGTGCTCATTGGTCAGGTGTTGACCTGTTGACCTATGACCTGAAGGCTTGATGACGTCAAGTTGACATTGTCATCACATCAAAGTAAGCGTGCACGGAGCTCACAGTGAGCTAACTTACGCCAACGAACATTTGCTAAAAATATAAATGGATATCAGAAAGTGGTGACATGGTGGTGCTGCTGCTTCTGCAAGGCCTCCTTCGGCTCTGCCGGTGACGGAAGAGGGAGCAAATGCACCCAGAGCCGCCACTTCTGAAGAGCAGGAGCCTGCAGCTAATATTAGCTGTGATAGCAGCGACCATGGCAACGATGCAGCTGCGTCTAGCGGGAGCGCTAGCTGCCGAAGACAAACCATAGATGATCTCGGGACTGAACAGCCTAACCAAGTTGTTTTACATTACCCAGCCAGCATTTTCAGTGGGAGGAAGCGTTCATTTGTCTCTGCTTGGTACCACAACCGTGACTGGCTTGAATACAGCGTCAAAGCGGATGCAGCATTTTGCTTTTGTTGTTGGCAGTTTAGCACCCAAAGGAGGTCTCAGGATGTATTCGTCACTGTGGGATTTCATAACTGGAAAAACACAGTGGAGAGAGATCGAGGATTGCTTAAACATGAATCGTCAAAGGAGCATCTCAACTGTTACACACTGTGGAAGGAGCGTGAAAGACGTGTCAATACTGGAAAGGAGATCTCAACACTTGTCAATTCAGAGCAACTACAAAAAAACAGGTATTACATTTCCTTGCTCATTGATGTTGTGGGATTTCTGGTGGAAAACCAGTTGTCTTTACAAGGAAAAGTAGAGGCTTTTGATAACATGTCTGAGGGAGGAAGTGGACTTTTCCTCTCATTACTGGACTATACAATTAAAAAGGACCCTGAACTGGCGGATGTTGTGAAAACAGTCCCTCACAACGCCACATACACCTGTCACGACATGCAAAATGAACTCATTAATACACTCTCGGTAACTGAGGCTATAGTGGAGGAGGTAAGCAACTCATTTGTGAGATTTGTGAATGGATCATATGAGGTTACCGAGCGCCTGCTAATGATAGCAACAGCTGATAAAGGTGACGCACAGACACTGACCAACACCGTTTTGGCAGAGCTGAACAAAGCTGGACTGGATACATCAAAGATTCTCAGCCAGGTTTTTGATGGGGCTGCTCTGATGTCTGGGAAACATGGTGGTGTCCAAAAGCTACTGCAAGAGAAACTGAATCGTGAGATATCTTATGTACACTGTCTTAATCACCAGCTGCACATAGTTGTAGTACATGCAATGTCAGCTGAGACAGCTGTAGAGGACTTTTTTCATGTGTGCAATGCCCTTTACAAGTTCTGCAAGAAGCCCACCATTGCTGTGCACTACAAGGGTGCACACCTCAAATGTCATTGTGGGAACTACAGGACAGAGAGATGACGACACCAAAAATAAGCTTCAGAGACTGTACTACAGCACTGTAGATTCAGTACTTGGAGAAATGGATCATAGATTCAGCAAACGCAACTCACAGCTGGCTGGTGCGCTTTCTGCGCTAAATCCAGAGAGCACTGCATTCCTTGACGTCAGTGCTGTGAAGCACATTATGGACCTGTCACGAGTGGATGTCATTGAGACAGAGTTCAAAGTTGCTAAACAGTTTTTCAGCTCGCAAAAGCAATCAGAACCAACGGGGGTGGATTGGACTGTACAGTACATCCTCTCAAAGTACCACACCCATCTGATGGCGATGCCAAGTGTGCTGACTGCGTTTGAACTTGGCCTGGCATTTGGTGCCTCCACGGCAATGTGCGAGAATTCATTCTCCACCCTGAGAAATGTGTTTTTGGACCACAGACACGCAATGCTTCATAAAAGAAAGGCCCAGTTGGCTCAGCTGGCCTTTGAGAGAGACTTGACCCCGAAAATGCACAACCGAGTGGAAAGACACCGTTCTTCAAAGGTTTAGTGGCCACACTCGCCGCATACAACTCTTCTAAAGGTAAGCCGTGCTTTTAACGTAACTTATTTTGCCCGTCGTGGCATACTTGTTTATAACACTTAAAGCTGAATGGGTTTTTGTCCTGTCTGAATTTATGCTGCATCTGGCTGCTGTGGTCTATTACAGTTGTTTCAGTGGCCGTTTTTATACTGGGCAATAAGCCGCCAATTGGCCGTCCTTTTTGCAGCTAGGTCCACGGATTTAGACAGACGGCGGCAAATTGGCGGTCTGTTTTGGTCCGCCAATTTGACGCCTCGGAGGGTACACTTATTTCCGCCTCCATTGCTATCTAAATCCGAGATGTCAATGTGCCGGCAATTGCGTGAGATGGGCGGAGGTGTTGATGACCTGCACTGTTGTGCGACCCACAGCCGGAGAGTTTTAAAACCAGGAAACAGCTGATCACAGCAATCAGTCCATCACTTCATCCGCGGACGTCAAGGTGAGCAACTGGAAAGCCGCTGAGATCTGGGAGATGCTAGCATCTCCTCGGTCTCTGTAGCTGACAGCTAGCGGACACAACCAAACAGCTAGTAGCTGCTGTCAGCTTGTGCAATGTAAAGCTCTTATTTTGAAGACAAATTCGTTGTCACTGTTCACTGCCCAACTTCGTGCTTCACGTCACGTCACATGTTTACGCCTACCCCAGTGGCAGCCAAGTGGCGGCTTTTGGAAAAGGAGGAATATAACGCCTCCCTTTTAGAAAGACAAGGCGGCAGATTGCCGCCCTTACCTTGGAGCAAATGTGCCGCCTTTTCTATCTAAAAAGGGCTAGTGATGCGCAATGGCTGCATGCCTGCATGTAAGAGAGAGAGGCTGTGTGTGTGTGTGTGTGTGTGTGTATGTGTGTGTGTGTGTGTGTGTGTGTGTGTGAGAGAGAGAGAGAGAGAGAGAGAGAGAGAGAGAGAGAGGGCTGTAAGTTTTTGTACACTACGCGGTGCCTATGTGAAAACGTACTCCTTTGGATGTTTTCATATAACACATGGACTAGCGTGTTGATTGTTGACAGAAAACTGATATTATCAGGTATTTACATCATATATTGAGTTGTTGAGTGGCAGAAAGTGACCCCCAGCATTCACTAAATGCCCCCCGGTTAGATGTGCTCTGACGCCGACTCCGACCTGGAGTCCTCACATACGCTCGTCTCAAAATTACCTGGAAATTGTTAGCTGTTCATCTGACACTGAAACATTTCCTCCCTGTTCTGAAAGGAAATCATGTGCTCGTCTGGACAGACAACACCATAGTAGTGGCTTATATCAACAGACAGCAGGGGTTGCGATCCCTTTAGTTAGGCACGCAGAGAAATATTTCATCCCCATCCAGAGAGACTAGCTCTGTGGGCCTGGTCTGTGAGTGGTCCAACCTGAAGACAGTGGGTCCTTCCTCTTGGCGTGATTGAGACCATCCAGAATGCTAGGGCCCCCTCGACGAGGTCCCTTTATGATAGAAAGTCGTCCATTTTTGAGACATGGTGCTCAGATTTACAGGAGGTTCCTTTTCAGTGTTCTGTAGCTGTGATCTTGGGTTTCTTACAAGACATCTTGGACAAGGGGAAGGCTTTCTCTACCATTAAGGTATACCTGGCAACTATCTCTGCCTGCCACATTGGTTTTGAGGGGAAAGCCGCAGGGCAGCATCCCTTGGTTTGCCACTTCATGAGGGGTGCACGCCATAGGCTCCCAGTTTCTGAACCTTTGAATCTGTCCTGGGAACTACCCACTGTTTTGGATGCCCTTTTGCCCCCACCGTTTGAGCCACTAGAGCAGGTGAAGCTGAAAATGGTGACTTTAAAGACAGCCTTGTTGCTGTCTCTTGCTTCAGCTAAACAAGTGGGTGATATTTGTGTTCTTTTCATTACATCAAGTGTGCACAAAGTTCTGGGAATGCAAGAGTTAATCTACAACCTAACCCTGCATTTATGCCTAAGGTGTTGGGGTCATGTTCCTCAATTGACCTGGCGTCCTTTTATCCCCCGTTCTCCTTGGATGAGCACCTGCGCTTACATATGATGTTTCCAGTGCAGGCATTTCGCATTTACAAGTGCTGTAGGAAAAGTGACCAATTTTTTGTGTCTTGGGCAAAGAAACGCCTGGGGAACCTGTCTCAAAGCAGCAGCTCTCTCTATAGATTGTGGGGGGCTATTGATTTAGCTTTATAGCTCTAAGGGTTTGCAGCCTCCAGAGGGACTGCGTGCACACTCTACCAGGGGCCTTGCCACCTTGTGGGCCCTTTTTTGTGCTGCAGCAAGTTTGCTAGGTTCTACAAGCTTGATGTTACAGCCCCTCCATTAGCCCATTCAGTGTTTAGTGTGGCTAGACCTTAGTATGTCTTACTCTCAGGACAGTTGGTCACCAGATAACATCTGCCCAGCAATTCGGGAGTCAGTATTTTCCCAATGTGAGACACGAAACAAATACCATGAAAGTGGTGCATGAGTGAGTGTCTCACCAGACAACCCTCCTTGCTCATTTGCAGTGTTGGGGAGACTTAAACTACATGTAGTAGCTTAACTACAATTTGCTGTAACTTGCTGGTAGTTAAACTACATTCATATTTTGTGCTTTGTCAAGTATTTCAACTACTTTTTGGGTCATTTTTTGTAGTTTAACTACTCAATTTACAAACTACAATTTTGGCCAATAACATGAAATATCATATAAATTTTATTTTATTTTCTTTGAAAGAAGGCATGAAACATGTCATGACATGCTAAGCCAACGCTGCCTCTGATTGGCTTGCCCTGGCAGCACTCAAATGCTTCACGGAGTGGGTGGGTCTTTATGCCAAGGAAGGCAGTGCTCATATGGCACAAGCACGTCATGGACAACCCTCCCGCTACCCCCGATGCACCCCCGAACGCGCCAGCCCAACCATGGCCATATTTGAGCATGTACATGTTGGATATAGATGGCTTTTTAGTGTTGGTAAAGATGTTTTTAGTGCCAAATGGAACCGGCCGTCTGATAAAAACTTTGAGAGACTGCTCATGTGTTGTGTCAACAAGCGATTCTGCCCTGGCATCTAGTTCTAGTGCCTAAGTGTTAGTGCCTCTGAAGTTCCTGTGATGTTGACCAAAAATGTCAGCTTTTGTTCTTTAAAAAATAAAACTTGAGTTGAGAGGCATATTTCTGCTGGCATGTGAATTTTTTGTAGGCTATTATATTTTGTTTCATATACACCATATGTTGATTAATTTAATGCTGAGTTAAATGAGTATAATGAGTATAAGTAGTTGCTAAAGCTACTTTTTTTAGCAGTAGTTTTACAAAATACATTTCTCCAGGGGTAGAAATGTAGTTTGTTCAAACTACTGCCAGGCTGAACTACATGTAGTTTTACAAGCTACGCTTGCAAAGTAGCTTCCCCAACACTGCTCATTTGTAGCGAGGCGGAGGTGAACGTTTTTGAATGACTGGCAGCACAGTGTCAAGCACTTTCTATAGGGGGAGGGTCTCCACCCTCCATGATACTGGCATGCCTTGCTCCAGCCAATCATGGCTGGCAGTATGCAATAAGAGCTTCTGATGAGGTCACGCTGAAGGTGTTCCAATGTGAGACACTCACTAATGCTACTCAGAGAACTGGGGTTACGCAAGTAACCTAAAGTTATTCCAGTTGTTCCACCGTTACCTGGGGATAACGACCAGAGAATACAATGCCTCTTCCTGTTTTTGTTACGCAATGGCAGAAAAGCTTCCTTTGTGGCATAACTCATCCTTCGTTTTGTCCAAGAAACATTGGGTCAAAATAGCACCAAGAAAGCGAGGTTTATAGACCTGTTTTGTGTTTGTACATGGCGATGACGCGTTTGTAGACAGAGCCTAGCTGGTAGCAGAAAGTGACAGCTCTGCACTAGCTACTAGCTAGTTGTGTAAGGTGTGAGTGGTACACGCTGTCAGGTTTTGTGTAAAAATAATTTCACAGCATGTTAAACAACATGACAAGCTAGCTAATCAGCCACGTCACTGGCCCAAAATATGTATAAAAATGTTCACAAACAAATGACCGGCTGGCCTAAAGTAGTGGCTCGAATAGCGAATACGATGTGGGAGGATGGCTTGATACAGTCTTTTCATAGGGACAGTGTAACAGGCTGTAGTGTTGATTAAACACACATAAAGTCAGTTTACCCAGCTTTTTAAGATCAAACAGGGTTTATTCACCTTTTTATGAGATAGCCATTGCATATTATGGACAGTAAAGTCAGCGGACACGTAGGTTACAGGCTATCATAAACAAGTCAAACAACTACTGTATATAGTTACTGACGGCAAACTGCACTTGTACAGTTGGGTTAGAATTACCTCTTTTTTAAAATTGTATAATTTATGTTAAACAATCTAAATAACTAGAACTACTGCTGCTACTAGATGTATGTAAAAATGTTATTTCTAGTAAGAAGCCTCACTATTATTGCATACTGTATCTGTAGGGCTAACACAGTATGAGTGGTGGTGGAAGTATTCAGAGTACTCAAGTACTAATATCACACTGAAAAGTGTGTAGTTAAGTGAATGTATGTAAGTATTATCAGCAAAAATGTACTTAAATTATGAAAAGTAAAAGTACTCATTCTGCAGCATAATGTTCCCTGTCAGTGTTTAACTACAGTAAATCCACTATAATATTAATCCAGAATATCAGATATAATACATTATATATGATGTTCTGGATTAATAGTACTACTGCATTCATGTGCATGTTGTATTTTACTGCTGTATTAATGTTTTACTGCTGTAGTTGTTGAAGGTGAGCACATTTTAACTACATTATACACTGTTGGCTAGTTTAATCTACAGCAATCCATCATATTCTATAAGGTGATCATATGGTTTTTAAAGGGTTTATTTAGCTGAAGAAGTAGAAGAATTGAGCACTGCAGAGACAAGGTATTCTATAAAAATGACAGCCATCTTTTGTTGAATTCATATTTTGACATCCAACAGCACAATCAGACCTTTTCTTTTCCTTTATTCCGGGTGCCACCTGTTCTCACGGCTTCTCTCCACTTTCTTCCACTGGTTTTTTGCCACCACCATGCGTGCGGTAGTGCAATGATGCCATAGTGACGTGCAATCCAAATTGGTCTATGGGGGATGGTGTCATTTTTGGTGGCAAGCCATTATACTATGCAATTAGTTTTTACTGACTTTAAGCCAAAAAGTTGTCAATTTCTGCTTGAAGGAAACTGGCAAACTTGATATTATAAGTCAACATGAGGAATAAATCTAAGTAGAAACGATATAAATGATAATATATAGTTGAAGTTGTCTGAACTTGAAATTGTGAAATTAAATTGTTCGACAGTTTGTTCGAGTTTGTTCGACAAAAGTGTTTTAGTATTGAAAGTACTTCTTTTAAGTTATTTATAACTTATAAAGTTATATACAGTAGTTGTCATGGTTATGGACTCCATGTTGTTGTTTATGTGTGTTTGGCAGTGTGTCTGTGTTCTGAGTCTCCTGCAGTCGCTGGGTGTGGCGTCTTTGATTGGCAGGAGCTCCTGCGGCTCACTCACCTGCAGCTCATCTCCTCATCAGCGCCAGTTCAAAAGAGCTGGTCTTCTCTTCCCTGGCTGCCAGAACATTAATCTCTCCACGTAGTGGTATTGATGGCTTCACTCTTCAAGTAACCTCTAGCAGCCTTTTTGAGATTTACCTTGTTCTTTCTGAGACTAACCTGTACCTTTCCTCGTCGCTACTAGAGTCTGCTACCACGACTCGACTCAGTCACCAGCCAAACCACCTCACGGATCCCCCTCCTTGCTACGCGCTCATCTGAGCCACCTCACAGATCCTCAGCTAAATCAGCATCCAAGCCACATGCCAGTCTCTGCTCCCACTACTTGCTTTGTTTCTACAATAAAATTCCTTAAACCTTTCCCCTGCCTTCGTTTTTGCTTTTGGGTCCAATGATCACCTGCACAAACTGTTACAGTAGTTGTACTATCTCAGTTTAAACAAGTGTAACGTGAGGGTTTGGTGTGTGGTGGTTTGATCACTCTTAATGACAAGAAAGAGCAGAATGAAGACGGATAATTTCCTTATGCAGCACTTTACTTTCTGTCCGCGCTTCAGCTTTACAACAACAACAACCTTGTTCTCACTCACATGTGACTGAGCCAACCAGTCAGAAGCTAGAAGGACTTAACTGAGGTAAATGTACGGTAACACAAAAGGTACATTAAACACATTATCGTAGCTGTGTTATCTGCGTTGGTGAAAAGATTTAAACATGAAAATATGTAAATGATAACTGTAGAAATAAATAAGTAAATAGTTACCTGTGTAAACATTAACACATTTTTTAATAAATGAACTCAAGGATGAATTAAATATAAATTAACTTAACTTCTAAACTTTACACAAGTAATCATTATTTTAACATTGTTTATTACTTTGTACTTTTTAAGTTGAAACAAAGCTCATTTTCAAGATGAATTTACTCACATTTTTAAGGCAGCTGGTGAACTTTCATTTAAAAATTGAACTAACTCAAATTTTATAGGCAGATAAAAAAAATGCTGCACCTGCCAGAGATTATGACACACAAAAAAAAGAAACAAAATGATATGGTTAATGTTAACCTCAGTAGACCTCCCCAGTGCGCAACTGTAGTCCCTGCTCTTGAAGCACATTATTTCATTCATTTAACTGAAACTGTTATGCAAAGCAACCTACAATAAGTGCATTCAAACACGAAAAAACAACCCAAAAGTACATAAAATTCTTCAAAAAGTGCTACATTTCAGACACTGAATGTACATACTATACTGCCTGAGTGCAATGTATTCCCCCAAGCACACTATACCATCATCTCACTCATTCTCTCTCTCTCACACACACACACACACACACACACACACACACACACACACCAGAGATCCCTATTTAGGCAGGACTTGGGATTAGTGTTGCCCTTTGTGGATCTGACATTCACCAATTGGACTTAATTAGCAGTGCTGAGCCTGCCACTGACCTTTTGTCATGCTAGCTGTCATTGAAAACCTTTCTGTTGACTTGAATGGGGGAGTGCTATTTGTTAACGTAATCAGAGACCATCCGGCTCAGGCTGGTGGATATAGCCAAGCATTGTCTTCTCACTGTCTGCACAAAGGTTTACTGGAAAGATAAGATCACTGAACAATATATAGACCCAATATTGGCATTTTAATGAAAACTGTAAGTCACTTGGCGTATTTCACTTAAACCATAGCTGCAAAATAAACATCCTGCTGCCCCAAATACTCACTACATCACCCAACATGGGTGACTAATCTGCTGCTGACTGATTTATTGACATTTATTGTTACTGATTCTATCAGTAACAATAAATGTGGGTCACAAGTTAATTGCTGATATCTATTTTGATATGTCAACAAAAAGAAGTCTGAAGAATCGAGAAACAATTTGACAATCACACAGATTGGAAGTAAATGTATCCTTTTCTTAACTGTCTGTGGTTAACATCCATCACAGTTTACCATAGCTGAACTGGATAGCAGAATGCAAGATGGTGCTGATTCACTTACTTAGCACATAAGTCAAATGCTCATTAGTGTTTCTCTCCTTGGCCCTGCCAGCTCGGTCCTGCTCAACCATAGACTATAAGTTGACACATCAGGCACATAAAATAGCTTCTTTTTAGGCTGTAGGGGTCTCTTACAAAAATGAAATATTCAAAGTTAAAAAACACTTAGTATTAATTATGTAACAGTAGACCTGTTTCCAATTTCATGTGTCCTATCAACAGTTTCCCAGATGACTGATTATGGGAAAATGTTTCAGGGTTTACAAATGACTCTATGGTTGCAATACTATGGTCGGCCATAGATAACAATACTTTTTAAAAACCTTTTTTTTCTAACCTGTCTAATCATTGTGTTGTCATAACCCAGTGATCATGGCTGAGGGCTGCAGAGCACGACAAGGGAGACTGGGGTGCCACTTACCCCAAAAAAGATTGAATTACCTCTGTCAAGGAGGCTACAGTATGTTTTCACCCGTGACGTTCATTGGTTAGTAGGTTTGTTAGCAGGATAACACATAAGCTACTGAACAGATTTTCACAAAACTAGGATGGAGGATGGGTCTCAGCCCAGAATACAGTATACCCCATTGAGTTTTGGTGCAGATCTATATACAGGGACAGATCCAGGAATTTTTCTCACTTTAAAAATTAGAATGAGGGTTATAGAGTTTGATATTGGATTATGCTTGATTGAATTAAAGGGGACTGCTGAGCTTTGGCAGCGGTATGTGATGTGATGGCACTCATTGTTTTTTGAATTACTGTTTTGAAGCCATGGCTTTGGCATTACGGCCGTTATCGTCTTGGTATTTTGATGCCACACTGACCACATTTAGACAAGAGAGTGGAGCTCGGGAGGATATCCTGA